>NC_137813.1:66296807-66421807 GCF_963921795.1 Nannobrachium achirus
TGTGTTCGTGATTTGAGGCATTTTGTTCAAAACTGACCAATCTTACAAACTTTGAAAGCCAATCTCAGCCAATCAGGGTGGAATATGGACAATCAGACAGATCCATGTTGATCACATGACTGTACTGTCTACCGATTTGCGTGATTTTTGGACAAAATCTGTAGTGTACAGAAATGTGTTTTGCAAATATCGGCCTCATGGTGGCGCTAGAACAGGGCTATTTGAAAAATATGGGGCAGAGGTTCTGAATTGGCATCCAGGGAGTGTGTGTGCTCATTTTGGCAGCGACCGGGCCAACGGCGCCGGAGATTAGCTGGTGACAAACTGGAGGACACATGGACGGACGGACAGGGGAGAAAACATACTCTCCCCCATGCCTTTGGCTGGTGGAGACAATGAACACAATTAGGGCTGTCAAAAATATTATATAATCGTCCAATCGTAATTATTTGAGGTAATCGCAATTATTTTTGCATAATCGTCATAATCGTTTCCATGTTGAGAAATGTTCCTATAATTTCATACACTTTCAAAAAGTAGTGGAAATAGCAGATCTACAAGCTCACAACGTGTCGCATCGCAACGTCAAATATGTCAGTAATTTCTTTGTATATTTAGGTTATGCGTCATATCTACCATGTGCAACTTCAAAGCCTACAAGCCAGACAGAAATGTAATTGTCAATGACAATTAAATCATTAATCGTCGTCACAATTAATCGTCATGTAAAATGCCATAATCGTGACAGCCCTAAACACAATTATGTAGACATATTACGATGTTTAGGTAGTGTCGTTCTTAAGCAGTGATTTCAAGCATTTTGTTTTTAATTATTATTTCAATACATTTTCAAACAATCAAAAAAAAAAAGCTTAGTTTTCTCATGAATTAAAAAAAACAAATTCAATATTTTTTTCCAGTAATATCATGACGAAATCACAGAAAAAAATAAAAATAAACAAATAAATTCCATACGTTTGAAGACAAACGTTCAAAAAGTGGTGAAAACAGACGATCTACAAGCTCACAACGCTGCGCGAAGCGACACAGCTTGTAGATCTGCTTTTTTTTCCACTAGTTTGGGTCCCGGCGAACATCTAATTTCTGCTCAGTGGAAGAGCGAGCAAAGGTCCCAAATCCACACACTTATCACACGGAACAAAGCTAAATCTCATGACCGAAACATTCTGACAGGCAAAGTCCTAATCTGTGATTCGGGAAAAAGCACGAAAAGAGGCGGCACACGGTTGCAGCGTTTCATAAAAAAAATAATATGTAGAAATATGATATTAGTATCATTCTAAAGCTAGAGCTATGTTCCTGCTGTTCCACATACAGCCCAACCAGTTGTAGAAATCACAGAATGACGCTATAATGAAATATCCAAGACCATAGAGCATGGTTTACTGGTGCCACTAAAAAAAATCATTCATTTCCTCATAGACGTTCACAAAAATATTTATAACAATTATGTTAAGCCTAGAACCAAGCCATCCAGGATGGCAGTGAATCATGACCATGAAACCTTTGCTTCTGTGAAAATATGTATTTCTTTAAATCGCTAAACAAAGGGTATTTATCAAATAATTAAATATCAAGATATGTTTTTACATAGGATCAAAGGTTTTATGGTCATGATTCACTGAGACTCTGCCTGGATGGCTTGGTTCTAGGCTTAACATAATTGTTATAAATATTTTTGTAAAAGTCTATGGGGAAAATGAATGGGAGATTTTTTGTAGCACCAGTAAACCACCGCTGCAAAGCTCTATTAGGGTTGGTGTTTATGTGGACCAACCTGCGTACGCTATAGTGACGCTGAGCAGTAGCATCTCTTTGGTGACCAACAGTTTACAGGCTTTGACTGTGAGAGAGAGAGAGAGAGAGAGAGAGAGAGAGAGAGAGAGAGAGAGAGAGAGAGAGAGAGAGAGGGAGATTGATTAAAAAGTACAGAACAGAACTCATATTTTTGAGACCATCGCTCCATTGTTTACAATGGTTTGTAATGCAAGCGCAGATGTGTTGCCACTCGATGTGGAGACACAATCCAAGATGGCCGCGGTGTGAGCATGGTCAATGCGGGCTGAACTCACCAAAAGCATCTGTAGCCTTGGCACACGTGCCTGCGCTGGGTGTTCTGCAAAGATGAGGAGGAAATGTTTAGAAGAAATAGACAGAATGGGTAGCACTGTGAGAATCACAGGTCTTCTTGTTTCTTTTGATAAAAATAAAACAAAAAGTTTATTTTGCGCTGCCAGCATCTTTGAGTTTCTATGGTCGAAATTTGGTTTGGATAAGTGAAAAATATGAAATATCATTCAGTGTTGATTTGTACAGCAAAATTAGTCATAGACTTCTGAATAAAAGTTTGTTTAGTTTTAGTCATATATTAGTCATCTGAAAAGTTTTTGTAGTAGTTGACTATATCTCATGAGATTTTCATCAAACTAAATGCCTTTTTACTGACTAAAACTAAATCAAATCCATGCTATGATGACTAAAACCCCTAGTTGCTCACGGTGAGCAGGTTGGTGCCTTGCATGGTTTCCTCCGCCATCGGTGTGTGAATGTGTGTGTGAATGGGTGAATGAATGTAATGCACAATCTATCTAAAGCGCATTGGATAGAGGCGCTCTATAAAAGCACCATTTACCATTTAAAACTAAGACTAAATATGTTGACAATTTCGTCAACAAATAGAAACTAGACCGGTTCCGAAATAATAATCAAATTACAAAACCAAACCCGAGTGGCCCCGTAAGCTCTTGTCCGATTCCGTCCCGTTCCGACTTTCTTTCTTTTTTCACAGACCGAAACCTGTGACATGTTGTCCCGAAATCCTTTTGTTTCCGAGGTTCCGAGAGACCCGACCATGAAATCATTATTAAAATCCTGTTTCATGTACCGAGATCCCTCACTCACGGCAGCTGTGCGGCGTGAACTTGTGCCAAGGAGGAATCTAATATTAACATTGAAACAAATGCAAGGATAAAGGAATACTTTTAGGCTATTTTCTATCAACAGAGGCAAGTCATTTTCGGTTTGTTTGTCATGGTTTAACTTGTAGGCGAGTGCTTTCTCATCAGCCTGACGGGCGACAGCAGGAGAAGCTGCTACGCATCACCCACACGCATGCATTACGCACGCACCAAGCTCTTTTTCCCCCGCAGTAAATCTGATCTTAGACCAGCGTTATCATCTCACAGTTACAGCCATTCTTCATGTCGCTGCCTTGCGGCTAATAACGGACCTGAATCTGATCCTAGGTTTGCCTAAACACAGCACAGCACACACGTTAAACACAACTCCAGTTCGTTCCGTATCCTGATCATAGCGCAGCAGTGCACACCAGCGCACACACACACACATTGATTGATTGCTTGCTTTATAGTTTGCATAAAAAGCAGAAAGTACACACACGTCACACACACAGTGCAGGTCCTGGGTCAGCTCGGGTTATACACATGATGATTACAGTCCCGTGTTCCGAAGTGTTCCGAGGGAAATGCGACCGTTTCCAACTCGGCTACGAGTGATTATGATAAAACACTGACCGAACCCGGTACGGGTCTCTCGGGTAATTTTGGGGTCCGGGCCCCCGTGAAGATCTCTACTACAAGCTCACAGCTTGTAGATCTGCTGTTTTCAGCATGCAACCAGTGTAAAATCTGACATTATGGCGCCATCAACAGGGGTGTCACACCAAATTCTGGGCCCTGGGTACAAGGATTCACTGTGGGCCCCCCATGTGCTTTAACTATTGAAAAATAGCAGATATACAAGCTCACAGTGCGGCACCGAGTGCCGCGCTGTGAGCTTGTGGATCTGCTATTTTTGAAAAATGTAACATTTGTGCAAGTTTTTGAATATTTCAAATCCTCCCAAGGTTTTTTTTTTAAAAACCTACGTTTCTATGTCAGTGTAGCCTGGCTCCAGCCAATAGACCCGCCCACTCTCTGAGTGAACTGCATCTCTTGGTCTGGATGTGTCATATGACGCGTCTCTTGGTACGGTATCTTGGCCTACCGACCAATGAAATCAATGCAATACGGAGGAGGGGTGCGTCTAACTTTTGAAAATCAACAGAAACAGTGGAGGGAGGGGTGGCTCACCAGCGTTCTTAATTGCCTCCTTTGATCTTCAGAAGAGCTGCAACTACAGTGTCGATAGCTCGTTAGTGATTCTCTCTAATCAATGAAACATCAAAGACAATGACCTGTTTGGTGCATGTCATAGAGGGGAGGGGGAGGAGGGAATGTTTTGTGTGCAAAAGTCAAACACAACCCCTCCCACCAGATCTCTTGTGATTGGGAATTTCAAATTTTAAATCCCCTCCCCTTTTCAATCAAATAGAATGGAGACAACTTCAGACTCAAGCCCCAGCGTAGAGTCTGAAATCAGGCTAATGTCAGTGGTGCTCAAAATTTTTCATGTGAAGGACCCCAAAAATGATATTTATTTGGCCACGGACCCCCATCTCAAAGTATTTAGTTCTAGGGACCCCCCAGTCAGAAGTAACATTTGAGTTACAAATGTTCGCTTAAAAAATACACGTATTGGAAGATTTGCACACATTTTCACGACTTTTCAAAAATAGCAGGTCTACAATCTTGCAGCACGGCACTCGTAGCCGCACTGTGAGCTTGTAAATCTATCTATCTATCTATCTAGGTCGTCCTCAGACGAGCCCTCCATCGTTGTTTCCAGTCATCTCGGTTCTCCATACATCTGGCCAGCTCATTGGTGTTCTGTGTCCCTACGTCTTCCTTGAGTACGTCCACGTATGTTTTTGTGGGACGTCCTCGCGACTGGTGCCCATGTACCAATTTGCTGGCTGGAAGCTCCTGGTGTCTTTGGCAGTGTCCTGCTAGTCTCATTCTTCTGGTGGCAATTTTCTCGCTTACCTTTGGTATTCCCTCATACAGGCTCCTGTTTGTAACATGTGCACTCCTGTTGATGTTGAGTACTGCACGCAACATTCTAGTGTAGCACCCGTCTAGAGACTTCTGCAGGGTTGGCTTCAGGGTCCAGCATTCACTGCCATAGAGGAGAACAGACTCCACCGTTGCAAAGAAGAAGCTAAGTTTGATTTGGCGGGGGAGGTTAGAGTTCCATACACTGTTCATGCCGTTCAGGGCCCTCCAAGCGAGTGCCTTCCTTACTTTAAGGTCTTTCTCAGTTGAGTCGACCCATGCGCCCAGGTACTTGAAGTCCTTGACTTCCTTCAACACAGCTCCTTCTGTTGTTGTCAGAGGTGAGTGATCAGGTAGGTTATAGGTGATAACCTCAGTTTTCTTAGCATTTAGCCTGAGTCCAACTTTGGCACACTCTATCTCCACCCTGTTCAGGAGTTCTTGTGCTTGTTCCATGCTGTCGGAGAGCAGGCTGATGTCGTCCGCATAGTCCAGGTCTGTCAGAACTACTGCGGGATGCCGCCTTGACCTCCTTGGTGTTAGCGTGAAGCCAAGCTCTTGTTCTCGTCCCCCTATGGCTTTCCTGAGCGCATAATCTAGAACTATGATGAAGAGGTAGGGGGCTAGGGTGTCTCCTTGCATTACACCCGCTCGGATGTCAAACACCTCACTGCTGCCATCTGGGGTCACCACTTTGGCCCTTGTTTTTGCGTACATGGTCTCGATAGCCCGGAGAATGTTGGGAGGGACATTGTAGGCCTCAAGGATCTTCACCATCTTGCTTCTGTGGATAGAATCAAAAGCCTTTTTGAAGTCAATGAAGCACAGTACAGCTGCTAGGTTGTCCTTTTTCACCTCCTCTATTAATCTCCTTAATGCCAGGATCTGTGCTACGGTTGTTCTCTCCTCTCGAAAACCATTTTGGTTTTCTCTCAGGTGAGGGTCGATGGCATGCCGTATCCTGTTCAGTATCATTCGGTTGAAGACCTTAGCTGTAATACATGTCAGGCTGATGCCTCTGTAGTTGTCTGGCTTTGAGAGGTCTCCAGCTTTAGGCACCGGGATGATGTTAGACAGAGACCATATTTCAGGTTGCTTGTTGTGCTGTAGAGCATTGTTGCAAAAGTCTAGGATGAGGTTGTCTAGGTCGCAGTTCTTCAAGACCTCTGGGGGTATGCCATCCGGCCCAGCACTCTTTCCCTCTCTCAGGGTGGATTTTGCCCTGGCGAGCTCGCTGGTTGTGAAGGGTCCATCGTCGATGTTCAGGCCCTGGAGGACTGTCGGTATATTTTCCTCCTCTCCCTCTTCCACTGATGTTCCCAGGAGCCTCTGGAAGTGGTCGAACCATGTTGCCACCCTCTCCTCTGGGCTGTGTCCCTCCACCTGGCCCTCCTTGGCCCTTTTCCGCCCTGTCATCTCATTTATTACCTTCCAGGCCTCCCCGTATTGCCTTTCACCTTGCGCCGCCTGCACTCTTCGCACACTTTCCATCACTTCTTCCCCTTTGATGGTGTCGTAGGTGCTGAAGAGAGACTGTTTGGCTTCGTTCAGTGTCTCGCGACTCTCCTCTGTTGGCTCACGCTCAAAGTTGAGTCGTGCTTCCTCCATCCTGCCTCGTGCTGCTACAACCCTCGGGTGTCTGGACCGTGGTGGTGTTCTTACTCTGTTCAGCACTGGCACGCACAGTCTGGTCGCCTCCTCGTTCGCTGTGATGAATCTCCCATATTCACGGCTGGGCTCCTCTCCCCTATCCAGCTGCCGAAAGCGCTTCCTGACTTCCTCCGTGTACCTGGTTTGGAGGCCCGGATTGGTCGTGAATGCCTTCCAGTCATGCCGAATCTTGGGGCTTGGCTTTGGGACCCTGAGGCTCAGTCGCACCCTCATGGAGACCACACGGTGATCAGAGCCTACAGAGCTGAACGTGCTGTATGGCTCAGCGTTCAGGATGGAATTCCTCCACTTTTGCCTCACTAGGATATAGTCCAACTGATATAGCCTAGGTAGCTCTCCAGGCCTCGGGGCTCGGTCTCGGAAGGTCCATCTCTTCCCTGTTTTCTTCCTGAACATGGTGTTTGCTGCCAGGAGCTGGTGTTCCATGAGAAGGGCTGTGAGGTATGCGCCGTTGCGGTTGGTAGACTCATGGTATGGGAATGGTGCATCCTCCTGTCCGATCCTGGCGTTGAAGTCGCCAAGGATTGCCAGGAAGTTGTGCGCTGGGACACCTCGGACTGCTGTTGTGAGGTCCTCATAGAACTTCTCAACATCCTCAGGTGATGCCGTGTTAGTGGGCGAGTACACCACTATGACTGTTGTTACTGGGTTACCTGCGAATTCAGCCATGAGGATCCTTTCGGTGTGCTTGTGGACCCGTCGGAGGGCCCTGCGCGCCAGAGAACCTAGCATTAGCCCTACACCCCCTGTTGCAGCCTGGGCCCCGTTTCGCCCCGCAGATGCAGTGATGAACGTGCGTTTCTCCACTGTGTGGTAAACTATCTGGTCTATCTGGTCGTCAGTGTGGACTCTTCTGTGTTCCTGGACTCCCAGGATCTCTACCTCCTGTTCTTCAGCACAATGTGCCAATTCCACCAGTCTAGCTTCTTCTCTCACTGTGCATGCATTGAAGGTCCCCATTACAAATGGTTTCCGACAACGCATGAGTGCATTGGGTGGGATGCTGTGGTCAGACAGAACCCTCCCTCGTTCCCGTGGGTTTGAGGTCCTGTCGTCATGATGTCCTCCGGAAGGACCAGCACCACCATCCGCCGCGGTGCTCCTGCGGACTCCCGCCGCTGGAAGTATAGGATTTGGGATGACTTTGTTCTTCATGGTTGGCTTTACAATGCTAGTTTAAGGACTGTGGGGTCGCAAATTCTCACAGTCCTGGTTTTTACCTCAGAGTGACCTTCTCCTAGGTGGGTTGCCTACCATGGCTAAGAGCCCCACCCGCCCCGACTGATAGCTCAGATTTCCGGATCTGAATGGTTCACATGCTGATGTTTTAACTCACTGAATGGTTCTAAACCCTGTTAAAATTAAATGCAAGTTATAAGTGTCGAAGTCTTACCCTAATATTATTTCCCTGTTGAGTGCCTTCAGCTGTGTGCACCCTGTTCCTTTCTGATCCATCAGTGAGAGTGATTCCCCACTGTCTCCCTATATATGCCTTCTGGTTAGCATATAATGGGGAGTGTGCAGTGTTGAGCCAATCAGCTGTGGCAGAGGTGAGAACAGGGGAGTGGTTGCTGATTTCTAATTAAATCCAACACAGAGACCAACCCTGTTAAAATTAAATGCAAGTTATAAATGTCAAAGTCTTACCCTAATATTATTTCCCTGTTGAGTGCCTTCAGCTGTGTGCACCCTGTTCCTTTCTGATCCATCATTGTAAATCTGCTATTTTTCAATAGCTTTCACTAGCTTTCACTAGCTTTTCTAAATACTAGGGCACCTCCACCTTGGGCAACTCAGTCCCACGGACCCTCATCTCAAAATATTTAGTTCCAGGGACACCACCCAGAATCAAAATTTGAGTTTTGCACACATTTTCACGACTTTTCAAAAATAGCAGATCTACAAGCTCGCAGCGCGGCACTCAGTGCCACGCTGTGAGCTTGTAGATCTGCTATTTTTTCAATAGCTAAAGTATAAAATACTGAAGGCCCCTCCATCTTGGGCCCTAGTATCTCAGTCCCACTTTCCCCCCCTTGTGACGCCCCTGGGGCTTTTACTCACTGCTCTGTGGAGGAACTCTCTGACGACGAGTCCACCAGGAGGCCCGGTCCAGACGTCGTCTCCGAGGACGACGTGGGGTCAGGGTCCTGCTTCCTGATGAGGAAGAACAGGAAGCAGCCCACCAGGCTGATGACCGTGAGCGAGATGAACACCGTCTGGCGTGCTTTGTCTGACACACGCACACGCACACACACACACACACACACACACACACACACACACACACACACACACACACGCATGTGCCCACGTTAAAAAAGTCGCTGCAGGCAACCACAAAGGTCTGTTTTTTCTTGGCAGTAAATGAGAAAAAACCTCCCTCCCTCAGGATATGCAAAAACATAAATTGTAATTGCTTCGCGTACACTGACAATAAAGTAATCTTCTCCATCCGTTCCATGTAAAAACTGTGATTAAAAAAAAGAAACATCTAAAATACAGTACCTGTTATGTGAGTTTGATGGTGCCATGCGAAATATATATAGAGGTTTCCAAAGAACAAGCTGCAAAGAAAGACATGGACATGTTCAAAGAGTATTACACACAAACACACGGCTGTGCACAAAACACAGCTAGTCAATAGCGGCATTTTCATAAAGCTGTTTTTTTCTTTTTTTGCGCATCAAGGCTTTTCCGCATACATCATTTTGTGGAAACATTTCAAATTTTGCAAAAACTTTCATTTTTCGCAAAAACATGTTTGCGCTTAGGAGGTGAATTTTGGGGCTTTATTGAAAAAACGAAACACGCATCAGTGCAATGGAAACAGGTCGGCCTACTCTGTTCTAGTTGAGGAGGGTGTCTGAAACACAGTGAGCGGTGAGCGCGCGCGCACACACCGCAGCCCTCCGCTGTTCTCGGAGAGGCAGGGGAGGTGTACCAATGTTGTTTTTGACAGCGAATTTTGATTTAGTTTTAGTCATAGTCTTTTGAATAAAATGCCATTAGTTTTAGTCATAATTTAGTCACCTGAAAAGTTTTAGTTTTAGTCAAATTTTAGTCGATTAAGTTTTTAGGCGACTTAAATGTGTTTTGGCAAGCCTTGATGGCATCGTAATGACCGATTTTACACTTGGTTGCGTGCTGAAAATAGCAGATCTACAAGCTCACAACGCGTCGCACTGCGACGCGTTGTGAGCTTGTAGATCGGCTATTTTCATCACGCAACACCTGAGAGCAACCAAACATAAAATGACTCTCTTCTCCACTAGTCCCTCCCTGACGTTTTAGTCTAAGAATCGCATTTTATCATTGAATGGAAACAGGCAAAATGCACATTTTCTTTTTCGATTTAATGATGATTCGCTTCCTATTTTCAAAAAAAGCGTTATGGATACGCAGCTAATGACGGCAAGTAAACGAGAGTCACCTGAACTGCAGCAAGGCCCAGAATATGCCACTGTTCCTGCCGATGGTGGTATCACTGGAGTTGACGGCCAGAACATAGCCCTGGGCCGTCCACAACACTAGAAGTATAGATCACATAGATCAGAGGACAGAATCTGAACCCTGGCATATTGAGTACACCAAGGTTTTATGTTAGAAATGTGGAGTATGGGTTCCCAGCATTTAGAAACTGCCAGATGCTAACTTGCATATGTTGAGCAATTTTCATAATTTGCCTAATTCGATTTATTTAGCATAATTCTCCATAATAATGGATAATATGTCAAAAACTGATTGGCTGATTTGAACAATATTGGAGTGGTTTTGGGGGTTATTGAGAATGCTGAATCCATTTCTGACATTTTCTAAATTCAAAATGGCCGTTTTAAACCGGAAATTGCCATATACAACATAAAAAAGTATCAAAATCACCCCACTTTAAGTTGGTATAAGGCCATTTCCGGTTTAAAACGGCCATTTTGAATTTAGAAAATGGATTCAGCATCCTCAATAACCCCCAAAACCACTCCAATATTGTTCAAATCGGCCAATCAGTTTTTGACATATTATCCATTATTATAGGGGATTATGCTAATTAAAGCTAATTATGCAAATTATGAAAATTGCTCAACATATGCAAGTTAGCATCTGGCAGTTTCTACATGCTGGGGACCCATACTCAACATTTATGACATAAAACCTTGGTGTACTCAATATGTCCGGGTTCACAATGGGGCTCTATGGGCTGGCAAGTAGACTACCAGGGGTCTTCAACGTTTTCAGGCCAAGGACCCCTTCCTTGGTTGAGAGAGAGATGAAGCAGGGACCCCCACAACCTTTTCATAGATTCCATATAGTTGCATCGTTTGACAGCACAATCGTCGGTGTATTTTGGATTCATGTCAATTTGTGTTTTCAGATATTTAACCTTATCTAATGAACTTGACCTTTCACTCCGTACTTTTTTCTCTTCGACACCAAACCTCTTTGCCAAAAATAGACGATCTACAAGCTCACAACGCCTCTCGGGGGAAAGCCTGGTGATCGTTTACAACGGGCCATTTGATGCGGTCTAGGCGGAAACCACAAGCAGAAGAAGTGTTGGTTCCCCCTGTTTGTTTCCCCAATCCCAATTAAAATGATCGAGTAGCCTTGTGTAGTCTTGCCAGTCGCTACCAGTTGGACTAAAAGATGCATATACCAAACGAATTCTCCAAAAGCAAAACCACACTGCTTCAAGGGTTTTATTAGGTAGGCCTTAAAAGTTTGTCCTTGCACGCAGGGGAATTATTTTGTTCTGGCCAAAGTGTAGTCCCTAGTCCGTCTAGGAATACAACATGACGTAGAGTGGTTTCCGCTCCCGACCGGATCAAACCCCGAAAGGTGAAGGGACCCTAGGCTAGGAGAATGCTACTTCTCAAACTCATGCCTGTGCAGGGGTCATAGGCAACCTCCTTCACATTTGACTTGCAAATTGTTCAACCATTTGAATTGATATGAGAGAACAAACAAACGTGATATTTGAACACTTTCATTTTACCTGCTGCTGCTACGCCAACGAGTACAGAGGCTGTATAAAAGGTCCATGTGTATGGATGTATGAACATGGCAATGTAGCCACTGCAGGGGGGGAAAGAACAACATTCACATGTCATTAGGAGAAACTGGCCAAACAGTAACAGCTAGTATTAGCTCTGCTGTCAGGCCGAAACCTCCTAACTCCAAAATGTTCATTTTCGGGAAAATGAGCTTTTTTTACTACTGGGTTTTTTACTAATGAGGGTTTTTTACTACTTTTCATTGGTTCAATATTATTTTAACCAACACTCAGATGTAAAGGGTGTTCAATAGCCGTGATTTATGCCACAAAGTTGAGAGGTTTTGTCCAGACAGCGACGATATGTAAAGATGGGGTGCCATTAAAAAAAAAAAAAAGAAAAAAAAAGAAAAAACACCAGGTATGCCTGGTTGTCATTGTGGGTGGTGACCAAGCTGAAGGTACCCGTATTTTCCGGACTATAAGGCGCACTTAAAAGCCTTTAATTTTCTCAAAAAACTACAGTGCGCCTTATAGTCCAGTGCGCCTTATATATGGATCATTCATTGACATTGACATTCCCTTTAGCACAGCTCCATCTGTTGGATGCATAACGCAACGGTAGCGTATATTATGTGCGCCTTATAGTCAGGTGCGCCTTATATATGAAAAGAGTTTGAAAATAGACCATTCATTGACAGTGCGCCTTATAGTCAGGTGCGCCTTATATAGTCCAGAAAATACTGTAGCCATACCCACAGTGTGTATGGTAAAAGGGGAGGGATGATTTTATGATGTCATTAAATCAATGTTTTTTTGATCGGGCCTTTTGACTTGGGGGCTTTCAGCTTTCAGGAAGAAACCAAAAAATACACAGTGAAGGCAAATTTGCACATTCTAAGCACACCCGGGGGTCTATTAGAGTAATGTTAACTCCATACACACATAGAAAACAGAAAAAAGTACAACATTATGGTACCACCTCTTTAAAGGACAACTTTGTTTTTTTACAACAAGGGTTCATATTTTAGATTGTAATTAGAGAAAAGAAAAAGTGAGTGGTAAAATGTTTTCATTTACTTCGTTCTATCGTTTTAGCACGTTTAGCGTGCTAAAATGTGGGGCATGCGTACGAATGGGGGCATGTGTACAAGTGGCTAAATATGTCTTTTTAGACACAATAAGCCTGCAATTTCTTTATTGCTATTTACAGTTACCCCAGAAGTCACATCTGCCCATGAAAGATTGTGGTGCATCTTGGGAATGGGCTTATTCTGTGTAAAAATACATATTTAGCCACTTGTACGCATGCCCCCAGCCACTGAAATCAAAATAATTAAAATCTCTAAAACGATAGAAAGGAGTAAATGAAAACATTTTAACTATCATCTTTTATATTCTTTAATTACTTCCTAAAATATGAACCCTTGTTGTAAAAAAACAAAGTTGTCCTTTAACTGAAAGACAAGTGGTGTGTGTGTGTTACCTGTATAAAAGTCCACTAAAGAACATGGAGAGCTGTGGTCCTATGACCGCGACCACTGAAGGAGCAATCATGTTGGATGCAGAGAACACGCCATAGATGATGGACATGCTACAAGAAGGACAGGACAGGACAGGACAGGACAGGACAGGACAGGACAGGACAGGACAGGACAGGACAGTTAGATGGAAAGAGTCTGCTTGTACAAACATCCATTTATTGAAACCCTAGTTCTGTGGGTCCCCAGATGATTAACTTAATGTGCAACATTGGGGGGTCTCCAAATTATTTTGGGGGGGTCCCCAGATAATTAGCTTAATGTGTTTTTTCACTGAACAGTAAACAAACGAACATAAATGTATAGACTATAGAGGGTATCTGCACATTTCTAAAGTGAGAATTTGAGTTTTTAATACTTCTACAATGACAAATTAAACATTGGCCAAATTGTCAAATATTATAGGCAAACATTGTGAAAATAGCTGATCTACATGCTCACAACGCCTCACAAACGCATGTAGATCTGCTATTTTCACAATAGAACCGTGTTATACAAAATGTAATGGCTCAACTCTTAGTGCTCGTCAGGGTGGGAGGGGTCCCCAGTTAAAATATGATTATTTTGTGGGTTGCGGCCTGAAAAGGTTGAGAACCACTGTTCTAGTTGACCAGAGTCCCCCAGGGGTTTATGGGGTCCCCCTCCTGTTTCCTCCTCTACACTACATAGACCATCTTTGGTGAAAATAGACAAACATGTAGATCGGCTATATTTGAAGGGATGTTCACCCCAGGATAGGGATGCTAGGGTTCTTTTGGAGATTTTCTTCTCACACAAACGTTGCCTGACAAAAATAACCACTAGCCCATTTTAACTATTTAGTTTTATTCTGCCAATTGCTCCATGGCAAAAAAAGAAAAAAAAAAAAAAGAAAAAAAAAACTATGAAACAAGCTATTTAGGCCTAGAATTATTGAATGCTTTAACTATTGAAAAACAGCAGATAAACAAGCTCACAGTGCCGCGCTGTGAGCTTGTAGATCTGCTATTTTTGAAAATGTCGTGAAAATGTGTGCAAATCTTTCAATATACGTATTTTTAAAGGGAACGTTTGTACCTCAAATTTTGCTTCTGGGTGGTCCATGGAACTAAATATTTGGAGATGGGGGTCCGTGGCCAAATACATATAATTTTGGCGGTCCTTCACATGAAAAAGTTTGAGAACCACTGACACAGAAACATAGGTTTTTCAAAAAACTTTATAAGGATTCAAAAGACGGGTCAAAGTTAAAATGTTCAGAGTGCCGCGCTGCGAGCTTGTAGATTTGCTATTTTTGAATATTTAAAGCATAAAATAATAATACGCAATGATGCGTAACCGGTCTAAATGGGTTAAACATGATCAGGGAGGACTCAAATGGCTTATACACTCAATTAACAGCATCTTTTGCTAAAAAATCTCTTTGGGGGCGCCGAAAATTACTCTATGCTGCAAAAACCTTTTTTTAATGTAGAGTTTAATGTATGTGTTACCTTATTTCACTGGAATGCAGGGAGCTGAGAGTAAACGTTGTTACCTAAACTGATTATTCATTTATCCTACTAATGTAATTTGCCGCTGCATTCGATTACGCCTCCATAAAAGTGCGAACAGGTGAGGAATCTATCCGTACAACTACAGGGTTCCCACACATTTTCACCAATTCATTTCCAAAACCTTTCCAGAATATTTAACCCAATTTCCAGGACTATATAACAATAATTCAGCTCAATAACAGGTCGCTTACTCCTATGCGCAATGCTCAAAGACAGGTAGTGTATGGCAGTAGTTCTCAACCTTTTCAGGCTGTGACCCCCGAAATAATCATATTTTAACTGGGGACCCTGCACCCTGTTGAGCACTAAGAGTTGAGGATTTTCTTATAACACTGTTCTATTGTGAAAGTAGCAGATCTGCGTTGCGAGGCGTTGTGAGCATGTAGATCGGCTATTCTCACAATTTCTGCCTCTAATATTTGACAATTTGGCCCATGTTTACTTTGTCATTTCAGAGGTATTAACAAAATCAATAACCAAAGACAATGCATAGCTATTTCTTTCCAGGACCTTCCAGGACCCTTGATGAATTCCAAAACTTTTCCAGTGCTGGAATTTCTTTTCTTCTATTTTTAAATTATTTCCAGGAATTTCATGACCGCAGAAACCCTGTATATAATAATGTAAAACGCTCAACATTTGGGTCATAAATTACCTGGTGTATCCACTGCCATGGAACTCTGAGCTGTTGAAGCTCTTCAACACCGTTTGCTGGGAAGACAAAGAAAATGGACGGTTATGCCTGGTTTATACTTCCTCGTACAACGGTGTCACCTGCAAATAGCTGACCTTGTAGGTTATTGGCACTGTTGCAAAACGAAGTAGAAATTAGGCATTACAGTATAGTTTGATTGCTGAGGTTCTATGTAATCAATATGATCAGGACTAAATGAAGAGGTTCTAATCAATCAATACCATAAGGATTGATTGATGAGGTTGTGTGTAATCAATATGATCAGGATTAAATGAAGAGGTACTGTAGGTAGGGCCGTCACAATTATTACATAATCGTCTAATCGCGATTATGTCTTTTTCATAATGTCATAATCGTTTCCATGTTTAAATAAGATGAAAAATAAAAAAGTGGCAATAGCAGATTTACAAGCTCACAACGTGTCGCGATGCGATGCGTTGTGAGCTTGTCGAACGGCTATTTCCACTATCAATTTAAGTGTAAGTATAACAATGTCAAATATCTCAGTAATTTCTTTGTATATTTAGGTATACTGTTTGTTTATACTTACTGTTTTCTTTTTTGTTTTTCTTTACATATCTACTGCATAGTACTGTGTTCTATTTGTCTGTCATTCAATGTTATATGAGATACTTAAATGGTTTCCAGTGGAAATAAGCTTAGTCTTTTCATGGATCTCTTTTAGTAGACCTTGTACCAGTGAACTGTACCGTCATGAAACTGTACCTTTTCCTATGCAAACTTCTAATAAAGTCTTCAATCAATCAATCAATGTGTCATATCTACCATGTGCGTCTTCAAAGGCTAAAAGCCAAACAGAAATGTAATTGTCAACGACAAAAAATAAATTAAATCATCAATCACAATTATTTGAGTGACAATTAATCGTCATGAAAAATGTCATAATCGTGACAGCCCTAACTGTAGGCTATACAGTGTGTGTGTTGCTGCTCGCGAGCAAGCCTGGCTCTTTAGTTGAGTGGTAACGTACGCGCCATCGGATACGTAGGTCCCGGGTTCGCCACACGGCCGAGGCTACATTGGTGGCAGCGGTACAAATAGGTACTGTCGGAGTGCTCCGTCAGTTCCTCGGACGTTGTAGACAGACTGTCAGTGGAGCCTAGCTACTGACTGGCACGTGTGGTCGTGTGGACGTGCTTCCAGGTAGGGGGGGAAGACTGTAGGCTATACGGTGTGTGTGCGTTGCTGCTCTTTAGTCAAGTGGTACGCGACCGGCCAAGGCTACAGTTCTACTGTATGTATATGAGGTTCCATGTAACCAGTAAGACTCCCTAATCGGGAGATAAGCGGCCGTCAGATCGCATACACAAACTTTAGAAGGCAATCGTAGCCAAAATGGGACGGCTTCAGGTTGATGACATGACTTTAGCTTTGTGTGATTTTAGGCTAAAATCTGTAGGAGCAGTGTCCAAAAATGTGTTTTGATTTGGCCTCATGGTGGCGCTAGAATAGGGCCATGTGAGAAATTTGGGGTGGATGATGATTTACCATCCAAGGAGTGTGTTGCAAAGTTTGGCATTGATAGGGCCAACGGTGGCAGAGATATGACTAGGGCAAAAGTGTGACGTGACGGAAAGACTGACAGACAGCCGGTGGAGCTTTTCATAGTAACTCAATCAACATAATCAGGATTACATGAGGTTGTGTGTGATCAATATGATCAGGATTGACTGATGATGTCCTGATCAATGATCAGGCCTAAATCAAGAAGTTCTATGCAATCACTATGATCAGATGTGTGTAATCAATGCTATCCAGTTTGTTACCTCTATGTTGCCACATGTTGTAAAAGCAGTGAACATGAACATGAAGGCAAATCCCAGGATGATGATGTTCAACAGCGATTTCCCCTCTGGAGACATGATGACGTGTAGTGTGACAACAAGTCAAGTGTAATCAGTGTCTAACTCCTCCTAAATGGAACAGAAAAAGACACACATTTATATAATCAACTCCAGTTTATTGTCACATCATGCAAAAGGTATAAGTGATTAGGTGAGTGTCTTTGGTGCAAGCTTCACACAAATATTGCAAGCCCACTAGCCAAGTTCCATTTATTTGTATAAACATGTCTTAAAACAACAGGAATTGCTTTCCAGTCAGGAGAAAGATGACATCTAGAAGGCATATGAAAAATGCAAGGTGATGATTTTTCCTTGGCCTCTAGGCAGTGCGCATACAAAGGTTTACACGCCACCATGAGGCTGATTTGACAATATCTAATTTCCTTCCTCTGCCTAGTGGGAATGTGTGTGTGCACAATATCACCAAAATTGCAGGCTGTGTTCATGAATTGAGGCATTTTGTTCAAAACAGAGCAATCCTGCAAACTTTGGAAGCCAGTCTTGGCCAATGAGGATGGAATATGGACAATCAGACAGCCTGTAGAGCTACTGTCTACCGATTTGCGTGATTTCTGTACTAAATCTGTAGAAGTACTATCGTAAATTGTGTTTTGCAAAAATCGGCCTCATGGTGGCGCTAGAACAGGCCCATGTGAAAATAAATGTGGGGCAGAGGTTCTGAATTGGCATTCAGGGAATGTGTGTGCAGTTTGGCAGCGGCCGGGCCAGCGGTGCCGGAGATTAGTTGGTAGCTAAACAAACACATTCCCTGGATGCCACACAGGGACACATGGACGGACAGACAGGGTGCAAGACAGTCTCAGCCATGCCTTTCGGCCTGGCGGAGACAATCATGACACATTACAGCAGGGGTGCCCAAAGTGCGGCCCAGGGGCCAAATGCGGCCCAAGGACAAATATTATACGGCCTGTGACTTTATTCCCATAAATTGTTTTATAAACGGCCCGTCAGCACCGCCAAACAAGAATATTTTCCCAGCGTATAATTTGTCAGGATTGTTCCCTGTTGTCTCGAGTGAAGGGGTCAAAGAAAGGCTATTTTATAGTAATTTTTACCTTGCACATCCGGTAACATTTGGTAATGTGAGTTATTTGTGTTTCGTTCAGAGCACACACCTGACAAAAGAACATTGATATTAAATATTGATGATAGTTAAATACAGTCGTTTAAACGTGTACATTATGCCTAGATTTAGTCGGCCCTTAGAGTGTTTTCATATTTTCTAAGGTGGCCCCCTTTTTGAAAAATCACACTCGTGTGAACTGAGCGGTGGTGTGTGTGTGTGTGTGTGTGTGTGTGTGTGTGTGTGTGCAACAGCGCCCCTCCCTTAACATGTGTGGTCAGAAAAGGTTACTGCAGGCTACGGACACGGAGACAGACATACAGACATACAGACAGACAGACAGACAGACCCACACACACGGCCACGTATAGGAGCGTTGTGACCACCGCTCAAAAAGTTTGGACACCCCTGCATTACAGGGTTCAGAGAGAGCCACAAGTTAGGCAAACATACTAAAATCAGAAGACACAATAGAAGCAAACCCAGAAACAATTATCAAAAGCATTTTAAATAAAGTATAGGGCCTAATACCAAAGTAGTATGAGTAAATACAACAATAAATGTCAAAGTGTGTGACAGAGTTCCTCATTCTAAAACCAAAAAGCAGCAGATCAAATACCCATACACAATGTATTGCATGTAGGCTATCCATAGCATTGGACACAAAGTAGTAAACTAGAAGGCTAAATTAATTCATCCACAAGTTGTCAGCAATCCCAGAAGTACACGGTTTGACCTTTGATCACAAGGAGAGTCATTTATTGCAGTGTTTGTGTGTTATTATCATATGAAATCACACTCACCTTCTGTCTGCATGTAGTTCAACCCTGTGGCTGCTATAGTTTGTGACAGGCTGACAGCTCATAGCGACCTCAACAACATGGTACTTTAGCTGAGTAAGAAATAATACATATGTTATGATAATAATTCAAGAGCTAAGAAACAACTCTTTGATTAGAGTAGGACAACAAATGAAGTAGTCTTTCCACTGTTTCCAGGCAGCTCTTCTTCTGTTTTTCATTCCTGCAGCGTAGACAACGCACAGCGTATTACTGCCCTCCACAGGTCGGTAGTATAACTCATTTGGCATTATCCTCAGTGAACATTATTTATAGCAGTGATGGAAGCCTCTAGTAATAGCTTACTCAGCTATGTAGAAATACTCTGTTACAAGTAAAAGTCCGGGATTAAAAATAGACTTTACCAAAAACATTTTCAAATGCATACAATGGGCAAAAGATCTTTTGAAAATAGCAGATCTACAAGATAAGACGCATTGTGAATGTATTTAGATGAAAATGAGAGACTGTGAGAGAATTACGAGATCATAAAACTTTATTCAATCAACAGAGTATAATACATGAGTTTGTATTTCATCAAGTCAAGCTGCCTATCTTCATGTTTCTCTGTTAACCCATTTAGGCCTAGACTTATTGAATGCTTTAACTATTGAAACATAGCAGATATACAAGCTCACCGAGTGCCACGCTGCGAGCTTGTAGATCTGCTATTTTTGGAAAAAGTAGTGAAAATGTGTGCAAATCTTTGAATATATGTATTTTTAAAGCATACGTTTGTAACTCAAATTTTACTTCTAGGGGGTCCCTGGAACTGAATATTTTGAGAAGGGG
Source organism: Nannobrachium achirus (assembly GCF_963921795.1). Taxonomy (NCBI): domain Eukaryota; kingdom Metazoa; phylum Chordata; class Actinopteri; order Myctophiformes; family Myctophidae; genus Nannobrachium; species Nannobrachium achirus. Next base: position 66,316,726 of record NC_137813.1, read on the forward strand.
GCCCGTGGACAGATTCATATCATGTTGGGGGTCCTTCACATGAAAACCACTGACACAGTAGTCTCTGAAGAACAGACTAACTGAGCTCCAGTTAAGTGAAAAGGACCTTTTCTTTGACGATGGCTGGCCAGATTGCTGACATAGAAATAACCTTAGAACCTTAGAAGGATTCAAAAGACACTTATAGAATCGGGTCAAAATTCAAATTTACATTTTTCTAAAATGGCAGATCTACAAGCTCGCAGCGTGGCACTCTGTGCCGCGCTGTGAGCTTGTATATCGAATATTTTTCAGTAGTCAAAGCATAAAATAATAATACACCATAATGTGTACCCGTTCTGAATGAAAATAATGTCCATCCACCCACCACACCCTCCTGATCCATTCTTTGGCCTGTGTCTTCTTAGTGCTACGACTATGTCAGTCAGTCCATTGGTCCATCCGTCTGTCTGTCCAACACTTTGGTCCCAATTGAACAACAATGTCCTCATAAACTGTGGGCTTCTTCAGTGTAACTTCACGCTCCCCGGACAGAAAGCTATGAGGAGGCGCCGGGGCTTGGACAGGGCTGGGCGGAGCTACGGCTGATCGGCAGCTCCTTCGACAAATCGGAGAGCGGGCTTCGATGACTGGCTTTTGGATCAGCCAATGGGGAGAATTTAGCCACCTGAGAGAGAGAGAGAGAGAGAGAGAGAGAGAGAGAGAGAGATTTTTTCATAATCAACTAAATCGATTATATTAGCCACTTGAACCCTAGTGTCCATATTTTGAGAACTTTGGCCAAAAACAGAAATTTAATTTATCATGATATCATCCTCCATCATGCACTGGGATTAATTCACCTTTTATTTGCCAGGCTGTCAGACCAAAATGTACGTTTTCAGGAAAATGAGCTCAAGTGGAGTTAGGAGGTTTTGACCGAAGGGCTTTTACTAGTTTTTCATTGGTTCAATATAATTTTAACCAACACACAGACGTAAAGGGTGTTCAATAGCACATATTTATGAAAAAGAGAGGGAAACTAGCAGATCTACAAGCTCACAACGACGCGTTGTGAGCTTATAGATCGGCTATTTTTGGCAAATGTTCTGCCCCAGGATAATGGATGTTTTGATTATCGCGATAATATCGTAAATTGAGATTTCTTTGGTCACAATAATCGTGATATGACATTTTCATATCGTCCCATTCCTACTTACGGGGATGTAGGCCAGGTTGTCGCGGAGGCAGGCGTCCTGCAGCTCGCCACGCAGCGCAGTCACATGACTGCGCTGGGCGGAGATCTCCTGCTCCAGCCAGCCAATCCGAGAGCCGGCTGCCTGGTAGAGATCAGAGAACGTGGAGACCAGCCTCTAGAGGGAGCCGGAGAGACAGTTGCCTTTTCTGTTAAACGAGTGGTTCTCAAAGTTGGGGTCGGGACCCCAAGTGGGGTCCCCAAATTATTTTGTGGGGTCCCCAGATGATTAGCTTAATGTAATTTTTTTCCTCACTCAACGGTAAACAAACCAACACACAGTATAAGTGTATACAGGGTATCTGCACATTTATAACGTGACAATTTAAGGACTGTCAAGACTGTTTTAATACCAAACTGGCCAAACAGTCAAATATTAAGTAAGCAAGAGGCGGACATTGTGGAAATAGCCGATCTGCGAGGCGTTGTGAGCTTGTAGATTGGCTATTTTCACAATATTTATCTGCAGAACCGAGTCACATTAAATGTAATACCTACAATTCCAAGTGCTTGTCAGGGTGGGGGTACCCAGTTAAAATATGTTTATTTTGGGGGTCATGGCCTAAAAAGGTTTGATGGAGAGCCAAACGAACAAAACAAAACAAAAAAGCGCACGGGTACCGTCTCCAAGGCTACTTTTCACGAATAAATAAGTGAATGAATGAAGTGATAATTACCTCACATGCAGTGACCTCCACACCTCCCATCATCCTCTCTGTTCCCGACAGCTCCGCGTGCACTCTGGGTAACTGCAGGGGGAGGGGCTTACCCGTCACAGAGCAACGTGATTGGACCAGACCGTCTCTGACCTGGGAGAGCGGACAGAATGGGAGAGAGAGGGAGAAAGGTTTTGAAAAAACTAAGATACAGTAAGAAAAAAAAAGCCTTTAACAGAATCTATTGCACTCAGAATGAACTCTTAGTCAACAAAGGTTCTGTCAAGAATCTTGCCAGAGACCTCATTCAAAGCCATTTTGACCTCTTGGTTCTTTACTAAAAACTAAGATTCAGACCTGCCAAAACAAACTGATTCGACTACTACTCGGCCTAAAGCCCACGACCCACCTAATTCCAACACACGTTGCTAGTCTGAGCTGGCTCAGGGTACTAGAAGACAGGGATAAGCAAATAAAAATGAGATTGGTATTTACTGTAAGATGGTCACAGGGGCAGTGCCCTCAATACCCTCATACCTGTCAAACTACTTCTCCAAAGTGAGTGACACCCACAGCCACAGCACTAGACCATGATTTGGGTGGAAACCTTACCTTCTATGTCCAAAACCGTTTTGTATTTATCACTTTAAAAATGATTTAAACTAGTGAAAATAGCAGATCTTCAAGCACACAAGCGCCTTGCGCTGCGAGGCGTTGTGTGCTTGAAGATTTTCTATTTTCACTAGTTCTGTGCAGTGTTAATTGTGTTGACTAAGACTAAGACAAAAGACTAAGTCGACTAAGATTTTTATATTTAGTCGACTAAGACTAAAACAATTTCAGAAGACTAAGACTACATTTGTGTTATTAAAAAGTCTAAGACTAAGACTATATCTAAGTCTAAGACTAAATGGAATTAAACCCAAATACATCTTTTAACTTTACATTTGAGAATGTATAGGCACTTATCTGTTATTTTCAAATCTTGTTGGTTTTGCACAGAGAGTAGTAGACTGTCAGATGTGATTGATGTAAGCAATTTACCCCGAGTGAGAGGACATTATGCTCTCATAATGTCCGCAGTGAGGGTGTTATCGGACGAGGCGCAGCCGAGTCCGATAACACCCTCACTCAAGGACATTATGAGAGCATAATGTCCGACCCCGAGTGGTAAATAGCTTTTCTACCACTTTTTCCCGTATACATGAAAGAAAACACATAGTTGTAACTTGCAAGGATCTTAAGTTACAATCATTATTGCCTATAAAACTTCCGCGAGACAGCAGATAGTTCCACAAACAACATCTTCTACTCACCAACAGATGGCGCCAACTCCATACTAATCCATGCGTCTAGCTTACAGCTAAGCTAACGTCAGTTAGAAGTACCGTTCCGGCCGTAAATAGAGGCTGTTCGCTTCCAGAAAGGCATAGGTTCAGAGAAAAGGGGCTTTAAAGTTGGCGGATTGCATTGGATCCAAATAAATCGGCGACGATAGTACGCACGTTAGTAAACATAGGACCGCTGCGACCTTCATTTGTTGGTTGGGGGAAAGGTGTTCCGACTACCTCCTGAAGTCCCCGGATGTACACTGAGGCGCATTGATCTCCTCACACAACTTTGCGGCAGTTGTCCTCTCATAACCTCCGGAATTTAGCCAATCAGAATCCAGTATTTGAACACGTGACTCGAAAAAGTGGTAGAAACTGTTACTATATTATTTGCAGAGCAGAGATTTTGTACCTGGCAGTGGCACTGTGGCACACAATAGCCATTGTAGCCATAGCAGTTTTACTTGAACATTTTAACGTAGCATGTGGTAATATTTAGCCTAAAATACTTAGACTAAAAGACTAAGACTAATCCCAAAGACTACAAGTAAGACAAGTAAGACTATAAGTACACATTTGAAACTAGGAGATACAAGGTTTCTGCCTGACAGCAACGATATACTATAGCCGCCATAGTAAAAATACCTAATATATTGTACATACTACCAAGTACCATGCGTGCGTGTTACCTCTTTGTAGGTGTTCTCTACAGTGGTCATGAAGTTGACCAGAGACTTTTTACTCCTAGGATAGAGGGATGAGACAAAGATATAAAGAGTCACTTGATAAATTAACATGTCGATATGTTTTAGCGTGTATGTACATTTTATTTATATAGCACTTCTTACAGCAGGGGTGGGCAACTTTGATGATGGCAAGGGCCACTCCAGAGGGCCACATTGCATATTGCTGTCCTACTTTGTCATTCTAGTATCTCATACAAAAGAAGCAAAAAATAGCAGATCTACAAGCTCAAAACGCATCGCGCTGCGATGCGTTTTGAGCTTGTAGATCGGCAATTTTTTGCTCCTTTTGAATTGGAATCCTGAATTCTTTTTTGTTATTTTTTAATTAAAGCAGGTCATGTTTGGAATTGTAACAGCTGAAATCAATAATATATCAGTATTCCTATATTAACCTGCGGGCCATTAAGTGAAGGTGGGGGCCGCATGTGGCCCCCGGGCCGCCAGTTGCCCATGTATGTCTTACAGAGAGAACTCACAAACTGCTTTACATGCAGAGAGATACAAAACTAAACGGGGTACTAAAGCAGTTAGAAAAGAAAAAAAAGCCTGTATAAATGTTAAACAAGACAGCAAATAACACAAACAAGAACATATAATCATGTGCAAATGCTTGTTCAAAACAACATATCTACAAGCTCCTTTCACTCAATGTGGTGAGCTTATAGATCTGCTGTTTTCACTACTTTAACCCTTTTTTTCTTTTTATTAATTAACTTATATATACATTATTGTGTATCATTATTTTATGCTTTAACTATTGAAAAATAGCAGATATACAAGCTCACAGCGCAGCACCGAGTGCCGTGCTGCGAGCTTGTAGATCTGCTATTTTTGAAAAATCGTGAAAATTTGAATTTTTGAATCCTTCAAAGGTTTTTTGAAAAACCTATGTTTCTGTGTCAGCAATCTGGCCAGCCATCGTCAAAGAAAAGGTCCTTTTCACTTAAATGGAGCTCAGTTAGTCTATTCTTGAGAGACTACTATGTCAGTGGTTCTCAAACCTTTTCATGTCAAGGACCCCCAAAATGATATGTATTTGGCCACGGACCCCTATCTCAAAATATTTAGTTCCAGGGACCCCCCAGAAGCTAAATTTGAGTTACAAACGTTCGCTTTGAAAATACATTATATTCAAAGATTTGCACGCATTTTCACGACTTTAAAAAAAATAGCAGATCTACAAGCTCGCAGCGCGGCACTCGGTGCCGCGCTGTGAGCCGTATCTGCTATTTTTCACTGGTTAAAGCATTCAATAATAATTCTAAACATTTAGGAATTATTTTCAATTGATGAAACGTGGTGGTGTGTGTGTGTGTGTGTGTGTGTGTGTGTGTGTGTGTGTGTGTGTTATTACCTGTGTGTGTTGGTCAGTGAATCCTCCATCTGTCTCAGACGGTCCTCCAACTCTCTCTTCTCTCGCTGTGCCGCCGACAAACGTTTACCCAGAATCCTTAGCGACTGCTCCTTGCGGCGAACCTCCTGAGGATGTGTGCACGTGTGTGCGTGAAAGAAAGAGAGCTTGTTAGTAACACTGATGAGTAGAGCCTTTAGCACTAATCTAATCTGTGTGTGTGTGTGTGTGTGTGTGTGTGTGTGTGTGTGTGTGTGTATGTGTGTGTGTGTGTGTGTGAGAGAGAGAAAGAGGGATGGGACGATAATCGTAATTATCGTTTATTGTGATAAAAAACACAGATTTAAATGTATCACAAAATTGTCTTCCATCACGCACTGGGATCTGTACCTGTAAATAACGTACTTGATACAGTCTTTGTTTCATTCTCTACCAAATCCCTCTGCCCAAAAAAATAGCCATATCTGCAAGCTCACAACGCAACGCGTTGTGACGCGTTGTGAGCTTCTAGATCTGCAATTTATTGGCAAACGTTCCTCCCCAGGATAATGGATGTTGGGCGATATTTTGATTATCGCGATAATATCGTAAATTGCAATTTGTTTTGGTCACAATAATTGTGACATGACATTTTCATATCGTCCCATCCCTAGTGTGTGTGTGTGTGTGTGTGTGTGTGTGTGTGTGTGTGTGTGTGTGTGTGTGTGTGTGTGTGTGTGTGTCTGTGAGTGTGTGTGGGGACTGCCCCATATGGTTCGAACTCCCGTTGGTCCGAACACCGTCGGCAGGTTAGTTACTCAACAGTGTTAGTTTTACTGAGGTTAGGGTTAAGGGTTAGTTTAGGTGGTCGGACCAAAGGGATATCGAACCAAGGACACGTTACCGTGTGCGCGCGTGCGTACCTGTGCAGCCTGGCTCAGTGTGTGTTGCGTGCGGGTGGTGTCAGCAGTGTGCGTGTGGAGTTGCGCGGTCAGCGTGCGTAGCTGAGCGGACTGCTCCCTCAGCAGACCCTGGGCCTCCTGCTCCCTGTTCAGGGCCTGGCGCAGCTCCGCGCACACGCTCTCAAAACGCTCCACCGGCACCTAGCAAAAGCAGGGGCGTCACAAGGTGGGGGGGGGAGTGGGTCTGAGTTACTAGGGCCCAATGTGGACTGGAGTAGGGGCCTTGATTATTTTATACTTTAGCTATTGAAAAATAGCAGATATACAAGCTCACAGCGCGGCACCGAGTGCCGCGCTGCGAGCTTGTAGATCTGCTATTTTTGGAAAAAAGTTGTGAGAACGTGTGCAAATCTTTGAATATATGTATTTTCAAAGCGAACGTTTGTAACTCAAATTTTGCTTCTGGGTGGTCCCTTGGAACTAAATATTTTGAGATGGGGGTCCGTGGCCAAATACATATCCTTTTGGGGGTCCTTCACATGAAAAGGTTAGAGAACCACTGACACGGTAGTCTCTCAAGAACAGACTAACTGAGCTCCAGTTAAGTGAAAAGGACCTTTTCTTTGATGATGGCTAGCCAGATTGCTGACATAGAAACATAAAACCTTAGAAGGATTCAAAAGACACTTTATTGAATCGGGTCAAAATTCAAATTTTCACGTTTTTTCAAAAAAGGCAGATCTACATGTACATCTTATATATCTGCTATTTTTCAATAGTTAAAGCATAAAATAATGATACAAAATAATGTGTACCCGTTCTGAATGGGTTTATCCAAAGCAACTTACAATAAGCAGGTAATACACATCACTATAAGCAAGATAAATATGTCAGTAGTAGTACATCAACAACAATATAACAAATGCATAGGAATATCAATCTAGAAAAACAATAACATAGGTAGAGCATGCGCCTAATCAGTAAAAACACTTAAAACCTGAAAAATGCTATCTAGATTCATGTATGGTCATTGAAGGAAGGGGAGTGTTACAGTAGTGCTATGGGTTTAGGTGGAGTCTGAAGAGGTGAGTCTTCAGTCCACGGCGGAAGCTAGGGAGTGAGTCTTTAGTTCTAAGTACGACAGGGAGTTTATTCCACAGTTTGGGGGCCAGGAGGGCAAATTGTCTAGGACGAGTGAATTTTTGTCCTGGGGATTTTAGCAAGGGTTCTGTCAGCATCCCTGTGTGGGTCTGAGTTACTAGGGCCCAAGGTGGAGGGGCCTTGATTTGATTTTGATTTTATACTTTAGCTATTGAAAAATAGCACATATGCATTTTTTTTAAGCGAACATTTGTAACTAAAATTTTGCTTCTGGGAGGGTCCCCTGGAACTAAATATTTTGAGATGGGAAATATATATTTAAAAAAAAAAGACGTAGAAGGATTTGAAATATTCAAAGACTTGCACAAATCTTCATGATTTTTTCAAAAATAGCAGATCTACAAGCTCGCAGCTGTGAGCTTGTATGACTGCTATTTTTTCAATAGTTAAAAGCACAAAATAATGCGTAATAATGCGTTCACAGTCTAAATGGGTTAAACCCCCTCCCCTATGAAGAACATTCATGGGGGGCCCGCAGTGAATCCTTGTACCCAGGGCCCAGAATATGGTGTGACGCCCCTGGCCAAAAGTAAAGGCACTCATTGTGCACAATGTGCCCGTTTCACACACGTGGGGCCTGACATGATTATGATATTTTAAGTGGCGATTAATTGTCAAACGATTTAATTGTGTTTTTGTCGCTGCACACTGGAGCATATGAATAAAACAACATTACATTTTTCTGTTTGGCTTTGAAGTTGCACACGGCAGATATGACAAATAACCTACATATACAAAGGAATGACTGGCAACTTTATTCTTTATGCATTTATAGTGGAAATAGTGATGCGATGCGTTGTGAGCTTGTAGATCGGCTACTTTTTGAAAGGGTTTGAAATGATATGAACATTTCTCAACATGGAAACAGTTATGACGATTATGCAAAAATATTTGCGATTACCTCAAGTAATTGCGATTAGATGATTATGTGATAATTAGCCCTTCGCTATGCCCCTCCCCAACCCATCCTTGTCCAATACCACGTTAGCAACGAGGTACTAAGAGAGGAGCGATGGAGGAACGCCCATAGGCCTTGCATGTTATATGACAGCTCTTGTCTCTTTCACATGCAAATAATCAATCGTTTCAGGAGGAAAAGCTTCAAAATGTCCCCTAAATCTAGTCACCAAAGCCTGCCCTGTAGTAGGCTGTGCACAGGAAAAATGTGCATGACATTATTTCAATGAGTAAAAACACAGGGAAATGTTAGTGACTAGGGCATTCATCAATTATTCGAATAGTCGAATATTCGAATATCAAAGTCACTATTCGTCATTGTTCACCAAAGTCGATTTTTTTTATAGTTTTGTGTTTAAAAAATATATATATATTTCTTCATGGTTTATAAAGCTTGGCTAGATAGGATGTCATAAAAACCCTGACAAGCACTTGGAATTGTAGGTATTACATTTAATGTGATTCGGTTCTGCAGATAAATATTGTGAAAATAGCCCATCTACATGCTATTTTCACAATGTTCGCCTCTTGCTTACCTAATATTTGACAGTTTTGCCAGTCCTGTCGAATATTCGACTATTCGAATACTTTGAGGTTGAATCATTCGAATACTAAAAATCACTATTCGTGAATGCCCTGACACACACACACACACACACACACACACACACACACACACACACACACACACACACACACACACACACACACACACACACACACACACACACACACACACACACACGCACACACACACTTTATTCATTTGATGTTTCTCGCGGGACAGTCCCGAAATCGGACCCCCTGTCCCGCAAAACTTCACAATGTAGCGCGAATCAAAGACATGGGGGAAAAGAGGAAAAAAAAATGTTTTGGGGGGGATTTCTTTTCACAATAATCTGAAGCATAACATTCTCTCGGTTACACACCGAAACATTGCTATTCAGAAGATTGACTTCCATTATTCTAAATGGAGGTGTCACCTAAACTTAACCTAAACCCTCACCCTCAGTGGGGGTATTTCTGAATGGGGATGTTTCTAAGTAGGGGTGTTTCTGAATAGAGGTCTGCTTAGTTATAGAAATCCATCGTATTCTCATCTACTGCTGTTTTACTGATATTTTGTGTAAGTGCTTGTAAATAAATTAAATTGTGCGGTCTTGTTGAATTTTTTGCACCATACAAGTACGGCACACAGTACAAGTTAAGACATATGCTTCAAAGTACAGGATTATATAAAAGCATCCCTCTGAAGACCAATTATTTCCCACAATTGATTGATTTAAAACTTTATTAGAAGTTTGCACAGGAAAAGGTAGTTTCATAACAGATGGTACAAGGTCAACTAAAAGGATAAACACCTCCAAAGAGCCTTGGGCTTGTTTCAATTGGGGTCCTTTAAAAAAAAAACACAGCACTATGAAGAAAACCTGCAGCTGTTTAGGTGATGAGTGGAGAGAGAACAAAACAAACAAACACACACCTCGCTCTACTGAGAACGGATCATGATCTTTTTTATCTAGTGCCTCTGCTGGAACACTCCACCATGGCAGTTCCTGTTAACACTGCGCATGTGCAATACCCCGGTACCACGCTGGGACACACCCAGTGTGATATCCTTCCTTTTTATTCTAGATCACAGCTACCTGCATGGTGACATCACCACATAGTGACATCACAGCCTGCCCACATGATGAAGGAGATCCACATGGAAGCAGGCCATCATCAGACCATATATGGTGTTGTCTATGTCGGTTTTGTTTAAGTGCTGAGCACAGAGTCACTGGGGCGGAGCTAAGCTCCAACATCTGGCTTTGTCCGGGCTCTGAAGCGTGGCCTACATCTGGTCTACATCTGGCCTACATCTGGTCTACATCTGGCCTACATGGGGTCTACATCTGCCCTACATCTGATACATCTGGCCTACATCTGGCCTACATCTGGTCTACATCTGCCCTACATCTGGTCTACATCTGGCCTACATCTGCCCTACATCTGGCCTACATCTGCCCTACATCTGGTCTACATCTGGCCTACATTTGCCCTACATCTGGCCTACATCGGGCCTACATCGGGCCTACATCTGGTCTACATTGGGCCTACATCTGGTCTACATCTGGTCTACATCTGGCCTACATCTGGTCTACATCTGCCCTACATCTGGTCTACATCTGGCTAAGCTTTGAGATCTAGCTTTGCGGGAAACTACTACACTCATGTCTTCAACATGGATCTGTCCCATACAGCGCCACCTTCAGGCCGATTTTTAAAACACATTTTTGAACACTGCTCCTACAGTCTTTTCCCTAAAATCACGCAAATAGGTACACAGTATGTCTGACTCTACACTCATGTCATCAACATGGATCTGTCCCATATAGCAATAGAATTAGGCCGATTTTTTTTAACACATTATTGGACCTAAAATCACGCTGCGTCCTGATGGTCGCTTATCTCCCGATTAGGGAGTCTTACTAGTTCTCATCCTCTTTTGTTCTCATGGCCGCCAGTTCCCACCTGATGTTGTGTGGGAGTCCAGACTGCTCCAAACCGTACTGAATAACTGCTAGATTACATAACGTCTTCAGGCTAGGACTCAAGTCTAAGACATACAGGTCATCAGGTGCGTCGACTCCTCCAAAGAGGATGATACGATCACCCATCATGCAACAGCACATCCTATCCATCGAAGATGGTCCTTTCCCCTTGGGCTCAACCTTCTTCCAGCAGAAGGTCTCTGGACTGAATTTCCACAGATAAATGACATATTTATGGTTCCAGCTAACAGGCTTCCATTCGTATTCACCAAATACATACAGCTCTCCATTGTACGTAAAGGCTGAATAATAATGATCCCTGCGTTCTTTTGGAGGAGGCTGTGCAACTGTGTTCATCCAGCAGTTGGTCTCTGTGTCAAACACTCTGATGGTGTTGTTGTAGTGACCCCCCCACGAGCCCCCAAATACAAACATCTTTGTCCCGATGATGGTGGCAGAGTGACCATCTGAAACAGGAGGTGGAGTTCCTCTGGTGTTAATTAAGGACCAGACCATTGTGGTGGTGTCCAACTTGTAGTCATTAGTGAGCCCAGTCTGGGTCCATCCTCCGTGAATAAACATGACCTTCCCCAAGATGCAGGCTGAGTGGTTCTGCCTCTCCTCTGGAACAGTCCCTGAAACCCTTGGTTTGAACCATCTGTGGGCGCCAACGTCAAACCCATAAAGCACATTGCACCAAGGATACCCTCCCCAGAGGTAGACAGTATCTTCAATCAGCACAGCTGTGTGGCCCTCACACCCGGAGGGAACCTCAAGGTAACGTTTTCTTCGTCCAGACGCCACCGGGTACAACGCTGTCCAGCACAAAGACACTGTGTTGAAGATGTGCACACCAATCTGATCACTGTCCTCGTCACTGACTCCTCCAAAAGAGAACACCTTCTGTCCAACTGTCACCGCAGCGTGCCTGCATCTCTTTATTCCTTTCAGATGGATCGTCCAGCACAACATTATTTACACACCGATACGCTTTGGTTCGGTTGCCACTTATATTTGTTCGTGGCACAAACGTCCCGCAAGGTCTGACCAATCCACAAAGCCGATGGGTCGGGGCTCGGCCAATCGAGGAAGCTTGTGCCTAATCAAATTATCACCATAGCAACCTCAGCCAGAGGCAACATCTATCTATAAACTAGACGTACTGTTCCTACGAAACGGTGTGGGCTCGCTCGTAAAGAAATCATTTTAAAACTAGAAGCAGTGCTCTTCCGAGCACAGGTCTCCACCAGGAGACAATAACAACAATTTATTGCCTCCACCAGCCGAAGGCTGAGGGGAGAGTATGTTTTCGCCCCTGTCCGTGCGTCCGTGACGTCAACCATACTATGACGTCTATGGTGACGTCATGGACAAACTTTGGGGACGGACGGACGGACGGACGGACGCACGGACGCACGGACGGACGGAGGGGAAAACATACTCTCCCCTCAGCCTTCGGCTGGTGGAGACAAAAATAACTAAAGGGAAACTCTTAATCAAATAAATTGTTTGCCAACGTGACTATATTCTGCAGCGTGCTAACTGTCATGTGAAGCTCAACCAATACTCCAGCTACCACCACTCCCAGATATTTTTCCACCAATTTCCAATTGCACCTCATTGGCTAAGGGCCCTGCCTTTGTACTGTCGGGCGGAACTTGATAGATAAATAAATAATGAAGATGAGATGTTCTTGCCTTTCAGGCGAGCCCACAATTTGGGAAATCTACGTCTGCCTTTCTGCGCTGACGTCATGCAATGGGAAAACCCTTGAAAAAAAAACATGATGTCATCCATTGGGAAAACCGTTAGCCAATCAGAGAGAGGTAAAGGGTGACATCATAATATCGAAATATAGAAGAACCAACAGCAGCAGAAGAATCCATAACAGATATGGTTGCTATGGATACCGAGAATGGGCTTCCATCTGAAGGCCCTGCCGAACTACCGTATTAGCCGGAATATAGTACAACTCTGATTATAAGACGACCCCTATTTTTCAATGATCATTTTTGGAAAAAAAGATAAATATTATATATTATATCCACAAGTTTCCAACATCCCATCGTGCATTGTGCAGAAATTGGACGGAGCTTCCGGCGCCGCAGCCGAGTGTGATCTACAAGCTCACAACAGCTGCATCTGCGACGCGACGTGAGCTTGTATGTCTGCTGTTAACTGGAAGTGTGGTGCAGTGTGTTGCAAAACAATCTCCAGTAAATTCCCGCGGAAAGAGGTGGATATATTAAGTTATTTATAAAGAAAAACATTTTTATTGTAAAATTATTATAGAAAAGCTCATACAGAGATAACATTCTGCTGTATTGTATTGCATTAACCAATTCATACTCAAAATCAGCTCCTCATAATGTGTATCAGAATAGAATACAGTCCATACTGCAACTGCATACTGCTGGGGAATAAAAAACACTACATTTCCCATCAAGCTCAGCGGCTCGTTTCGTCATTCAGATGCGACTCTCCATTGTAAACAGGAACCATAGGATACTAGGCAGCCAGCATTAGTTTCATTGGGCTTCATTTAATGTTTGGATTAAACTTCCACGCTAAAGATCTCATGTGCGGCCGTCATCCACGCCGATGTTCGCGAGAACAACGCACGCGCACGCGCCCTAGTAAGTTCAATGCCAAAGTCATCCGACTTTGCCAAACGGGACGTGAAATGAGCGGCGTCCAAAATAAATTTCGCTGCGCAATTTGTAGACAGTGCACGGCAATCACCGTTAACAGCTCGCTTGGGCTGTGAGTAGAGTAGGGAAAGGTCCTGAAAGATACATAACGGCGAACATCTCTCCGGCGAAAATGTCTAGACACCGAATAGGGTGTGCCAAATGTAGTTCTAAGAGCGGCCATTTCTTGGGTAAACACAGCCTTACACAGGTGTTCTGATTAGACTATAGCATTAGTTCTATGCAATCAAACAATTGAAACACCTGTGTTTTTACCCAAGAAATGGCCGCTAAGGACTACAATGACGTAGGCGCTGGCACACACTAGGCCTGTCCTCTAAAAATCGACGAATCGACGCGCCGCTTTAAGCCCCGGGAATGGACGCCAATTGTTTGAGTCGAGGAGTCGAAAATATATATCTTTTTATATCACTAGTTAGCCTACTACTGCAGTGCACTGACTGAATCCAATCGCTCATTTAAAAGAGCCGTTCAAGAGAGCAGAATCGTTCGCGAATGTCTCATCTCTACTGCACGCTGCAGCTGCAGAGAGACGGGGCAGGGTTGAACAGCGGAGATGTTTTATTTGTTTTAACGGTACATTGCTATGCAGATAACGTTTTTGCTCGCGCACCGATATCACCGAAAACACTGTGTATTCAATCATCTTAATGTATTATTGTGTTATGTTGATGTGGACGTTTAAAGCAACACTTTTTTTTTTTTCTTTCTTTTTTTTACACAAAGTAGACTATAAAACGATTCGTCGACGCGTCGGAATGAACCCCACGACTCGAATCGACTTCAAAAATCCCGAGTCGAGGACAGCCCTAGCACACACTATATATTATGACTCAGTATTTTGAGGATGTGTTTTATAGAATAAAATATTGTGGTATATTCAGAATAATACGGTATATTGCCAAAATGACTTTTTTTCTATTGATTAGTCACGCCATGGAGACTAGAGTTCAATAATATTTTTAGTTTTTTGTCGCATTCCTAAGACAAAAATGTGATAACAATAAATTTACCCCCATTCGTTCCGGATGGGGACCCGTTTCGAAACGGGTCCCCATCCGGAATCAATGGGGGTACTCAGAGTTCAATCAACTTTTTGTCTTAGGAATGTGACAAAAACCAAAAAATATTATTGAACTGTCTCCATGGCGTGACTAATCAATAGAAAAAAAGTCATTTTGGGGGTGAACTACTCCTTTAAGTACAGTACTTGAGTACATGTACTTAGTTACTAAACCCCACACCATATTAGCTCTCATTCAACATAAAGACATAATTTCAGGCAGTGTGGTGGGCAGCCTCACCAAGTCACAGGGGTCCTTGTGGCCGTGGGGGTGGTTTCCACGGTTACCCTTGGATGCTCGTTTTAGATTGGCCAACTCCAGCCTGAGGGACCGCCTCTCTACCTCGGCCGAGTGCAGCCGTTGGCTGAAAAGCAGGAAGTGCTGCTGCAGGGAGGAGACCAGCGTCTGGAGGAGGACAACACATTTATAACTTGGATTATCGCGATTTACGATATTATTGCGATAATCAAAATCCATTATCCTGGGGTGGAACATTTGGCGATCTACAAGCTCACAACGCGTCGCAACAGATCGGCTATTTTTTGGCAAAGACATTTGATAGAGAGTGAAAAAATGACTGTATCAAGTACGTATATTGTAAGTAACTTTTACCAATAGAGGGTTTAAGTGGTACCGGATATGCAGCTCTGCAAATAAAAGGTGAATTGATCCCAGTGCATGACGGAGGACGATATCACGATACATTAAATCTCCACGATACGAATATCGTGAGTGTTTTTTTATCACGATAAACGATAATATCGCGTATCGTCCCATCCCTACACCCCACTTATGCGGGGGGACTGTAGCTGAGTGGTGTATATACATTCTACAGCAGTGTTACCATATGATCTTAGGACCATAAACGGCTGTCTGAAACCCACCTATGTGTTCCACCTGCCAGTACAAGTGGGAATTGCCCTGGCCGGCCTCTGACAAGAGGATGCAATTTAGGGCTGTCACAATTATTACATAATCGTCTAATCGCAATTATTTGAGGTAATTGAAATTATTTTATCATAATCGTCATAATCGTTTCCATGTTGAGAAATGTTAGTTTCAAACACTTTCAAAAAGTAGTGAAAATAGAAGATCTACAAGCTCACAATGCGTCGCGACACTATCAATGTTATTTTTTAAGCATAAAGTTGTCAAATATGTCAGTCATGTCTTTGCATATTTAGGTTATGTGTCATATCTGCAATGTGCAACTTCAACAGAAATTTAATTGTCAACGACAAATACACAATTAAATTGTTAATCACAATTATTTGATTGACAATTAATCATCAAATGTCATAATCGTGACAGCCCTAGATGCTATACCATCGCCCTAGCAAGGAAAGCCCAGAGACATATCCTGCACAATACCACCACAACAGTGCTGCCTCTAAATAGACTCAAGCCCCTCAAGGCCTATGATTGGCCAGAGTTCGCTGCCTTGTCAACAACTTGTCAACTTCTGTGACGTACGCGAAACCATAAATATAAAAAGCTAGATGCCTCATCGGCTGCTGCAGTTCATTGGCACGACCTGTAAAAAAAGTATTGGCGGAAGTTTGGAAAGCATGCTGCAACTCAAAGTGGCCAGTCACAGCGCATCTTATCCAGGACTTCAATTCAATTCAAAGGAGCTTTATTGGCATGAGGAGACACACGTTTGCATTGCCAAAGCAAGTGCCTCTGGGAAAGAGTGAGTCCTGCATCTGATTGGCCTACCGAACGTCCCCTTCTGTGAAGCACACGGAAGCGTGTTTCAGAATTCCGGAAGCTTGCCTTAAAAATTGCCAATACCTTTTTACAGAGGCCCAGAGCCGGAGGAGGCGTCCACCTTTCTATGTCTTTGCGTGGAACTGCCCCTCACATGAGCGGACCACCTTAAATAACTCCCCAAACCCTGCAACGGTCCGTATGGCACCAGGGTGACGTTAGGCATTAGACTTCCAATTAGAGGTCTTCACGGGGGCCCCGACCACGAAATTACCTGAGGACCCGAGAGACCCGTACCGGGTTTGGTCAGTGTTTTATCATAGTCACTCGGAGCCGGGTTGGAAACGGTCACATTTCCCTCGGAACACTTCGGAACACAGGACTGTAATCATCATGTGTATAACCCGAGAGGACCCGATAGGACCCGTACTGTGTGTGTGTGACGTGTGTGTACTTTCTGCTTTTTATGCAAACTGTAAAGCAATCAATCAATGTGTGTGTGTGCACTGGCGTGCGCTGCTGCGCTATGATCAGGATACGGAACGAACTGGAGTTCTGTTTAACGTGTGTGCTGTGCTGTGTTTAGGCTGACCTAGGATCAGATTCAGGTCCGTAATTAGCCGGGAGGCAGCGACATGAAGAATGGTTGTGTAACTGTGAGATGATAATGCTGGTCTAAGATCAGATTTACAGCGGGGAAAAAAGAGCTTGGTGCGTGCGTAATGCATGCGTGTGCGTGATGCGTAGCAGCTACTCCAGGCTGATGAGAAAGCACTCGCCTACAAGTTAAACCATGACAAACAAACCGAAAATAGCCTAAAAGTATTCCTTTATCCCTGACATTTGTTTCGATGTTAAAGATTCCTTGGCAGCCTTCATCTGCCTGTCAATCAGTTAACAGCGCACGCCGCACAGCTGCCGAGAGTGAGGGATCTCATCTCATCATCTCGGTACATGAAAGGGGGTTTTAATAATGATTTAAATGTCGGGTCTCTCGGAACCTCGGAAATAAAAGGAAAGAAAGTCGGTAAAAAAAGAAAGAAAGTCGGAACGGGACAGAATCGGACGAGACCGTTACGGGGCCACTCGGGTTTGGTTTTGTAATTTGATTATTATTTCGGAACAGGTCGGAATCGGTCGAAATTTGACGATACATTTCGATTTTGGTTCGTTTTTTTGGACCCGTGAAGACCTCTACTTCCAATCCCAGCACCTCGGGATCGAATCCCTCTCCCAGTGCTTTTTATTTATCTAATATGTGTCACAAATTCTTTTATTGGGATTAAAGGAGTAGTTCACCCCCAAAATGACTTTAAAAAAATGTATCATTGTAAATTTACCCCCATTGATTCCGTATCGGAATCATATTCTACATTTATTGTAATCAAATTAGGTCTGACTTAGGAGTGTGACAAAAAACTAAAAATATTCTGAACTCAAGTCTCTATGGCGTGAGTAATCAATAGAAAAAAAGTCATTTTGGGGGTGAACTACTCCTTTAACACAACTACTGCCTCTTAATCTGAAGGTTTGCTTGGTGCCTCGGTGCCACGCCGTTTCCTCCATAGGCCGCCGCTATTATTTTGAAGGGCCGGAAGGGGGTTGTTTTTGTTTTTTTGGATTATCACTTGACGGCAACGATTACGTCATCTAGTCACATGACAGTGTGAGCCCAGAAGAGAACATGGCTGCGCCCAGCTTTTGTGTACAAGTATGGAGAGTGGAGACCATCCTTTGTATAAGAATGTCCCTTTTGGAGAAAATGAAGTCTCTTTATGGGCCTCTCAATGGATTTACTATGGAGGACGTTAACTTCGCGTGCACGCCCGACGTGCGTTGTAAACAAATCGCGGACATTACCGATGCGGGCGGGACCGGAGCGACGTACAGTAAGTAATAATATCTTTACTGTATATACAGTAAGATTGACAGTCCTCGCCGTCAACGGCGCCATGGTATTAACCCTTTCACTGACGGTGAGCGTCGTCAAGGGCAGCAGAACAGTTAAGGTTAGGTTTAGGCATAGTTTCTGTCGCCAGGATGTGCATGCACAAATCCATTCTAGCCCAGGTGCTGGACAAATGGCAATACAAGAGAAGAATAGAGTCCGCAACGTATTGCTTCAGCGTTTCCATCCGTTTAGATACTATTCCTGAAGAAGATCCTGAGCATGTTAAAATCAGCATCTTGTAATAAAATAGGTCTTAAAATACATGAAGTGCATTCAGTATAGTGCATGCCAGTATCACGTTGCTTTTAAGTCATTAACATGCATCAGTGAAAGATTTGGGTTTTGTTCAGAAGCCTGATAGCTGCTAGATAAAAACTCTGGGTCGGGGCCAGTGTTGTTTTTGACAGCAAATTTTGATTTAGTTTTAGTCATAGTCTTTTGAATAAAATGTCATTTAGTTTTAGTCATAATTTAGTCAACTGAAAAGTTTTAGTTTTAGTCTATTTTTTGTCAACTAAATATCATAAGATTCTAGGCGACTAAATCTACAGTTGATTCAGTCAACTGAAATGCATTTTGGCAGGCCTTGATGGCATCGTAATGACTGATCTTACACTTGGTTGTGTGCTGAAAATAGCAGATCTACAAGCTCACAACGCGTCGCAGCGCGACGCGTTGTGAGCTTGTAGATCGGCTATTTTCAGCACGCAACACCTGAGAGCAACCAAACAAAAAATGACTCTTCTCCACTAGTCCCTCCCTAACGTTTTAGTCTAGTTTTTATTTTGTTGACGAAATAGTCAGTATATTTAGTCTTAGTTTTAGTCATCACAGCTTAGTTATTATTTCGTTTTTATTTAGTTTTCGTCAGTGAAAAAAAACGCAGTCGACAAACATTTTTCATCATAGTTTTAGTCGACGAAATCAACACTGGTCGGGGCGGGGGTGCAGCAGTGGGGGGCAGCATCGAAGGTCCACTGCTCCGGTGCTCCCTGTCTTTTCTTTTTCACTGAAGTGTCCATTTCTCAGATTCATTGTCTCGCTAAGCGTCAACAGCTCAGGACACCTTGACGTCTCAATACTGCCATCTAATGTTGGGTACCGAAACCCTGAACGCGCCACGCGCCGAGCAAGCGCATAACAGGGTGTGAAGTGAGAGGAATTCTGCTTGTCTATCTAAATATGAAAGTCTTACCTTCCTATTGAGCGGTGGAGCTGTCAGTCGTGCCAGGCCCCGCCCCAGCCTCACCACCAGTGGACACTGCTTTCCTCTGTAGGGGGCGGGACCAGAGACCACATCCGACTGGCCGAGAAGATGTTCCAAGAGGTGGGACAAACCTTCCCGAGCTGCTGACATCACTTCTGGAGGGGTGGAGTCTAAAGAAGACCAGATGGGAGGAATAGAGGGTATGCGCGTGACATCACTGTTGCTGGAAATTACGTGGGAACGCCTACTGAGTGGCAAAAAACTAATTTCTGCCATTGACAGCCCATACATCAAAACAGAAAAGTCCTTTCTGATTGTATTAAACAAAGTTAAACTCACCAACATTGCAGCTGTACTAAAAGCTTGAATTATCCTTTTCTATCTGCAAAGTTTTTGTTTCATAAAAATTCACCATACGCATGTTATGAGCTTCTTTCTGTCAAGACATTCTGTGCAGGGGATTATTTTTCCAAGTGTCAGAGTTTGGAAGCGCTCGTTTTCAACAACACAACATCCTGCTGCCTCCTGCATATGTGCAATTTAGAAACAGGTGGTATGCAGGGCCGTTGAGTGATTTGCAACTAGCACTTCCAAACTACAATGCTCAATGCTGCTCAATGTTTTGCCACTCAGTCTAGATTAGGGGGACAGGTCCCAGTGGAAATGCATACCAAAGATATTTAATTAATGAAGATAGCTCAACCTCATTGGATCCACTAGAGTGCGACATGGTACACAAATCCTACAAATAGACTCCTAAGTGGGCGCCGGCTCTGACTGCAAATCTCGCGCACGTCCTGTTTACTGGTGCTATAGATCCCGCGAGAGTGTGTTGCTGGGGCAGCTAAAGAGCAATAATAAAGTCGATTTTCTCCTTTGTTGTGTCGCTGAAAAAAGCAACTTTGGTATGTGTAATGAGCTTGGAGTTACTGGATGCCCTTTCACCTTTTAAAGCACTCCTCTAAGCCGCCCGGAACCCTCCTCAGGTCCTAAGCCCAAGAAGTTACCAGATCTCTTTTTAATAACCACTGTCACTAACACTACACTATACCTTTAAGTTAACACAAACAGGTGTTATAACCTTTCTCATTTGTATAAACCTACTATTACTGTATATGCACCTATTACTGTACAAATACAACTTTCTCTGAATAAAGACTGAACTGTCTATGAAACCCTCTTTAACTGGTGAATATTATTACTATCTACAGCGACTTTATTTTATAGACCAAGAATATTGCACCTTTCTTGAGAAATGTAGACCATAGGTCTGGATGGAGAATGCCAAAACCACAAAGACAATATAAAGTGTGAAACTGTTACCTTGTAGCTTTCTCCCAGGGACTGTTTTTTGGAGAAAAGCAGCTTGACTTATTTGATACAAAAGAGCCCACTGCGGACAAACTGTCCGTCCGGTTAGGGTTGGGAATTTGTATTTTATTGTCTGCCAAGCATACCCAACTGACACCTGCACGCGCAGTGTCAGTCACTGAGAAGGTGAAAGACTTTTAAATTAAGAAAATATACTTGTTGATTCTTACCAAAAGTCTAACTCAGCTCCAACAGCCAGAAGTTGCTTTGAGTGCCCTGAGATGCTAACACCTCTTTCCCATGGAAGCGGAACTTCCCCGAAGGGAAGTTAAAAAGTCAAAACCTTAAAAGTTGTAACTCTAGGAAATGAATTCAGACAGACACCAAGCAAAAGTGAATAAAAAGCTTTAGTGAAGTAAAAACAGTTACAAATTATAAGCTCACCAATACAGAAATTGGTAATGAAAATCAAAAAGAAGTACAGTATGTGCACTTAACTAAACAGAGTCAAACTCTCTCTAAGTAGACAGAAAAAGAACTGCACTGAGCTACGGATACACAGCCTTTTATAGGGTGCTCCGCTACAACATCTCAATAGGGTTACACACACACAGCTTCAGTTTAGCACACACACATTTGGCACGCGCTTGTGCACGTACATGCATGAACATGCACGATGTTTCGCAATGAAGACAGTTGAAGGCCAGACCAACTCCCCAGTCCACGTGAATTTGGGGAGTTCTCCGGTTCACATGTTAGAAGTCGACATGTTGCCCTTTACTCCCTCAGGAAGCGCTATCTCATGTTGGCAATAAGAAGATAACGGTTCGTTAGCGCGGTACAGGAATGTCGGGGAGTCGATGATACAGCCTGGCACCATCTACAACCCCCCCCTTTTTCACCCCAAGTCCAAGGCCTTGCCTCGCAGGTGCAGGCAACGAAGCGGCTAGTGTAAACAGTATGTCATGTTCTGACTATGAGTACATTCAGTTTTTAACCTTTACCCAATGTCAGTGAAGAAACCACGTATATATGTAGTTCTCGCATGCACATACAGTATATCAGAAATACAGCATACATTATACAGTATATCAAAAATCAACAGCCTATGCTTAAAGGAAGCTTTTCTACATTAGCAGTATATATGCATCTACAGTACTAGCATACTAACTGCTTAATAAAATGTATGTCCCTTTTTGTTGATTAACATATGGAGAATATATTGGGCCATAACATTACTTCTTCACCAGCTCACTGGCGAGGAACGTGGTTGCGTTTCTCCTTCCTCTTCCCGGCCTGCTTCTCCTTTGGGGCAGAGGTCACAGGGGTTGTAGGTGCCTGGGCTGGAGCCTGCACTGGGGCAGGTGCTGGGTACAGAGGTTGCAGGTTTTGCATGGGATAAAAGGCCATGTGAGGCCCAAGCTGTGCCACCGGAGCTTGCATCTGCTGCAGAGGTTGTTGTTGGGGTGGTGGAGGTGGTGGCATGGCTTGGCGATCCGCAGTGGCAGTGGGTCCAGGTGACTGCTGTCTGTCTGAGCCCACAGATCCTCTGCGCTTCTCCTGGCGGTTGTCTCCCTTGCGGCGGGCATCGCGGTGGTCACGGTCATTGTAGTATGGCTTGAAGGACCTGGGTGCCACACCCTTGGGGTCACGAGCAGGTGCTCCGGGGCCCCTAACACCCCCTCTGGCACCCTGGTTCTTCTCGAGTGCAGCCACAACATCATCGGATGGCCACACTTTGGGATCTCGAGTAACCTCTCGAATCCCCTGGGAATTCTTCTCCCATTTTCCCCGGATCATCCTGGGGCCCAGGATGGTTTCCAGGATGCCGAAGCGGTTTCGCCCTGCTGCCTGGGTCTCGATAGTTGCCCACACTTCGCCAGACTGGTAGCGTAGGTTGTTTTGCATGACCCTGTAGGTGGTCACGCACACAGGAACGATGGAGCGCCAGTTGTTTCCCACCAAGCGGCTGTAGATCACCGACCGCTTGATGGAAACAGTTTTCAGCAGCACGTAGGTCTCCCAGTTGGGTGTCAGGAACGGATCTTTGTTGGACATATGCCCTCTGCGAATGCCCACGATGTCCTCCCAGACCTGGGGGATTTTCAGGCTGTCATCGGCGATTTTAGCACCTTTAGTATTATACAGCTGCATTCTGGGCATCCCAGCCTCCTCGTCCTCGTCGTCTTGGGTATCGGCAGGGGGAGGAATCACCACCCTCCAGACTGCCCCTCCTTCGAGCCCAGAGGGCTCAGAGTGTTCATCCATTGGAGCCGGAGTGGTTGCTCCACTCCGGTCCTCCTCCGGTTGGCCCTCGGAAAGTAAGTCATTTTCCTCAGGATCCATGGCAAGAAGATTGTCATCGTCCATGTCATCCAGGCTGATGATCTGCTCTTGTCTCTCGCTGGCCATGGCTAGGTCGTAGATGGGTTTAAATTCTTCACGCAGAATATTAAGTGCCTGAGCAACGTCCATATAACAGCCAACGGGAGTTATGACAAGAGCTAGCCTGAGGGGCTCCTTTTATGCAGCGCCTCAGGCCACGGCTCCTCCTCATGGGAGGGGACGCCCCTCCCTCTGAGCTCCTCCTCTCTTTGCACACATCCATTTCAGCATGTCCTTGAGAGCTCTGCCCACGCCCCCCAAAAGGCCCAGGCGGTACAGTACTGAGAACACGATAAGCCATCCCAGTAACATCAAACAAGGGATAGCCCATTTGAGCACACCTGCTACAACTCTCCAGGAGGTCTGAAATACAGATGTGACTTCTTCGAACGCCTCTATAGTCCCTTCCTTTACGGACTCTCCTATGTCAATAGCCGCATAACCTACTATTGAGGTTAACAGAAATGTGGCCGACTTGAAATCACCCCAGCCGGTCCTAGGCCTTTTCCTGTAATCCGCCTCAGGCCATCGGTTAGGGTGACACGTACCATTAGTCATGTTGACTGCATGAGTTTTGGGGTACACGGCCTGCATGGAGAATGTCCGGGCCGTCCATCCGATTCCCGGATTCAATGATGGCCTCCCTGAGACTAGGTAATCAGATGGGGGGGCCCATGGTGTGCCGAAGTCCATGAACACTGAATCACATGGCCCTAAAAGGGCTCCCACCCAACCAGCCTGTCCACAGGTGCCATAACAATGGCAATTGCCTTTGCCGTTGTTGTTACAAAATGGACCGTTGGCAAATCCCCAACGATTCAGTAGGTACGCATCGGGCGGCCAGAAGTAAGGAAACCCCTTGTCCAAGAGCCTAGCTGACACAGAGTCAAGGGGTCCACACCGTTCAGTCCGCCCTGCCCAGTCTAGGGTGTCCTGCTTCGGTCCTAGTGGAGACGTAGGGGAGGCCTGGTAGCAACGTACCAACATCGCCGGTGCCCCTACTCCCTCTGTTGGGTTGACAAACTCCCTTTCTTGTCTTCCTATCACAGGCCTCCACCTCCAGGAATCATATTTTTTCTCCAACACAGGAGAGTCATACCAGTGCATGTTGTTCCATGCATGCTCCTGGGGAGGAGGATTGCGTGTGACATAATATCGTGCCACCATTTTCTTAGCGTCACAACCTATTTCGGCAGCTTGGTCCCTTTTAAGGGGACCCCAATTGATCCATGCGACCTCATGACCATCGCCCTCGGTCACGTGGGTTATGGTTCTGGTGGAAGCTATATCCACCATGGCAGAAGTCGCCTCATCCACATGGGTTGCTGGATGAGTGTCTTGGGTTGTACACTGGCTCTGATCTTCCAGGGTACAATACTGCTTTCCCCTGATACCATATGTAGTCTGAGGATACGCTCCCACCTGGGCTCCTGTGGCCTTGTACGTAGGTTCCAACCCCCAGCGCAGGATAAAACCAGTGTCGGTTTTCTTCGCTAATATGAGGGGTGGAGGAAGAGAGATTTTTCCTTGGTTCCGATCGTCTTCTGGTAGTCTAGAGAACGGCTTTTGGGGGTCTTCCCTCTTCCAATCCAATATCCATTCCCGAACAGGCCTTTCAGTCTTGTCCGGATTGATATTAGGGTTCGGCCTGGTCTCTTCTGGAGGATCTTTGTTATTTCCCCCCAGAGTGACCATGAAGGAGCCCGGGTAAAGAGTAGGGTTGGCCCCTGATGTCCCTTCACCCCGCCCGATTAATTGGCGCCATGAATACAGTTGGAATCCCAAAACTTGGGCCGCAAACTGTTGATGAAGGAACATCTTCAGCCTTTCCTCCTCTGTGTTCCCAGGTCTAGCCCAGCACTTATCGAGGAGTTTCACTTCTTCGTTCGTCAGGCCCAAACCCGCATAGTTTTTTATGTTGTTTAAAGGCCCTTCATGATCCCATTTACCCCACGAGGTCTGTGAGGCTGTCAAGTCAGGGAACACCCTAAACCTCCTCAGCATAGTTCTGAAGTCTACTCTGCATGAGGATTGACCAGGGATTATAGTCCCATTCGTGCGGACAGTTAGGGAGTCCCGTGGGATCCCCATCCGTTTTCCTTCACGACAGATGGGTATTAGTTCCCCCATCTTGTTCGCTAGGCGTTTGATGACTTTCTCCACCGTAAGTCCCCTCCATGGGAGGTCGGTGGGGTCGAGCTTGGCTGCTACACACGTGAGCAATGAATCAACCACCTTGGTTCCCCATGGACCCTCTATTGCCCCAACCTGGTCAGCTGATAACACCGGAGTGTCCATGTAGTATAGAGTTTTCCCACCAGCGAGCGGCCGATTTTTCATCCACAGCAAGCCAGGTGGGTAGGAGTACATCTTCTTGCCTGGCTTGGTTATCCCCACAATCCACTTAAACCATTTGGTAGTGATTCTGTGGGGACAGCCACCCGCTTGGTCGGTGACCGGTGGTGGCTTGTAGCCGGGCGTAGCCCTCCTTGCTCTCGGGGAAGAGGAATTATTCCTCAGTGGTGACACGTAGCTCAGCAGCACTTGGAGTTCCCTCTCAGGGGACGGTGGCCAAACAGTGAGCAAAGTCACTTTTTCAGCGGCTATATCCCCTTCCAAGGCTAACTCTCTGCGATGTATCCTTAGTTCCACCGCCTCGGCTCCATCCACTGAGGCATCGGAGCAATTGGATATGTCTTCCCACAGTCCCCATTCCTTCTCACTGCTGTAGCGAGATCGGGCAGTGACCGTGGTACATTGGTATACTTTTTGAATCCCTTTGGCCAGTTTGACGCTTGTAGATATCTCACCGACAGGGTCGGATGGGTAGACTCTCAGTACTACCGCCCCCTCTGCCCCCTGGGATACCTCGTCTACTTGGTCACTGAGATCCTGCCATGTGATATGACCGTTACAACCATGTCTAGGTTCAAGCACCCAACACTCAGGTTCCGTGCTGGCTACTGAACATTCTGGGGGCTCACCCCAGCCGTCTGCGGGCGGGCTACTGCCCAGTGCTGTGGCCTTATAATTATTATAGGCCAACCACCGGTCAGTGAGATTTTCAGGAACACAGGGGATAGGGCTGGTTATACGTGCGTATACTACCGGCACCCCCTCATGCTCTCTGATAGTTGGGTCTCTGAATTCCCATTCCGTGCGAGTCTTGGGGTACCTGAGGGCCCTTACGAATCCCAGCACCATCACCACTGCCATTATCAGAAGGGTCCCCTTCATAATGTGCCTGGTGATTAGGTTGGTGATGGAAACCTTGGGCTTGCGAGCCATACTAGGGGCAATCCCCTCGGGCTCTGTTACTGGTTCCCCAGACTGCACGGTTTCCTCTTCTGTCGAGGATATCAGGCCCTCTCTCGACTCCTCAAGATGCGTTGAGCGGGCCAAGGTGATTGTCCTACCCATTCCAGGAGCCTCCAACAGGGCTATACGGACCAGGCGGGCATCCATCTCGGCTTCCCCCCCTCTCACTCTCTCTTACCGGTTGGATTACCTGAAAGAGAGAGCAACAAGGTTAGGGGCCCGCCGTGGAACAGCATCAATTACTCGGAATCCTTTGACCTTCTCTCCTTTTTAAGGGAAAGGCCAGCCAAAAACTTCCATAGGGTATCCCCCTTAGGCCCCAACCCTGCACTGCCCTGGAAGTGCACCCTGCGTGGTTTGATCCGTGAGACCCTTAATGGGTCTCCCACCACTGGATTCTCGGTACCAGGGGTTATGTCCACAGAGATCCCTCTAATGGGATGTGGCATAGCCCCCACCTCCAGAGTGATTGAGAAAACCACGAATTGGTACTCTCCCCCTCCGGCAGGCCGGATAGTAGATCCCACAGCGATAGGCTCACCTCCTGACCCCTTGCGGGTCACAACGGGGCCATTCCTCACCAGGAGTTTGGTTGATAGGGTTTCTCTGAAACCTTTATCATTTAACTCCCCGCTAACTGTGGTAAACCAGTCAGGTGTATCGCCATCTTTAGGCATATCTGTTTGGAACGACACTGCCACCAGGCCAGGGATCGCCAAAAGGGCCCTAGCCGCCAGCATCATGCGAAACAGACTAGCACAGTCAAGCAACAGGTCCATCCCCTTAATGTTACTAGCTTCGCTAGGCAACTGATATTTGGGGAAGAGCTTGGCTCGCTCCTCCGTGTCCTTCACCCAGAAAGTATCTGGACCACGGTTTGAATACAACCTGGATCCCCTGGAGGGCATAGCCCTAGGGAAAGAGAGGCTGATAGTTCGCTCGAGGGAGGTTTCCATCAGACTGTCCAGATTCTCCATGCTGCCCTTGAAGGTGATACCTCCACGGCCGTGGGCTCCTTTGCGAACCGGTGCGTCACCGGCTTGCAGGAAACCACCGCCCTTGGTCAGATGGATACCTGAGTTCAATTTCACTCCCTCATGGTATTTGCATTTGGCCAGGGCGAAACCTAGCCATGTGCATGAGCAACTGGCCGCTGTTTCAGCGGTCATGACAGGATAGGCAGCCAGAGCAATGCGCGGTCCGTACAGGACGTAGCACCCCGGGCATACCAACGCTCTACATCCCCTGGGTCCTTCTTTAGGCCCAAAGGTAAAGGCCTCGCCACCAGGGCGAAGGAGGGGCTTGCTATCATGCGGCACTTGGGGCGGGCGGTTGCGAGATGGACCCTGCCACAGCAGGTTGGTCACTGGGATCAGGCATAGCATGCACTTCCCCAGACTGTGTCCATACCTTTGCCAGAGAATGGGGTGGCCCGCAGGCCCCGCCACGTACTCTGGTTTAGGTAACCATCCATCCTCTGCCATGTCTAGGCTCGGATTATGCACCACTGACCTCACCGTCGGCATGAAGCCTTCCCTGGCCAACTTCACCGCTCCATCGGATACGCCTAGCCAGGCGCTGGCACTCTTTCCAACTCCACTGTCCCCAGAGGCTGGGGACCGTCCTGGCGCTACACAGATCAACACTTTTTGTCTGGCGCACTCCAAAGCAAAGGGCATCTCCTTACGAGAACCAACAGTTACCTGCCCCATGCCTGGCGCAACCTCTCCATCCCTGACTAAGGGTGTACAACCCGAAGCTTCGGCCATTTCTCAGTGCTCACCTGGTCTTGCGAACTTGGTCTATATGAACTATGCCCGAGTTCTCCAACCTAAGCCTATGTGGGCCAAGGATCTCAGCAACGGTGTCTTTTGATTCACACTTCTTGCTGGGGTTTCCTGGCAGGGGTTTTCTCAGCACCCAAACAGCTTCACCTGTGGAGAAAGGACAAGAGACACCCGTGTTATCTTTGGACACACATCTCTTCTCCTCTCTCCCAAGGTTGACCGATTGGTGAATTTTGAGAAGAGGAGAAGGCTCATCCCAAGAGCTCTCCATGCCCTCTTTAATTATCTGTTCTTTTACTGAGCGAACAGCCCTCTCCGCAACTCCGTTAGTCTTAGCATGGTACGGAACTGAGTATTCCACCTGAATACCCTCATCCTCCAGCAAAGACTTAACGCTAGTGTGCGCAAAATAAGTCGCATTGTCCATTCGCAGGGACTGTACCCCGTTCTCTTCCCGTAGGAATTGGGATATACAGTGGCAAATGATCGCCGCAGTAGGTGTCTTAATAGGATACACCCTTATGGCACCAGGCCCGTTATCAGCGATAACCAGCCCGTGTTTGTGTCCTTTCCGCGTTGTCTGGGACATAGGCCCAAACACATCGGCAGAAAAATTCGTGCCCGCTATGGGCACCGCAATTTGCCCTGGAGGTACAAATTCCGGTTTTGTGCCCCTTACTAGGGCACAGCGTTCACATGCCTTACGCACTGTGATAGCTCTTTGCCTAGCTTTTGGGATCAGCAAATCCTGCGTCCGCAGGTACTTGAGTAGCCTTTGGCTGCCCACGTGACCGAGACCCACATGAATCGTCCGGATTATGTGGTCGGCCTCGTCTTCGGGCACTTCCACCACCTTGCCTTTGCCCCACGCCATCGGCAGGGCTAGGCGCAGGCGTTTCAGCCCAACTGCATTGGCCAGCTGTCTGCGCTGGGCCAGGGCATCCACCTCCCGGTTCCCGGTGAAGTGGATGCCTTCTCCATCCGTATGGCTCTTAATCCATTTCCACGAGAGCCTCATGTTTTTGGATTGCTCTACTATGAGAGCCCAGAGTTCACCATGAGCCATGGGGCGGCCTGAGCTTGTCTCATAGCCTTTAGCTTCCCAGAACTCTAGGTTCTCAGCCCCACCTTGGTAGCAGTAGTCACTATCGGTCACGATCAACAGCTTGTGGATATGTTTACCCCTAGCTGTGATAATTCCCTCTAGTATGGCAGTCACCTCGGCCATCTGGGCCGAACCGTCAATCCATCCTGAGGATGATTTCACGGTCTTGTCCTTGTGTTTAAGGACAAATGCCCATTTGGCCCGGTCACCGTCGGCCTTCTGCTGGCTCCCATCAGTGTACAGGACCCAGGGGGGTTCCTCCACGGGGGCCTGGGGCTTAGGCTTTGCTTCGATGGGACATTTGGTGCCGGTGGTTATAAACTTAACCCGAGGGTCAGTAAGCATTCCGGCCCAGTGTCCCCACCTCTGCGACATGGCTCGTGACCCTGAGATAGTCCCCTTGGATGCGCACTGCAGTGCGGGGTACTCCGTGGTGACTATCACGTCTCGGTCTTGAGCGAGGTCTTTCAGTCCGTTCAAGAACTTGAATACTCCGCAGAGAATTCGCTCTTGGTCGGGATATCTCTGCTCTGGGCTGGAGAATTGCATGGACAAAAAGAGACATGGGGCTTTGCCCAAACGGTTCATGCACCTGAGAGTTATTCCCTCACCTTCCAGGCAAGGGAAAACCTCCAAGTGCTTCCCGGGGTCTCTTTTCTCCAAATCGGTGCAATGTTCCAGCACATGGGTTTGGAATATAGACCAGTGGGGTTTGGCGTCCGCTATCGGTATGTTCCGGTTGCGGGGGTTCTTACCCTGAAGTGCCTTTCCCTTGAGTCTATGTAGGGGTGCTGCCTTGGCAGCGTACCCCGGGACGTGGTTCATTATGTGACCACACTTTCCCAGGGCATGATCCAGGTGAGCCAACAAGGTAGGCTGGGGAAGGGCAGCGATTTGTTCTAGGTACTCTTTGCTGACCGATTTCCCAGTGTCTGTTATGTTGAAACCCAGATACCTCAAAGAGTATTTTGCGATTTCGCATTTCTTGAGGCCAATCTTGAGCCCTGAGGATGCCAGACGGGTGACCACCTGGTCTAGCAGGTCAAGGTGCTCGTCTTCAGTCTCATTTGTCCAGTAAATGTCGTCCACATATACCGTGACATCCAGGCCTTTCAGGATGTCCTCAACGACACTCTGAAAGTGCGAGGGACTAGATTTAAATCCCTGGGGCAGAACGGTCCAGCCATAGGAGACTCCGTTCCAGGTGAACGCAGTTTTTTGGGTGGACAGTTCGTCTATTGGCACACACCAGAAGCCGTTCTTCAAATCGAGACAGGACTTGAACCGTTTATTTGGCAGGTTCCTGGTTGTCTGCGCAATGTTGAACATTGACCTGGTATCCGAGGTCGACCTCGCGTTCAGTGCAATGAGATTATGTACTAGT
Source organism: Nannobrachium achirus (assembly GCF_963921795.1). NCBI lineage: Eukaryota > Metazoa > Chordata > Actinopteri > Myctophiformes > Myctophidae > Nannobrachium > Nannobrachium achirus. Next base: position 66,347,513 of record NC_137813.1, read on the forward strand.
CTCCATCCTTCCCCACCTGGTTTCGGAACCCCTAGAATAGGTGTGTTGGTGAGGGCAGAGTCCAGTCGCTTCAGTTGCCCGCCTTGCTCCAGCTCATCAATGGTAGCTGTGAGCTCGGCTTTGCACCGAGGGTCTACTCGGTGCTGGGGCTGTCTGTCTGGCACTCGACCCCTAATGGTATATGTATACTTGGGGTCGACCCTGCCAGCGTCATTTTTATGCGTCGCATGACGGCCTCTCTTAAGAATTTCCTTGATTCGGTCTTTCTGTTGGCCGTCCGACGCTTCCACAATCTTTTCAATCTCCTTTGCCACATCTATGGGACGCATGTATTTAAGGCTATATTTGATACATACGTTCTTAGGTGGCTCTGGGGTATCAAGACCGGGGAAAAGGAATTCCTTCTCATAGTCATCTGAAGTTATTTCCTCCAGGTTGATCATGATCAGGTCTTTGGGGGCTATCAAGGGTTCTGCATATACGGGGCCAACGACCCCGTGTATTCCATGCTTGTCCCCCGTTCCCATAGTGGTGATTGAGCCATCACCTAGTTCCACCTCCATGGATCCCGTAATGGGAATACCTGTGTGCAGTGTTATTTCAGCCCCGGTATCCAAACGATACTGGTCTGTCCCTAACTGACACAAAAGTTTCCCATCTGACTCCCTTGTCTTGCTTGCTATAGCGTTCAACAGGGGTCGTTTGGTGGGGTCTATTGTCAGGTGTATGATAGCTGAGGGAGGCTCGGTCACTGTTCCTTCTCCTGTTCTTGAGCCTCGCGCGCGGCTCTTGCCGCCGCTCTCAGAGCTATCCGTGCCTCCTTCTCCTCCTGTGGGAGGGCGGCCCATTCTTCTGCAGGCAGGAATGTTGGGACCTTCGGTCCCCCTTTCCCTGCCTGTTTCTGCGCCGGAGCCTTTTTCGGGGGAGCCTTCTTGGTGGCTCCCCGCTCCCCGTTTTTTGAGTCCTTGGCCTCGGTTGTTTCAGCCTTAGGCTGGGTTTCTTTCCTCGGGGCCTTCTTGCCTTGCGGCTTGGGTTGCTCTGACCCTTTTTGATTCCCATGTTTTTTCTTCAATGAGAGCAGCGCCTTGGTCTGATCGTACTTCATACATTCAGTCCGTAGCTGCGCCTGTGTCCAGTGGGCACAGCCCACGGCCAGGTTTAGTCCTCCTGGGATTTTAGAGAACAACTTCTCCAGCAGGAGGGTAGCTTGGTTGATAGGCACGGAGCAGGAGATTTTATCGGCTGCAACAGCCAAGTTCAATTCCCCCTCCGCTACCAGGGTGGCTAATTCTTCCACCATCCTCTCTCCAGGGTTCACCCCGGGAATTCTCACGTCCATTGAGCTCAGGGACTCGAGGGAGGCCCCTCCGGGGACGTCCAAGCCCCTGACATGGCCCAGTATGCGGGCTGCCTCTGGATCGTGATAGAGTATAGACCCCTCAAATAGAGGGATTGTTCTCCGCAAGTAGTTTGCTTGCGTCTCGCCCGGGTCTCTCGCCGTGGTCAAATTCTTCATCAACTGCGCCTTGCTAAGGAGGTCGCTAACGTATGATTCTTCCCCTGAAAGGTGGCCTTGGCCCGAGAGCCGGTTCCCTTCCGGGCGAAACGAAGCACCCATTCTGGTGCTGCTTGTTATTGGGGTGGGTGCCAATCTGGAAGGAAATGAATATTCCCGCCTGGCTTGGTATGGGGATAAATCTTCCCTCATGGTTATACCGGGATCCGAGGGGGTGTTGTTGTAATGTACAAACCTCCTTGCAGGCTCTGCCATTGCCTGATCCCTCAGTATGACCTGTTCCCGCATCGCTTCATAACCCGCGTGCAGGTAAGCATCCTTAAAGGACCCGGTCAGGCCATGTTGCCAGAGGACTCTCTCCGCCGAGGGTGATCGCGCCAGTGCTCTGGCGGTTTCCCACTCGACAGGGTATCCGTCGCACATTTGTCCTGACTCGTTGCCCCTAAGCTCTCCTTCGTCCCCAGCCGGGACACCTTCGATACCCGTGGTCCAGCTAAGTCCACTGCGGGTTTGGAAGAGCTTGCCTTTCAGTGGAGATTCCACTTTTAGAGGCCTCAGTAGCCGGGCTTTGGCGTTCTTGTTCCTAGCTCTGGGAGGCGGGCCCCGAGGGTACATTTGCCTTTCCCTGGACCTGGAACGAGAGCCTGACCTAGACTCTGACTCAGAGACCGAAGAGGCCCTTGAGGATGCCCTAGACTGGGATTCCTCGTCCTCCGGCTCGTAGTCCGGGTCTGAGTCTTCCTCGCTCTCTTCCTCCTCCTCGACACGGGGGGAGTTCCGAACTAGAATCCCTGGGGGTTCAAGCGGGCGAGGGGCCTGTGGTGGCGGGTTGAACCGCACCCTAGGGGTCCCTCTAGTAGCTTGTCTACCCCTTGGGGTTTGGTTTTGGTTCTGCTCTCTCCGCGTGACGGAGAAGGAGCGGTTTGGGGTGCCTGGAGCAGAGCCCCCAGATCGGGACTCCGCACCGGCGCTGCTTCTTTGGCTGTTTCGGCCCGTTGACCTGACGGATCCAGCCTCTGAAGCCTCGGCAGCCTCTCTGGCCCGTACCAGAGCCGAGACTGCCTCGAAGTCCCCATCGTTCACCAACAACCGAATGAACATGTTGTGTGTGTTTCTGAGGGAATAAATGGCGGCCAGTATGGCCTCTTGCATCCATGTCTTCCTCAAGCCTTGGACCTTGAATCTACCCCATTTCATCATGATCGCCAGTCTGTAGGGGTTACCTGGCGCTCCGGTCCCCTCGAAAGAGGACCGTGCGAGCAGTGCTTTCCTTATGTCCCGCTCCATTTTAGCCTTCTCCTGGTCTTTGAGGGTTCTAAGTTGTAGCGTGGATTCCCTAAGAGCCAGGTGGACTATTTTGGAGGCACCCGGGAGGATTCCCAGGCAGGGAGTCACCACAGGTATACCAGCATCCAGGTTGTATGGTATTCTGGCCTCCATCACGTCCTTTCGGAGGTTTCTGTATGGAGTACCACCTTTTCCTGTGAGATACGTCTCCCACTTTTCCGTCGTTGACAAAGACGTGGTTGTAAAGGTGAGTATTGCCCACAGGCCATGAGTGGGGTGTTCCACTAGGTCCCCATTTTGAACGTCAATCTCCATGGGGGTGTTCCTAGGGGGTTCCAGCACCACTCCCAGATCCTCGTTGGAGGGTCCGGGGAATGCCCCGTGATCTGACACCTCTAGTCGTCGGGATGTAGGTGAGACAGGATTTCGCTCCATAGATATGGACTGTTCAACCTGTCCCGGTGTTGAGGCAGCCAAAGGCCTCCCAAGGTCAGGTGATGACCTCGGGGCCTGTTCTGGCGCCACAATCCTTGAGGGGTCCAGAGGGATAGTTCCCCGGTAGAGGGGCGGTGGATCCCTGTGGGCGTCCCCTCTTCTCTGTGACCGTGTCTGCACCCGGCCTGTATCCTGGTATAGGGGACCGGGTGCCGGCAGCTGTCTATGCGCCCCAACGGGGGCCTGGGGGGTTTGGAGCGGTGTGGTTTCGAGGTCAGGACCTCTCACCTCTCGAGGCTGCCCCCTAGGTTCCTCCGCGGGAAGTGGGCTTTGTGAAGGCCCTGCCGGGGGATAGGTGGTTAACCACGCATTCCGGTCCTCCGGGGGAGGGCCTCTCATCCCATTGTTTTGTTCGCCTGTCATGGGCCAAGTTCGATTGGCCGTTATGCGGTGACTCTCCACCCGTTGTATGAGATCTTGCACCACGTTAGTCCTTCGGGCGTTTGCGAATGTGTCGCCCCACCCGTGCCTCTGGTGTGGCGGCCAGGCCTCCATCTGGGCTCGGCGGAGAGTGTTAGCCAGCCATGCCTCTGGGACCAGCAAAGTTATTTCTAGCCGGTCGTCGGGCAGGCCTTGGAACATCTCCATAAAGCACCAAATGCTGAGGGCCTGGTCATAATCCCACGTACCAGTTCCAAACAAGGTCATAACTAGGTTATAAACTTGCATGTCATAGGCTTGAGCAAAGAGCTTGCCATAGTATGCCAGAAGGGTAGACCTTTGGTCTTCCTCCCTGGTGCCTCTAGCAACATTCTGCATAGCCATGTTGATAATACCTTGATATCCTTTATGGGCAAGTTGGTATGGTGCACATACCAGTACTTCTCCATTCTCGAGTTTTCGGTTTGGTCGGGACTCCACTATGTTTCGGCACCATGTGGCGTAGCTTCGACCTGCACCGTGTGCTATGGCTGCCGCCATGCCCGCATTGTTGTCTAGGTACCTATTTGCGGGATTCACCACAAAGGGCCTGTTTCCTGCAGGCACGAGTTGTTCGAACCTTTCGGAGGAAATCTTTAGTTTCACCATTCTCTCGGGGGTTATGGTGTGTGTCCTGGCGGGGATTTGCCAGGAGAAAGTGTCCAGCACCTGAGGCGGCGGGGGAAGTCTCCCCTGCAGCTCAGGTTCAGCCTGTTCCCCGTCGTTTGTCTGGGGATCCCATTCTAGGCCACCGGTCCCTGTGGGGCCGTGTAACCAAGGAAGGGGGGCTGTAGCTTCGGCTCGCGTTGCTCCCTGATTCCAATTCAGCAACGTTTGGAGATCAGGATATGCGCTCCCCGTACTGGATTCGTAACGGGCCGCTTGTCCTCCGCATGTGTTATGCAGTACTACTGGGGCCATTACGCCCATACTGTCGTAGGTACTGCTGTCAATGTCCTCGTCCCACGAGTCCACCGATGGGGGTGCCATGGTGCCATTCGAGGGAGTAGGGGAGGCAGGCCTCGCCCCGCCAACCGCTCCCGCAGGAGCGTTGTCTGTGGCGGTGGGATAGGCAGAGTCCATGCCTGAAACTTTTTAGGTTGGTCGCAAAGGTTGTTATAATATTATTAGTTGTTCTCAACTGCTATTTTATCTAGTTCCTAATGGAGATGTTTTTACCAATTTACTAGCCGTCTGCTGCGCACACAGACCTCCACTTCACTATGTTCAAAATCTCCGACGCTCCGGGGAGTTTTGTGAATAAAAACACTTAAGCCTTGATAATATTAACTATCCTTTACTTCTGTAGTAATAACTATATTCCAAGGGTCTCTCGGCTATTCTTTATGTGGCGGTGGACACGAATTTTAATTAATCAATTACTAATCAATAATCAATAATCAATCAATGCCCACCCAGGGACGCCATGTAATGAGCTTGGAGTTACTGGATGCCCTTTCACCTTTTAAAGCACTCCTCTAAGCCGCCCGGAACCCTCCTCAGGTCCTAAGCCCAAGAAGTTACCAGATCTCTTTTTAATAACCACTGTCACTAACACTACACTATACCTTTAAGTTAACACAAACAGGTGTTATAACCTTTCTCATTTGTATAAACCTACTATTACTGTATATGCACCTATTACTGTACAAATACAACTTTCTCTGAATAAAGACTGAACTGTCTATGAAACCCTCTTTAACTGGTGAATATTATTACTATCTACAGCGACTTTATTTTATAGACCAAGAATATTGCACCTTTCTTGAGAAATGTAGACCATAGGTCTGGATGGAGAATGCCAAAACCACAAAGACAATATAAAGTGTGAAACTGTTACCTTGTAGCTTTCTCCCAGGGACTGTTTTTTGGAGAAAAGCAGCTTGACTTATTTGATACAAAAGAGCCCACTGCGGACAAACTGTCCGTCCGGTTAGGGTTGGGAATTTGTATTTTATTGTCTGCCAAGCATACCCAACTGACACCTGCACGCGCAGTGTCAGTCACTGAGAAGGTGAAAGACTTTTAAATTAAGAAAATATACTTGTTGATTCTTACCAAAAGTCTAACTCAGCTCCAACAGCCAGAAGTTGCTTTGAGTGCCCTGAGATGCTAACACCTCTTTCCCATGGAAGCGGAACTTCCCCGAAGGGAAGTTAAAAAGTCAAAACCTTAAAAGTTGTAACTCTAGGAAATGAATTCAGACAGACACCAAGCAAAAGTGAATAAAAAGCTTTAGTGAAGTAAAAACAGTTACAAATTATAAGCTCACCAATACAGAAATTGGTAATGAAAATCAAAAAGAAGTACAGTATGTGCACTTAACTAAACAGAGTCAAACTCTCTCTAAGTAGACAGAAAAAGAACTGCACTGAGCTACGGATACACAGCCTTTTATAGGGTGCTCCGCTACAACATCTCAATAGGGTTACACACACACAGCTTCAGTTTAGCACACACACATTTGGCACGCGCTTGTGCACGTACATGCATGAACATGCACGATGTTTCGCAATGAAGACAGTTGAAGGCCAGACCAACTCCCCAGTCCACGTGAATTTGGGGAGTTCTCCGGTTCACATGTTAGAAGTCGACATGTTGCCCTTTACTCCCTCAGGAAGCGCTATCTCATGTTGGCAATAAGAAGATAACGGTTCGTTAGCGCGGTACAGGAATGTCGGGGAGTCGATGATACAGCCTGGCACCATCTACAACCCCCCCCTTTTTCACCCCAAGTCCAAGGCCTTGCCTCGCAGGTGCAGGCAACGAAGCGGCTAGTGTAAACAGTACGTCATGTTCTGACTATGAGTACATTCAGTTTTTAACCTTTACCCAATGTCAGTGAAGAAACCACGTATATATGTAGTTCTCGCATGCACATACAGTATATCAGAAATACAGCATACATTATACAGTATATCAAAAATCAACAGCCTATGCTTAAAGGAAGCTTTTCTACATTAGCAGTATATATGCATCTACAGTACTAGCATACTAACTGCTTAATAAAATGTATGTCCCTTTTTGTTGATTAACATATGGAGAATATATTGGGCCATAACATTACTTCTTCACCAGCTCACTGGCGAGGAACGTGGTTGCGTTTCTCCTTCCTCTTCCCGGCCTGCTTCTCCTTTGGGGCAGAGGTCACAGGGGTTGTAGGTGCCTGGGCTGGAGCCTGCACTGGGGCAGGTGCTGGGTACAGAGGTTGCAGGTTTTGCATGGGATAAAAGGCCATGTGAGGCCCAAGCTGTGCCACCGGAGCTTGCATCTGCTGCAGAGGTTGTTGTTGGGGTGGTGGAGGTGGTGGCATGGCTTGGCGATCCGCAGTGGCAGTGGGTCCAGGTGACTGCTGTCTGTCTGAGCCCACAGATCCTCTGCGCTTCTCCTGGCGGTTGTCTCCCTTGCGGCGGGCATCGCGGTGGTCACGGTCATTGTAGTATGGCTTGAAGGACCTGGGTGCCACACCCTTGGGGTCACGAGCAGGTGCTCCGGGGCCCCTAACAGTTTGTAATTAGCCTCACACCATGTACGGTAGTACATTTACAGTAAAACGTTTAAGCCCATGCATAAGCTTGCTATTTAGTGTTTTATCTATGACATTATTGTATTTCACTGGCTGTATAGCGGACAGGTATAGAGGATCAGCTATTCATTTACACTATACTTGTCTATTTTCCTCTCACTACATTTTGTTTTCCCACTACAATTAAAAAAGCTCACCGTCATACACATCAACACATAACTACAAAAGCCAGTACAACATCAACAAAACATCAACACCCGTACACATTACAGCAGGACAACGCCAAAACACATAACAAAATGCAAAACATGAAGCCAAAAAGTCACAATATTTTACAAACAATGTGCTCAATAGACTAGTACCGTATCCGTTAATCCTATAAGACATCTGGTAACATAAGGCTATAATATAGCCAGTTTGAATAATAGTTTGACTGAATGACTGAAGGCTTTATTAGAAGATTGCATATACGAATGGGTGCAGTTTCATAACAGTACAGTTAATTCACTGGTACAAGGACAACTAAAAGGAGATCGTAGTATGGTTTTTGGCTTAGTTTCACGGGAAATCTTTCTTTATCTTTTATAACATTGAATAACAGGCAGATAAAAGAGTAGTTCCCATACTGGGAGTTGAACCCGGGCTGGTGCGGATGAAAACCAGGAATACTAACCGCTAGACCATACGGGATGCAATTCCTACAAACTGTACACAGTATATCAGTCATAAAGTGTAGAGGACCAACTATACAACACAACTATGCAACATCTACTGGTCTGCATAATACCTACAGTAATCAACTACTGTATATTCAGCACAAATATACACCACCAACAGAAATCATCAGCATCGTCACTGCACATTGGGAGTAGCACACAAAACATAACACACAAAACATTAAAAAAACATAACTCTTGCATTCACGTGAAGACAAAATACACAATATGTTCTATTAATAAAGTGTTCAACAGACTTTTGCTCAACAACCTTTTAATATCAACTGACTGTGTAAATAACTGAAAGTTTTTTTCCCTTTTGCATAGGTGATGGGAAAGTATGGTTTTTCAATGTATAGTTTGGATATTTGTTTTTGTCATTTTACTGTTACTGTTAATGATAGGATCATGGTTTACCTATGGTCATAGCTATGGATATGCATCTTTATATAACCTTGTTTATCTGAACTCAATCTGGAGTAAGAGTGTTTTCTAAATGCCAAAACACTTCACTAATACATAGCAAAATATGATATCCTAGAAAACACATTAACATCAAACATCACCTATATCAAATTGTGCCTACAGTACACTATCTACACTACAGTATACTGTACATACTAAACGTGTAAGATTCACCATTGCATTTCGTGAAATGAAAACCTACTGTACGTTTTTAGAAGCGTGAATAAACTTTAACTATGGCTAAAACAACATAAAAACTTAGATGAAATTTTGTTGCAGAGTCACACACTATCTTATCTCATGCATGTTGCTATATGCTAGACGTCACAGAAGGTGCTTCTAGCGAGCAGCGGGGTCTTCTTTTAACATCTCACTCAAATAATATCTCTATCACCTTTCACTCAATCTATGACCAACACTGTATTTCTCTGCTACAATGTGTTTCTCCTATCCAATAACAAATTGTTACTGTGTCATCACTACACCATTAAACAAAATCTGTAACTTATGTGACAATAAAACGGCATATGATTCTATAAACATATGTCATTACTAATTATTTAACTGAATAACACATTTGTAATTCATCCGGTAGTTTATTATACAGGGGGGAAATGCAAGTCATTCAAGGATTGAAAATGTTTGGTGTAAAACACTAGCTGGTTTTGACTACACACACAAATCATTTATTTTTTGTCCCTGAAATGTATGTTGTTCACATTAAAATGTACACACTACAATCATACTAGGACATGTGTAGGCAGTTTAGCCATATGTAACAGTACTAGAGGTATATACACCATAGCTGCCAACTTCTTTCATATTTTATTCAATGTATTGTATTTTTATTTTGTGTGCGAATAGGTTTATTTTATGTAAACTAGATGGTATCAAGGTATAAATATATTGCATCAGTTATTTTATCAGTTGTCATGGGGAGGGTCAGTTTAACCTATTGCAATTATCCAGATCCCTCCTACATTAAATTTCATTGGTTGGTCAACGTTCGGTCTCTCTAATACCCCCCTCTCTCGGGATCCTTTTTCTTTAAATATGCGGAAGACCAATTCTTACCACCAAAAATGGACTCTCACCGCCTGATTTACCAGGGCGAGGATAAGCTGATATGGAATCTTTCTAATGAACGTAAATTACGATGCCATTTCTCGCCACCCATGCACCTTTTTCCATTTGTTGATCTGTATACAGTGGAAGATGGGGAAACATTGTTTGCAGATTTGCATCATGTGAGAGTATATGCATCTGAATTTGAGAGGTTTGAGACTGCCATCATGGATTTCACTGATTATCTGCTCTGGGGGAGATGGGCTAAAGATGACTACATCAAACCATCGGATATGGTGAAAGTGGATGAAGCGATGCCTACTCGTTTATCAGGCGGAGAAGCCTTCCTTATCGACTGTTCACGATCAAATTTATGGTTGTTGGTAAGATTCAAGTCAATGGGACCAACTTGTGAAAGACCGACAACTGTAATGGACAAAGAAATTTATTTTCCAATCCGTTTAGCCTTTCATGCTGGTGATTTGTGGCTTCTGCAGGACGTGCTGAAATTAATCAATGGGTTTTTCAGCAAAGCAAAAGAGACTCGCAAGATGATGTTGCTGGATGATCGCCTGAACGGTGTAAATCGTACGAACTACCTCTCTACAAAGAAACCAAGACGCGTACCCCTGGCGCACGATAAAAAACTCTTGAATGAACCTAATCACAATCATCCCTCTGGATCTACTCTGTTTTCAATGGACCATAAGCCCGGTTGGATTGATTCCATAAAAGTACCTGAAAATTCCAAAAAGTCACAACCATCTGGAGCTACTCTGTTTTCAATGTACAATAAACCAGGGTGGGCTGATTTTATAAAACCACCTGAAGATACGCAGTGGTCAAGGGGCAACTGTAATACTGTAAGACCTGTGTTGGATCATGAGCTAGAAACCGATGGGTCATAGTAACAATAGGCCTACCATACATGTGTCCTCTCCTGTTGATTTGAGAGCATCATAGTCTGCTTGAATCATATGATCTGTTGAATGTTCAATGTGTTTCCCTAGATTGTGTATCCACATTTTATTTCCATATTATATTAATTGTAACATGTGTGTAACATGTCTGTAAAGATGTATCATGTTCTCTTGTCAAAATAAAAATATCAAAAAACATATCTTTTTCTCATCACATTTTTCCATCATCCTACAGTAATTATACCTAATATAGTTAGTTATGTCTAAACAAAGAAACCTCTCTGTATTCAATCTACTTCTGGTCCTCCTCCTCATACCCCTTACTGGTCCACCCTCCTACGTCTCTTCCTCTCGCAAGATACACCACGCCTATCCCTCTCACAAGATATAAGGGGCTCTTAGAGAGTAGAATACTATGATTTCACCAGTCACCATGGAAGAATCTATTGAAAGAAGGGATGAAAGCAACTCTCGCGGTATTCTACCAGTGGAAACTGTAGAAAGCGATCCTATGCACGATTCCAAATCTGAAACTGATGATGAATATTGTCCATCCCCCGGTGCACCTCCTCCATCACCTCTGGGCTACTCTACACCTTACTTCTCACCACCGCTTTCACCACCCTATCCAGAGATGGGAGAAAAGGCCGTGCAGTTGTCCACTGTGAAAGAGGATGGAGCTCCCACTGCGAGTAATGGGGTAAATTTACCATATGGATGGTCAGCAACTGATATGATCAGAGAAAACTCTAAAAAGCTTCAATGCATACTGGGGCATGATATACTTTATCTCCTCCAGTTGACTTTTGGACATGAAGAACATTTGATGGATCATGGGGACTACAATAAGCTCAAGCACATGGTGTACAATAACCCAGATAGTTCACAGACAATTCAGGCACTCTTGGAAATAATTATTGCCAATGGTGAAACTGTGTGCAGTGAGTTCCTGTGTCTGCTACAAGGGTCAAATGCAATAGGAACATATCCTGATCTACAGAGCATGTCATGGTACAGTCGTCCAAACGTGATTGGCAATGGATGTGTGACAGTAAAAGATATGATACGGAAAAACAGTATAGAACTTAGAAAAATACTGCTTCCAGATATCAAATATGTCATCCAGTGTGTTTTCGAAATTGAAGAAAGCCTACTGGTGTTTGGAGAGTACTGGGGCCTCATGCAGATGTCTTATTCATATGCATCATATAGGCTCATTGATAAGATAATGAACAAGGGTGAAAGTGTTCCTGTCTCTGCTAAAACACGCAAAACTTACAGACAGGTTTCCTGATCTGGAGAAAATGCCTTGGTACGGTCTTCCAGCAATGGTTTTTGAAACAGAGAGGGAAGGATTTCGTTTCATGCAGGGAATGTCGTTTACAGAGATTTTAAGGGTAAACAAGCCAAAACTGCAAGAAATCATCATGTCAGATGTGGATTTTTTCATCGATTGTGCTTTCCAATCGGATCTTGTTGGCAATGTGGGCTACAGACAACTCAGGGACACTCACTCGCCCTACACAGCAGCTGTGGAGCTTTTGGACAAAATGCTCTGCAAGGGCGAAGAATTCTGTTATGGGTTCATTACTATGCTACAAAATAATGAAGTAACAGCAATTAGACCTGAATTGAAGGCACTGCCTTATGCAGCACAACACCAAGGACGTCCTGGATACATGGCTTGCACAGATGCAGTCAGAAGAGCACAAGACAGTATAAGAAAAAACAAGTCAACACTTCAAAACACCCTGATGTCAGATATTGACAATCTCTTCAAGCTTATTTCGCTTATCTGTGAACGAAAACTAATCACACAACTGGATAGATATCGTATCTCAGCGGACCCAGCCACTGAACTTGTGGACATAATTATGGGCAAGGGTGAATCAACCTGCAATGCTTTCCTGGATATTCTGAAAACAAGAAATGTAATAAAAATGTTTCCTGCTCTGAAGACAATCCCATGGGACAAATCTAGTGGCCATGTGAAACAACAGCAAAAAAGGAAGCATGGGCATACAACCAAGTCAGATGGCAACACCAGGAAGCCAGAAACAAATAAAATAAAATGTGAGACAACATAATGTGATGAACGAAGTCATTATTTTCTGGATAAACTCAGCATCTGTAGAACCAAGTACTGAACTATAAAATAATAATGCTATGTCTAAACAAAGAAACCTCTTTGTTTTCAATCTGCTTCTGCCCCTCCTCCTCATACCCCTTACTGGTCCACCCTCCTACGTCTTGTCCTCTCGCAAGACACACCACGCCTATTCCTCTCACAATATATAAGGGTATTATTGCTCGTAATGTGGTCTTTACCAGTCATCATGGAGGAATCTGCTGAAAGAAGCGAAGAAGTTGACAAACCCAACTCTAGCTGTATTCTACCAGTGGAAACTGTAGAAGGTGAGCCATGGGCAGAACCCAATGGCAGCGACACGGACGATGAATACTATGCCCTTGCATGTGGTCCTTCACCTCCATCATCACCAATATTTTTTCAGTATCTGGCGTTAGATCCTGTTCCACCGTCTTCACCGGTGAATTACTCTACACCTTACTCCTTCTCACCAATGCTTTCGCTTTCACCACCATCTCCAGTGAATTCAACCCTGACTCTGGATCACGGAGATGGTCTGGGCAATGTAGAGCTTCTGGAAATTATAAAAGTATGCATCATCAAGCTACTGAATGTGGTAATAATTGATCTGTGGAAAGATGACTGCGACGGCTGCCAAGCAGATCATCCTAGTCAGACCCAACACCAGTGCCTCAATCCAATCCCTAAATATTATGTCTTCACAAACTTTAAAGAATTAATGAAAAGACTTTGGACTGATCGATTCATTTCGGGGATCATGCGTGTTCTGGAAACCCAAGGAACTGTCACTACCACATCTCGAGTGCAAGGGATATGTGAAGCTTTTCTATATGAGCTGAAGAATGTGGATGTAATTCAGACAAAAATCAAAGAGGCTGGTGATAATAATCATGTGCTTGGCGGAAACAAGAAGAAGCGTGATGTGTTGAACGAGCTTGTTACATTTTGGAGTAACACACCACCTGATGCCCCAAGATCTGACGCTGGTAATTATTTGAGAAAGTAGAGACAATAGTTTTACAGCATATATTGTATGTTTTATTCATGTTTAAAAGGTATTCTTTTCTTGACCACTTCTCCTCCTCTCCAGTGCATTCCCACCCCTCTCCAGCAAATATACCCCTGGCTCTGGACCAACCCGATGGACTGCTTAGCACGGTGTTTATGAATATTGTAAAAACATGCATTGATAAGCTTTTAACTGTTGTACTAAGTAATGATCGGGATCTTACATTAGTCTGTTGTTGTTTGACACATAATTGGTGCGATGGGGCGCAAACTAGTTATCCGGTGTCACGTTATTATGTATTTGCTCATTATAAAGAATTTATCAAAATGCTATGGACAGAGCGATTTATTTCAGGAATCATGCATGTGTTAGAAACTCGTGGTATTATTACTACAGAAGCGAGAGTGCAAGGTGTCTGTGAAGTCTTTCTTAATGAACTGAGGTTAGATATCGCAGCTGATGAAATGGGTGATGATGTGACACACCATAATGTAATGAACAAACTCATTCCTTTCTGGATAAACTCACCATCTGTAGAACCAAGTACTGAGCTATAGTATTGCTAGAGAATTCATGAATCATTTATTAAAATACAATGTTACAGGGAAGAAAGTGCATAGTCTATATTGTATAGTGTCCACATTCATTACAGTGTTCATACAATCTTGTAAGCATTAAAAAAAGAAAAACGTAGCTTTACCACATTTTTTTGTATGATGATTCCGTCAGTTATGTTGTTTATCATTATCATTGTATATATGTGTACATGTTTTCTTCTCAAAATAAAAAATATCAACTACATTATACTAAATATTTGGTCATAATAGTTTTTTTTTTAAAGAATGTTGGTTATATTGTAATAATGTTGAAATTTGTTTTGTTTCACTAGACAGGTACATTTTACCTCACTTCTTATGCAGCCAAAAGTGTTGTTGGCATAATGTTTGTAATTAAAATAGGTGAATAAAACTAATACTAATGATTCAGCATTGATTGGTTGATTGGATACTTTAATATAAGTTTGGATAGGATAAGAATCACAAAATGAGGTGTTCCAGAAAATTATTTGAGAAAGTAGTTTGAGAGAATAGTTTTGCAGTATATAATGTATACTGTTTATAAGTGTGTTATATTCATATTTTAAAGTTGGAAATAAATTCTTCTTTTCTCCTCATCATCAACGCTTTCATGGCTCTCCCCAGTGACATCACCACTGGATCTGGATCAACCTGCAACTTTGCTCGGTTCACGCTTTCTGCGTATTATAAAAGTATGTGTAGCAATGCTGGTGGATACTGTAATAACTGTTCTATGGAAAGAGGATTGTGACGGTTGTGAAATAGATCATCCCAGCCCAGCCCAACACCAGTGTCTATCCCAACCATCAAGATATTTGTTCAATCGTTTTGAAGAATTAATGAAAAGACTGTGGACTGAGCGATTTATTTCAGGAATCATGCATGTGTTGGAAACTCGTGGTATTATTACAACAACATCTAGAGTGCAAGGAGTGTGTGAAACTTTTCTACACGAATTGAAGGGTGTTAAAGATATTCCAGGATATATCAAGGCGATTGTTAATGCCAATCTGGTATTGGGTAAAGACAAGAAAACGTGTGCAGTTCTGAATGAACTTGTTACATTCTGGAGGAACTCGCCATCTGTAGAACTATAGAATTATTAGATAAAGTATAAACACCTTAATAATTGATGCATACGTTGTTACTGTGAATAAATTATATTTTCGATTTGTTATGCATATATTTGTACACCACTTTCAGTAGCTATGGTGTTCATGCAGTCTTGTATATTATATTTTATATTTTACCAAATGTATATACCTCTAGTACTGTTACATATGGCTAAACTGTCTACACATGTTGTCCTAGTATGAGTGTAGTGTGTACAATTTTAATGTGAACAACATAAATTTCAGGGAGAAAAAATAAATGATTTGTGTGTGTAGTCAAAACTAGCTAGTGTTTTACACCAACCATTTTCAATCCTTGAATGACTTGCATTTCCCCCTGTATAATAAACTATCAGATGAATTACAAATGTGTTATTCACTTAAATGGGTAGTAATGACATATGTTTATAGAATCATATGCATCTTTATTGTCACATAAGTTACAGATTTTGATAACAAATTGTTATTGGCTTAGGAGAAACAAATTGTAGCATTGTGAATTGTCAGAGAAATAGAGTGTTGGTGCATAGATTGAGGTGATAGAGATATTATGTGAGTGAGATGTTAAAAGAAGACCCCACTGCTCACTAGAAGCACCTTCTGTGACGTCTAGCATATAGCAACATGCATGAGATAAGATAGTATGTAACTCTGCAACAAAATTTCATCTAAGTTGTTATGTTGTTTTAGGCATAGTTAAAGTTTATTCACGCTTTTAAAAACGTACAGTAGGTTTTCATCTTACAAAATTCAATGGTGAATCTTACACGTTTTAGTATGCACAGTATACTGTAGTGTAGATAGTGTACTGTAGACACAAATTGATATAGGTGATGTTTGATGTTAATGTGTTTTCTAGGATATCATATTTTGCTATGTATTAGTGAAGTGTTTTGGCATTTAGAAAACACTCCAGATTGAGTTCAGATAAACAAGGTTATACATAAAGATGCATATCCATAGCTATGACTATAGGTAAACCATGATCCTATCATTAACAGTAACAGTAAAATGACAAAAACAAATATCCAAACTATACATTGAAAAACCATACTTTCTCATCACCTATGCAAAAAAAATAATAATAAAAAAAAAACTTTCAGTTATTTACACAGTCAATTGATATTAAAAGGTTGTTGAGCAAAAGTCTGTTGAACACTTTATTGTTAGAACATATTGTGTATTTTGTCTTCACGTGAATGCAAGAGTTATGTTTTTTAATGTTTTGTGTGTTATGTTTTGGGTGCTAGTCCCTGTGTGCAGTGACTAGGGTGACCATATTCTGAAAATCCAAAAAGAGGACACTCTACCCGGCATATATATATATATATATATATAATATATAATATATATATATATATATATATAGTTTTTCCCCCAATTTTTTTTCTATTTCTAGTTTACCGCTCAATTATGCCCTATACCACTAATAGCCTATTATGTATTCAATTTTGAGGGGGTTCCAATTGGACCCTTTACAAATCTATTAATAGGCTAAAGATCCACTGATAAAGTATGCCTTTTGGCTCCTGTATGAACGTTCAGCTTTGTAATGAAATAAAAGAGAGGTAGCCCACTATTCAAACCGCCGTATCTTCTGCTTTACAAGGTTGTAGAAAAGATTCTGTCAATTTAGTTAGCAGAAGAGCTCTCACCTCGCACAGACTGTCTTGTAATCTACTTTGCAGTGTTATGGGCTTGAAGCAGAACTTTTATTTGTAAATGCCTAAATGGACACAGAAGACTACCAGCTTTGCTGACAGAACGCTCTGCTTCTCAATGTTGGTCACTCGCACTGTTTGTGCATTTCATCAGTGATAGAAAGCCGCGGTCGTCGCGAGCACCTTCGCCTCGCCGATACGCATCCGTAGAGCCGTCTCCCGTCATTTTTAGACCAGGATTGAGGGAGTAGCAGGCAAGATTCCTTCACCACAGTTGCTGAGGGAGTGAGCATTAATAGCGTTTGCAGTTCGTTTGGCTCTGCGCTGCGCGATCTGCTGCAGAGCTCTGCTCTGCCTCTGATCTGAAAGCGAGACAGGCTGAGGGAGGGAGGTATCGCTCGCAGCGCAGGCAGAGAGTAGTATGAATAATACACGTTCCGGGGTTAGAGCCTCTCACAGTGTGTTTCCAAACGAACCATTGAACGTGCATTGTAAATGTCCGTGCTTAAACCGTGATATGCGCGAAACCCCGGACATTTGAAGGAATTTATAAAACCCCCCCGGACCGACCGGACAGCCCCCTAAAAGAGGACATGTCCGGGCAAAAGAGGACGTATGGTCACCCTAGCAGTGACGATGCTGATGATTTCTGTTGGTGATGTATATTTGTGCTGAATATACAGTAGTTGATTACTGTAGGTATTATGCAGGCCTGTTGATGTTGCATAGTTGTGTTGTATAGTGGGTCCTCTACACTTTATGATTGATATACTGTGTACAGTTTGTAGGAATTGCATCCCGTATGGTCTAGCTGTTAGTATTCCTGGTTTTCATCCCCACCAGCCCGGGTTCAACTCCCAGTATGGGAACTACTCTTTTATCTGCCTGTTATTCAATGTTATAAAAGATAAAGAATGATTTCCTGTGAAAATAAGCTAAAAACCATACTACGATCTCGTTTTAGTTGTCCTTGTACCACTGAATTAACTGTACTGTTACGAAACGGCACCCATTCCTATATGCAAACTTCTAATAAAGCCTTCAATCATGCAGTCAAACTACTATTCAAACTGGCTATACCATATATTATAGCCTTATGTTACCACCTGTCTTATAGGATTAACGGCTGTTGTTGAAACTAGTCTATTGAGCACATTGTTAGTAAAATATTGTGACTTTTCGGTTTCATGTTTTGCATTTTGTCATGTGTTTTGGCGTTGTCCTGCTGTAATGTGTAGGGGTGCTGATGTTTTGTTGATGTACTGGCTTTTGTAGTTGTGACGATGTGTATGAGGGTGAGCTTTTTTAATCGTAGTGGGAAAACAAATATGTAGTGAGAGGAAAATAGATAACTACAGTGTAAATGAATAGCTGATCCTCTATACTTGTCCGCTATACAGCCAGTGAAATACAATATTGTCATAGATAAAACACTAAATAGTATGCTTATGCATGGGCTTAAATGTTTTACTGTAAATGTACCGTACATGGTGTGAGGTTCATGTACGGTACACGGTACAGGCTCATTACAATCGTACTTACCCTACACAACATAATAAACAATAAGTTGTCTAATTACTATCGTCCCCTTACACGGCATGCCATATCATGTATTGAAAATATATAAATAGGAAGAAAAAACAGAAAGAATCTACATCCCTCAGACATTGTTATTGTTGTCAAGTGACAGTAAAGAGTAAACTAATTGTGAGATTGTGGATCTGTTGTTTTCGTATAATGTCTGTAAGAGCATGTGTAACGCATTTTTCTTTACATACAGTACTACATAGTTTTTTCAAAGCTTTCAAATCCTGCTGAAGGATGAAATGTGTGTGTTATAATATTTCATTATATAATTTTAACTAATGAGTGTTGTTGGTAATAACCATAAACTATGTTAAGGTTTGACTACGAAATTCATGTCAGACACCATGGCATAGTTAGTTAAGGCTTGCTAATGTAAAAACAAATAATAACTAAATATTTACTGGTCTGTTAATATTATTTGCATTATAACCTTTTAAAACTCTGTGTATACTAATTGCTACCAAACGTTTTTTATTTAAATGGTATTTATTTATCTCGAGACCCAATCGATAAATTATATGTTTGCCCCCTCAAAACGATCAACATAGCCTCAGTAAAAGCCATAATTGTACTGTAGATCTGTCAGCGTCTACCCCCCTGTCACATCTTACTCTCTCTCTCCATGTCGCCTCGTTCTGTGAGCAGGTAGATCGGCTGTTTTTCATTACTTATTTATTCTTTTATTTTCATGTATGGAATTTCTCACATTTGGCTAGGTAATAGGTTTCTATAACTATATCCATGTGTGCATACTGGAAAAAATATATATATTGTCCACTAAAAGTGCATGCCCTGTTTCTACACACCCTGTGTTGTGGTCACTGAGCTTAACAGTAGGCTATCATTGTTTTACACCACCCCCTGATGTGTGACCATTCTTCTACTGCCATGGACCTTACTGTATAGTTAGCCTAACCCATGCTGGGGAATAGGACCATAGTTAGGTAATGTGATCCATCCTCTCTCCTTGTTGACAACATCAAACATGTTGCAGCATGTCCATCCAGCCATACCCACTGTCCCCCCACTACATATGGAATGAGACTAAAGTCATACATAAGAGCCACAATCTCCCCCCCCCCAACACGGTGACCCTTCATTCACCAATGTGTACACAAACCTTTATGACAGGGGAGTCACAATGCTATTAATCCAAAAACCATGTCATCTCCCCATCCTACAAGGAATAGAATCCCCATGCTGATCTGTAAACCGCCCTCACCCTACAGCTCACCATCCACCCACCCTCACCCCACTACGGGATCGTGACCCCCCCCAATAAAATCAGTCCCAACTCTTACTGTGACACAACCTCACAGACCGCATCCACCCCATCCTGAGCCTATCTTTGTTTTAAATGTATAAGATCCACTGCCCTTTTGCCTGTGGTCACGCCCCCCACTGATAGAAAGATCTATTCAATGCACTCTCCTGTGTGTCTCCTGTTGTTCTAGCTGCATTGGAACTAGTGTACAGTATCCCATCACACTCCAAAAGCCTTCTCAGCTCCCGTCCCATAAAAGCTGCCCTCATCCTGTCCATTCACTAATTACAGCCACGCTAAAGCCATCCTTTAGAAAAACAATAAACCCCACTGTCTTTAAGAATGAGGACCAAACAATACACCCCAACATGAGCCCTTTATACACTTTTGAAACACCTACACACACACACACACACACACACACACCCACACACACACACACGCACGCACACGCACACACACACACACACGCACGCACATGCACATGCACGCGCACACGCACGTACACCTACTGTGACGTCACCAACTGCCCTCCCGACCCACACTGCCCATTCTTCTACTTACATCTAACAGACAGTATTTACAAGATAACTTTACGGTCTCACCTGTCTTCTTCATGCTCTCCACCACTCCAGCCAACATGGTGTTCTTCTTCAGAACAGGTCTTGGGATGAAGGTTTGTTTGCACTGTGGACAGTTGACCGGCCCTCTCTGATCATCCTGCTCCCAGAAGCCCTCGATACACCTCCTGCAGTAGCTGTGTCCACAGGGAACAGTCACTGGATCCTTTAGGAGATCCAGACAGATGGAACAAGTCAACTGTTCCCCATCTACTTCAACTCCCTGCTGAGCCATTTTAGTACGACTATCAGTCAGTCAGGCAGGCAGGCAGGCGGGCAGGCAGTCAGGCAGGCAGGCAGGCGGGCAGGCAGTCAGGCAGACAGACGGGCAGGCGGGCAGGCAGGCAGGCAGGCAGGCAGGCAGGCGGGCGGGCAGGCAGGCGGGCAGGCAGGCGGGCGGGCAGGCAGGCAGGCAGGCAGGCAGGGAGGCTGTACTCCGCGGAGATACAGTGAAGTTCCCTGATGGCAGGGTTAGAGAATGAGGCTGAGATTTGGCAAACAAAGAAGGATGAAGTCTTCGGGGGCATAAATCTGTCTTCCCGGGTTTGATGCTGTTGTACAGCACAACGTTTCCATGGATTACAAAGGGTTTTATAGACAGAACATTCGTTTCACTGGTCCTTTCAGGCATCCAATCAGATCACTCTGCGTCTCAAGAGGAGGAGGAGTCAGCATCAAACACGGGCCACTGCTGAGTGCTGACAACAAAATAATAATACACTTTTATACAGAGGTAAATTACTTCAAGGGTTATAACAATGTTACACAAATCACAATTTCACACACAAAACAAAACAAAGGAAAATAATGAAAGAAAATGAAAGGCTATGGTACCACCAGTGGTACTTGTACCACAGGATGACAGATGGCTTTTCAGATGACAGGGTTACTTCAGGACACAAGGAGATTCACTTCTACCGGCTAAACTAGTTTATCAACGTAGCTTTAATAGTTGTGGTTTCCAAGGTGAACACGTGCTGTAGTCTGTTGATGAGAACGTCTAAGTTGTGCCAACAAAGTGCCAACAGAGTCAAAACAGATAATGATCTCCATGATGAGTGATTAATGAAGGGCTTGGCAGGATTGAAAGAAGAATGCATTGTGACGATAGTTCTCGTGTGGCACGCTATGTACCTGCATGGTACAAGACGTGGGTGGAGATTAGAGATTAGATTTTTCCGCCTTCTTCTGAAAACCAGCTGACCCTCCTCCGTGTACTGTAGGTCACAGGAGACTTGGGTCAGGCACCGTCGGGTCCGTGGGACCCAGACGTGTGCGTGAGGCAGGGCAGGGCAGGGCGTTCCCTGAGGGGACGGGCCAGTGCCTGCGGTGGGGGGGATTCACTTCCCCTCCTTGATTTTACTGTACTTTAATTAACAACATAATAACCAGCACAGATAGAGAAAGAGACATTTTATTTCTCCCCCTGGACCCAGGGTATGGGTCACATACATTCAACACACTGAAGACCATAGCTGGTGCAATAATCCAGCCCCTCTTTGAATACGGAGTCCACGTATGGTATCGTGACGCCCCTCAAGCCCTGAAAACTAAACTGACCAAAAAATTATAATACACTTTTATACCGAGGTAAATTACTTCAAGGGTTATAACAATGTTACACAAATCAAAAGTTCACAAACAAAACAAAACAAAGGAAAATAATGAAAGAAAATGAAATGCTATGGTACCACCAGTGGTACTTGTACCACAGGTGCACATGGCTTGGTACACATGGCTTTTCAGAGGACAGGGTTACTTGAGGACACAAGGAGATTCACTTCTACCAGCTAAACTAGTTTATCAACGTAGCTTTAATAGTTGTGGTTTCCAAGGTGAACATGTGCTGTAGTCTTGATGAGAACGTCTAAGGTGTGCCAACAAATAGTCAAAACAGATAATTATCTCCATGATGAGTGATTAATGAAGGGCTTGGCAGGATTGAAAGAAGAATGCAGTGTGACGATAGTTCTCGTGTGGCACGCTATGTTACCTGCATGGTACAAGACGTGGGTGGAGATTAGAGATTAGATTTCTCCGCCTTCTTCTGAAAACCAGCTGACCCTCCTCCGTGTACCGTAGGTCACAGGAGACTTGGGTCAGTGTACTGTAGGTCACAGGAGACTTGGGTCAGGCACCGTCGGGTCCGTGGGACCCAGACGTGTGCGTGAGGCAGGGCAGGGCAGGGCGTTCCCTGAGGGGACGGGCCATTGCCTGCGGTGGGGGGGATTCACTTCCCCTCCTTGAATCCTAGGACTGCTTGTAGTGGGTTGGCTTAACAAAATTATCGAAACAAAGCGGATAAAAGTGCCAAACTTTTTTTGGCGTTTCTTTAGGACCTAACGATGGATTTTAGCCTTGGGTACCAAACTTTGTTTTAATTTTTACCCATAGAATTATCCATATCAAGTTGGGCTCCCATCAACTTTCTATACAGGAGGAAAATACGCAGAAAGAAATCTGCTTTAAGTAGGATGTGAGGGGTCTAACTAGGGGTGTGTCATGATTCTGAATCCATTGCAAGCATTTGTTTTGCACAAAAAACTTTCATTGGGCTAGAAATGGCCCCACAAAATGATGGTTTAGTGATGAGTCATAATTTTTCACAGTTTTTTGGGTGTTTTTGGGGGCCATTTCTAGCCCAACTTGATATGGATAATTCTATGGGTAAACATCAAAACAAAGTTTGGTACCCACGGCTTGAATCCATCGTTAGGTCCTAAAGAAGCCTCAAAAAAAGTTTGGGGCTTTTATCCGCTTCGTTCCGTTAATGTAAAAAAACAGCGTTAAGCAACCACGCTATTGGTTGCCTCCTTACGACCAGTAACGCTTATCTCCACAAATAGGCCAAAAGTTTGTTTTACCAATTATTACACTCTATGTGAACATTTACATCAACAAATCCCAAGTACTGGTTTTTAGGGGTGTAACGAAGGCTCTCAATTGCGCTCAAGACGTACGGGCAGTTGACAGTTTGCCATAGTTACTCATTGAAGTTGAATCTCCATATATGGAGATAACCTATGCATCACACTAAGTCTGACCTCACCAGCCCATATTTGGGCATGAGCAACTTATGTCTCCATATATGGAGATATGATGACATCACACAGTCCTCAGCCGATGATGTGGCGTGATGTCATACAATACACAAACGAGCCCTACAGTATAAAGGGGCAATTCTTGCCAGGAAAGAAGCATTTCTTCGACTCAGACCTTATCGCCAGGGTTGGCTTATAGCTTATCATCACATCCAACCATCTCCAATACTCGGCTAGTTCTCCCAACAAGACTTCAGAGCCTTCCATACGATTCAAGGCATCTCGGTTAAGTTCTTACCGGACACCACTGCGTCGGTTATCTCCATATATGGAGGGATGTGTTGGTTATCTCCATATCTGGAGATTCAACCTTCAACGATTTTGACATCTTGTTACTAATAGAGGAGGAAAAAATCCTAAAAAAGAGCCTTAGTTTTTGAGGTACCCCTACCCGGGGTAGAACAAAACGCGACATAGTTTTTTCATATCTTTAGGATGTCCCCTTCATGAAATGGATTGTCCCAAGTTTTACTTTGACTGCAAAAGTCATGAAATTGATCCATGAAGGGACTCATCACATAGGCAAAAAAACGCCTATCCTGAAAGATGGAGTTCCAAGTCAATCCTTTGTCATTTTCTACCTGCAGGTTGTTTTTACCTCATACTTGCACAGATGGTCCACAGGTAGTGTCCTTACATCCCAGAACAATCAGAATGCAAAAATATGGTTCTGTTTTGAATCTGCAGCCTTTTATATAAGGACTTTCTATAGGCGGAAATTACATTTCTAAGGAATGTTCCCCTGTAAGTCTGGTGATAATCTTCTATAAGGGGTAGAACAAAACGCGACATAGTTTTTTCATATCTTTAGGATGTCCCCTTCATGAAATGCACTGTCCCGAGTTTTACTTTTACTGCCAAAGTCATGAAATTGTTCCATGAAGGGACTCACCACATACTGTAGGCAAAAATCGCCTACCCTGAAAGATGGGGTTCCAATTCAATCCTTTGTCATTTTCTACCTGCAGGTTGCTTTTACCTCATACTTGCACAGATGGTCTACAAGTAGTGTCCTTACATCCCAGAACAATCAGAATGCAAAAATATGGTTCTGTTTTGAATCTGCAGCCTTTAATATAAGGACTTTCTATAGGCGGAAATGACATTCCTAAGGAAGAATCCCCTGTGATCCTGGAGATAATCTTCTATAAGGGGTAGTACAAACCCTGACAGTGTTTTAACTTGTCCTCTTCATGAAATGGATGGTCAGTAGTTTTACTTTTACTGCAGAAGTCATGAAATTGATCCATAAAGGTACCCACCATAAAAAAGCCTACCCTGAAAGATGGAGTTCCAAGTCAATCCTTTGTCATTTTCTACCTGCTGGTTGTTTCATCTCATATTGCACAGATGGTCTATGGTAGTGTCCCTACATCCCAAGGGGGAGGCTCTCTCCATTCCGACATGTCGCCACTCCGAAATGGACTTCTTATTGTCGGAGTGGCGACACTCCCATGGGCCTAAGGTTTAGGGTTAGGGGTAGAGATAGGGTTAGTGTCGGAATGCAGACATGTCGGAAAGGAGACATGTCGGAGTGGAGAGATGCACCCATCCCAAGGCCTAATTCTCTTCACCTGAAAAGCAGCAAACATATTGTTCTATAAGCAGTCTATGGTATTCAGACTTAAATGCAGTACATTATATATGTAAGCCTATATTCAGTAGAATACACTACACTTTGTGCGCCATTCTTAATGCCAAATAATCAGCAGCCTTTTCTCATTTTCATTTATTTCTTTTTCAATCAACAACTATTTTGAGCAGTGTAAGGGAGACTGACCAATGTTTGATTATTTGGCATGCAGTAAGCCAAAGATTCTCAGATCCTGAAGTTCATGAATGTGCTTCGCCAGCTTGTTGAAAGCTGTATTATTGCTTATTCTGAACAGGCTGCTTGTTGCATTGCATCCAGTCAATGCGTGCCATGCTAGAAGACTCTCACACAAAGCCACTCCCAATGTATTTGTAATATCAGACATTGGGATGTATCGTTGTCTATCCCATGACCAGCATGCATGAAAATGGCAGCTATTCCAAGGAGTTGTTGACTGACATAGTAGGCGAGCAACACAAGTATATCCATAGTACTGTACATATAAATTAGGTCAGGGTCTGAGAACCTTTGGCTTGACAGATAGTCCAGAGGCTTCAGGATGTTCAAGACAATATGCCCTCACTCTCTATGGCCTAAAAAAGAAGGCAAAGGGCCAGGTGTGTTCTAGTCTTGATGAGCTCCGTTGTATTCTTGCATCAACGACAGACATGCCAGTCTCACACCTGCCTCCCACTGAGGATATTTTTGAATGTTCAACAGGCTATGTACCAAACTGGTACAGTATATGGTGCCACAATCATGTCCCCAAACCCCTTTTGTGGAATCCAGTTGGGAAGGGTTGGATGCTAAAGAATACATCACTAAAGCCTGTCCTGTTCAAAAAATAGCCTGCACCAAGCAGTAAGAGACCTCACCCAACTCTACTGCTATGATAAGGATTGTTACAGTCAAAGTAGTACGTGCCTCAATGTCTCTCTGTGGGATTGTGTTGTACATAATATTGCTCCTGTATTTACAGTACATTGCCTGTAAACTAAAATAAACAAGAAATGACACAATCCTTTTATACCAGCTTGTGCCTTGTGGACCAGCCTTGACTGTAGAGCATTGTAGTGGCCCTTGGTTGTAATCCACTGGGAACTGAATTCCTTCTTACCGTTTATATTATAATAATATATACCATCATACCATATTTATTACCATAACATAAATAGTAAGACTGAATTCAATTAATCCATTGACCAGCCATTGACCAATAGATACACAGCCGATTACGTCACGAACAAACTCCTGACAAAATTATGTCTGAATTTGGGAGATCACAGCTTTGTATCCATTGACCAGCTTTGCAAATTGGTCAGTCCCCCTCACACTCAAATTAGTTGTTGATATGAAAATATTGAAAAAGAAATAAACGAAATGAATTAAAATGAGAAAAAGCTGCTGTTTGATTATTTGGCATGCAGTAAGAATGGCACACATATATAGAAAAACTCCTGATTCACAATACAAGCATATTATGACATATTCTTCTGGTTTATTTTGGTTGTTGGTGTATTCCCTATTGACAATCTGAATGGAGTTTGTTAATTTGTATTGATAATGAGCACCTTATCGATCCTGCTTATTGACCCATGGGCTTTTATCGAGCCCACTGTTGAGCGCTTTATAATATTTTGTGGGAAGATGTGAGATGTGAGATTCTGAACAGAACTGGTATCTTTTTGCATTGGCCAGTTGTTGTGAGTCTGAGTTTGTCTATGAGGATGAGAATTGACAAAAGTAAAAAATATTGTCATTTAATATCTTTAGAAAATCATTCATTAGTGTGCAGTAAGTGTTAAATGGCTATATATTATGAATAGTACTGTAACAATGTATTAATCGCCTCTTGTCTTGATTATTTAAACATGATGTCATGGCCCGCTATGCTTAATAACAAGCTTGATAAGCCCAAAGCTTATTGATACCGGGATATCAAGTTTGTAGTAGGCCCTTGTTTCCAGCTCCTTCCCTACCAGTAAGTGGAAATGGTGTATGATTAACTTGTGGGGATATTTCTGCCCTTTCTTGGTAAATCACTTTTTTGCATTCTGATTATTTTGGGATTTAAGGACGCTACCTGTAGACCATCTGTGCAAGAATGAGGTAAAAACAACCAGCAATAGAAAATTACAAAGGATTGACTTGGAACTCCATCTTTCAGGGTAGGCGTATTTTTTGCCTATGTGGTGAGTCCCTTCATGGATCAATTTCATGACTTTTGCAGTAAAAGCAAAACTACTGACCATCCATTTCATGAAGAGGACAAGTAAAAGTTATGAAAAAACTTTGTCATAGTTTGTACTACCCCTTATAGAAGGATTACAGGGGAATTTTCCTTAGGAATGTCATTTCCGCCTATAGAAGGTCCTTATATAAAAGGCAGCAGATTCAAAACAGAACCATATTTTTGCATTCTGATTGTTCTGGGATGTAAGGACACTACCTGTAGACCTTCTGTGCAAGTATGAGGTGAAAACAACCTGCAGGTAGAAAATGACAAAGGTTTGACTTGGAACTCCATCTTTCAGGATAGGCGTTTTTTTGCTTATGTGGTGAGTCCCTTCATGGATCAATTTCATGACTTTTGCAGTAAAAGCAAAACTCGGGACAATCCATTTCATGAAAGGGACATCCTAAAGATATGAAAAAACTATGTCGCGTTTTGTTCTACCCCGGGTAGGGGTATGGTCAACTTCTGGCCTATTTTTTCCTCTACTATAATCTGTCGGTAGATAATGCCGGTCTTATATAAGGGTCATTTGTGTACGGTGTGATGTCATACTGATGTCAGCAGTGTGATGTCATACTGATGCGGAGATATGAGCAGGGCAAAGGTGTGACGTGTGACCGACGGACGGACGGACGGCCGGTGGAGGTTTTGATACTAAACTGCGACCTGACGGTCGCAATAAACCAGTAAGACTCCCTAATCGGGAGATAAGCGACCGTTGGTCGCTTATCTCCACAAATAGGCCAAAAGTTTGTTTTACCAATTATCAAGACATACGGGCAGTTGACAGTTTGCCATGGTTACTCATTGAAGTTGAATCTCCATATATGGAGATAACCTACGCATCACACTAAGTCTGACCTCACCAGCCCATATTTGGGCATGAGCAACTTATGTCTCCATATATGGAGATATGATGACATCACACAGTCCTCAGCCGATGATGTGGCGTGATGTCATACAATACACAAACGAGCCCTACAGTATAAAGGGGCAATTCTTGCCAGGAAAGAAGCATTTCTTCGACTCAGACCTTATCGCCAGGGTTGGCTTATAGCAGCTGTCGGTAGGACCATATATGGATTCTGTTAGTGTGGATCTCCTAACAGGGCATCATCTGGGATACAATCCCTTTTATGCCCATATATGGAGATCCCTAACATAATCCCTTTCATGCCCATATATGGAGATCCCTAACAGAATCCCTTTTATGCCCATATATGGAGATCCCTAACAGCATCCCTTTTATGCCCATATATGGAGATCACTAACAGCTAACAGAATCCCTTTTATGCCCATATATGGAGATCCCTAACAGAATCCCTTTTATGCCCATATATGGAGATACCTAACAGAATCCGTTTTATGCCCATATATGGAGATCCCTAACAGAATCCCTTTTATGCCCATATATGGAGATCCCTAACAGAATCCCTTTTATGCCCATATATGGAGATCCCTAACAGAATCCCTTGTATGCCCATATATGGAGATCCCTAACAGAATCCCTTTTATGCCCATATATGGAGATCCCTAACAGAATCCCTTTTATGCCCATATATTATGGAGAAATCCCTGCTCTGAGTATCTGACATCAGTGTGATGTCACCTGTTTATGCCCATATATGGAGATCCCTGCTCTGCGTATCTGGTTGCTATGGTAAACAGTTGGTTGCTAGGGTAAACAGTTGGTTGATAGGGTAAAACCATGGTTGCTAAGGTGGTTGCTAACGTACACTAACAGACCAGCAACAACAGACTGTTGCCACAGCAACGTACACAAAGGTTTGTGTACACATGTGGTGTGATGTCATACTGATGCGGAGATATGAGCAGGGCAAAGGTGTGACGTGTGACGTGTGACCGACGGACGGACGGACGGACGGACGGACGGACGGCCGGTGGAGGTTTTCATAGTAAACTGCTCCCTGACGGTCGCAACCAGTAAGACTCCCTAATCGGGAGATCTCCACAAATAGGCCAAAAGTTTGTTTTACCAATTATCAAGACATACGGGCAGTTGACAGTTTGCCATGGTTACTCATTGAAGTTGAATCTCCATATATGGAGATAACCTACGCATCACACTAAGTCTGACCTCACCAGCCCATATTTGGGCATGAGCAACTTATGTCTCCATATATGGAGATATGATGACATCACACAGTCCTCAGCCGATGATGTGGCGTGATGTCATACAATACACAAACGAGCCCTACAGTATAAAGGGGCAATTCTTGCCAGGAAAGAAGCATTTCTTCGACTCAGACCTTATCGCCAGGGTTGGCTCATAGCAGCTGTCGGTAGGACCATATATGGATTCTGTTAGTGTGGATCTCCTAACAGGGCATCATCTGGGATACAATCCCTTTTATGCCCATATATGGAGATCCCTAACAGAATCCCTTTCATGCCCATATATGGAGATCCCTAACAGAATCCCTTTTATGCCCATATACAGTATGGAGATCCCTAACAGCATCCCTTTTATGCCCATATATGGAGATCCCTAACAGAATCCCTTTTATGCCCATATATGGAGATCCCTAACAGAATCCCTTTTATGCCCATAAATGGAGATCCCTAACAGAATCCCTTTTATGCCCACATATGGATATCCCTAACAGAATCCCTTTTATGCCCATATATGGAGATCCCTAACAGAATCCCTTTTATGCCCATATATGGAGATCCCTAACAGAATCCCTTTTATGCCCATATATGGAGATCCCTAACAGAATCCCTTGTATGCCCATATATGGAGATCCCTAACAGAATCCCTTTTATGCCCATATATGGAGATCCCTAACAGAATCCCGTGAATGCCCATATATTATGGAGAAATCCTGCTCTGAGTATCTGACATCAGTGTGATGTCACCTGTTTATGCCCATATATGGAGATCCCTGCTCTGCGTATCTGGTTGCTATGGTAAACAGTTGGTTGCTAGGGTAAAAAAACATGGTTGCTATGGTAAACAGTTGGTTGCTAGGGTAAACAGTTGGTTGCTAGGGTAAAACCATGGTTGCTAAGGTGGTTGCTAACGTACACTAACAGACCAGCAACAACAGACTGTTGCCACAGCAACGTACACAAAGGTTTGTGTACACATGTGGTGTGATGTCATACTGATGCGGAGATATGTGCAGGGCAAAGGTGTGACGTGTGACCGACGGACGGACGGACGGACGGCCGGTGGAGGTTTTCATAGTAAACTGCATCGTTCATCGTTTGACAGCACAATCATCAGTGTATTTTGGATTCATGTAAATTTGTGTTATCAGATAAGTAACCTTGAACCATCAATACTTAATAAACTTGACCTTTCACTCTGTACTTAGTGTGCTCTTTTTTTCCCCCTCTACACCAAACCCCTTTTTCCGAAAATAGCCGATCTAGATCTGCTATTTTTGGCTAAAGTTCTCAGAATATGGACGTTAGGGTTCAAGTGGTTAATATAAAAAATGAGTAAAAAAAGTTTCTATCACACAAAGATTTTAAGGACCCCCTGTAGTAACTCTGAGGACCCCCTAGGGGTCCCGGACCCCCTGTTGAAGACCCCCTGCTCTATGCATTTTGTGTGAACAAGCTCCATGGTGCCACCTGCTGGTCAAACATTCAATCCTCTGAACGTTCCAGGGAAATATGGAAATCCCATTGAAAGATCTTTGCCTACAGTCTTAAAACTAGAGACAGATGGTAATGTCTTTTACAGAGGACTCAAGTTATGGTTGAAATCAAATCAACTGTGCTCACATGAATAGTTTCTGTTCCTTACCTGCTTTGTGAATTGATTATGGCTACTTATGATTTTGTATCATCTGCCCATGAAAGATTGCGGTGCATCTTGGGAATGGGCTTATCGAAAAAGACATATTTAGCCACTTTCACGCATTCCCCCAACCAATGAAATCAATGACATTAAAATCGCTAAAACGATAGAAAGCAGTAAATGAAAACATTTTAAGACTCATATTTTCTTTGCTCTTAATTACAATCTAAAATTTGAACCCTTGTTGTAAAAAAACAAAGTTGTCCTTAACAGTACATCCACCTACAAGCAGGGGTGAGATGCCATGGGCTCGCGTGGGTTCGGCGAGCTCACACTTATTTTGCTGCACGCACGCGTGCCTCATATGCACACACTAAACACACACTTAACAATAAAAACAGTGTGCGCGCATGACGTCATGAATTTAGAGGACCCACACTTCTAAAATCCATATTACACCACTGCCTACAAGGTAACCAAAAAAAAAAAAAAAAGGAGTAACAGACCATTTAGACCAGTGGTCCTCAAAGTGGGGTCCAGGGAGGGACTCTCTGGGTGCCTTTTGGGAGGTCTAAATTTACCCATATACCGGTACAAGTATGTACTTTGACAGTATAGAAATGAACGGGTCCATTTGGTTTCATTTGTATACTGTCAGAGTTAAGGTGTGACCTTGACATTTTAAAGTTGGAGAACTACTGATCTAGACCAAAATGCAGGTTAAAATTGAATTCTGCAATGAATGTATTCATTTCAACCAGGCTCCCTCCATTGTATCACAATACATACAATATCTCGCCGTCAATCAATGTGTCCGCGTCTTCCTAATCCTATTGGTCTGAATGTCGGTCAGTGACGAAAATGTTATTCATTGGAACTGTGTCACTATGAGGACATCTACTGACCACACGCACACACACCACAATCCACAACTTATTATACAACATATACAACTATACAAAACATGTATTATATCAGTAGCCTACTTTGTGCAGTTTCCAAATACTGTAAAGTTCTATACTATACCTACTGTATATTATAACTTGGATTCATGTTAAAGCCACATTTTTCTTTTTCTGAATAAAATAAAATTTAGTCCAATCTGTATGGTAGAGTATGTTAACACTTTGACCGCCACGGAGGTCATATGACGTCACGCTTTTACCCCCCCCCCCCCCCCGCGCTGCCACCGGCGTCAGTTGACGCCGGAATGTCTTTTTTTTAATTAACACAAGATTAGGAGCATATGTATCACTGACGCTTGGATTCAGCCGTCCTGGGCCCTGGAATGACTAAAATCACCATGGTTACCATTGTGTGGCCAATCAGCTTGTGTTACCTTGTGTTACCATGGTGATCTGGTACATGACCGTCCTCCC
The DNA here is from genome assembly GCF_963921795.1 of Nannobrachium achirus. Classification (NCBI taxonomy): domain Eukaryota; kingdom Metazoa; phylum Chordata; class Actinopteri; order Myctophiformes; family Myctophidae; genus Nannobrachium; species Nannobrachium achirus. The sequence goes on from NC_137813.1 coordinate 66,379,946, forward strand.
CAGGCCTGGGATTGCTGGATGGACGGCAACTTTGGCAAGAAGCAGCAGCCATGTGTTTGGGGGGGGGGGTTTAGTTTAGTGCTTTACTATACTACTGAGGACTACTTCTACAGCCGTGATCTGAAAAGTTTTACTGGATCGTCATGGTTCATCGACCAGGCCACCAGGGACCACCGAGCCGCGGCGTCGCAGCGAAAAGAAGCAGCAGCCATATGTGTTTGGGGGGGGGGGGTTTAGTTTAGTGCTTTACTATACTACTGAGGACTACTTCTACAGCCGTTACATGTGATCTGAAAAGTTTTACTGGATCGTCATGGTTCATCGACCAGGCCACCAGGGACCGACGGACGGACGGACGGACGGACGGACGGCCGGTGGAGGTTTTCATAGTAAACTGCTCCCTGACGGTCGCAACCAGTAAGACTCCCTAATCGGGAGATCTCCACAAATAGGCCAAAAGTTTGTTTTACCAATTATCAAGACATACGGGCAGTTGACAGTTTGCCATGGTTACTCATTGAAGTTGAATCTCCATATATGGAGATAACCTACGCATCACACTAAGTCTGACCTCACCAGCCCATATTTGGGCATGAGCAACTTATGTCTCCATATATGGAGATATGATGACATCACACAGTCCTCAGCCGATGATGTGGCGTGATGTCATACAATACACAAACGAGCCCTACAGTATAAAGGGGCAATTCTTGCCAGGAAAGAAGCATTTCTTCGACTCAGACCTTATCGCCAGGGTTGGCTCATAGCAGCTGTCGGTAGGACCATATATGGATTCTGTTAGTGTGGATCTCCTAACAGGGCATCATCTGGGATACAATCCCTTTTATGCCCATATATGGAGATCCCTAACAGAATCCCTTTCATGCCCATATATGGAGATCCCTAACAGAATCCCTTTTATGCCCATATACAGTATGGAGATCCCTAACAGCATCCCTTTTATGCCCATATATGGAGATCCCTAACAGAATCCCTTTTATGCCCATATATGGAGATCCCTAACAGAATCCCTTTTATGCCCATAAATGGAGATCCCTAACAGAATCCCTTTTATGCCCACATATGGATATCCCTAACAGAATCCCTTTTATGCCCATATATGGAGATCCCTAACAGAATCCCTTTTATGCCCATATATGGAGATCCCTAACAGAATCCCTTTTATGCCCATATATGGAGATCCCTAACAGAATCCCTTGTATGCCCATATATGGAGATCCCTAACAGAATCCCTTTTATGCCCATATATGGAGATCCCTAACAGAATCCCGTGAATGCCCATATATTATGGAGAAATCCTGCTCTGAGTATCTGACATCAGTGTGATGTCACCTGTTTATGCCCATATATGGAGATCCCTGCTCTGCGTATCTGGTTGCTATGGTAAACAGTTGGTTGCTAGGGTAAAAAAACATGGTTGCTATGGTAAACAGTTGGTTGCTAGGGTAAACAGTTGGTTGCTAGGGTAAAACCATGGTTGCTAAGGTGGTTGCTAACGTACACTAACAGACCAGCAACAACAGACTGTTGCCACAGCAACGTACACAAAGGTTTGTGTACACATGTGGTGTGATGTCATACTGATGCGGAGATATGTGCAGGGCAAAGGTGTGACGTGTGACCGACGGACGGACGGACGGACGGCCGGTGGAGGTTTTCATAGTAAACTGCATCGTTCATCGTTTGACAGCACAATCATCAGTGTATTTTGGATTCATGTAAATTTGTGTTATCAGATAAGTAACCTTGAACCATCAATACTTAATAAACTTGACCTTTCACTCTGTACTTAGTGTGCTCTTTTTTTCCCCCTCTACACCAAACCCCTTTTTCCGAAAATAGCCGATCTAGATCTGCTATTTTTGGCTAAAGTTCTCAGAATATGGACGTTAGGGTTCAAGTGGTTAATATAAAAAATGAGTAAAAAAAGTTTCTATCACACAAAGATTTTAAGGACCCCCTGTAGTAACTCTGAGGACCCCCTAGGGGTCCCGGACCCCCTGTTGAAGACCCCCTGCTCTATGCATTTTGTGTGAACAAGCTCCATGGTGCCACCTGCTGGTCAAACATTCAATCCTCTGAACGTTCCAGGGAAATATGGAAATCCCATTGAAAGATCTTTGCCTACAGTCTTAAAACTAGAGACAGATGGTAATGTCTTTTACAGAGGACTCAAGTTATGGTTGAAATCAAATCAACTGTGCTCACATGAATAGTTTCTGTTCCTTACCTGCTTTGTGAATTGATTATGGCTACTTATGATTTTGTATCATCTGCCCATGAAAGATTGCGGTGCATCTTGGGAATGGGCTTATCGAAAAAGACATATTTAGCCACTTTCACGCATTCCCCCAACCAATGAAATCAATGACATTAAAATCGCTAAAACGATAGAAAGCAGTAAATGAAAACATTTTAAGACTCATATTTTCTTTGCTCTTAATTACAATCTAAAATTTGAACCCTTGTTGTAAAAAAACAAAGTTGTCCTTAACAGTACATCCACCTACAAGCAGGGGTGAGATGCCATGGGCTCGCGTGGGTTCGGCGAGCTCACACTTATTTTGCTGCACGCACGCGTGCCTCATATGCACACACTAAACACACACTTAACAATAAAAACAGTGTGCGCGCATGACGTCATGAATTTAGAGGACCCACACTTCTAAAATCCATATTACACCACTGCCTACAAGGTAACCAAAAAAAAAAAAAAAAGGAGTAACAGACCATTTAGACCAGTGGTCCTCAAAGTGGGGTCCAGGGAGGGACTCTCTGGGTGCCTTTTGGGAGGTCTAAATTTACCCATATACCGGTACAAGTATGTACTTTGACAGTATAGAAATGAACGGGTCCATTTGGTTTCATTTGTATACTGTCAGAGTTAAGGTGTGACCTTGACATTTTAAAGTTGGAGAACTACTGATCTAGACCAAAATGCAGGTTAAAATTGAATTCTGCAATGAATGTCTGTATTCATTTCAACCAGGCTCCCTCCATTGTATCACAATACATACAATATCTCGCCGTCAATCAATGTGTCCGCGTCTTCCTAATCCTATTGGTCTGAATGTCGGTCAGTGACGAAAATGTTATTCATTGGAACTGTGTCACTATGAGGACATCTACTGACCACACGCACACACACCACAATCCACAACTTATTATACAACATATACAACTATACAAAACATGTATTATATCAGTAGCCTACTTTGTGCAGTTTCCAAATACTGTAAAGTTCTATACTATACCTACTGTATATTATAACTTGGATTCATGTTAAAGCCACATTTTTCTTTTTCTGAATAAAATAAAATTTAGTCCAATCTGTATGGTAGAGTATGTTAATACAATATAACAATCTGTATGGTAGGGTATGTTAATACAATATAACAATCTGTATGGTAGAGTATGTTAAAACAATCTGTATGGTAGAGTATGTTAAAACAATCTGTATGGTAGAGTATGTTAATACAATATAATAATTGGGGAGGTTGTATTTAGTCTTCCTGCTCTTCTATTGAGACATTTAGATGATGTCAAAGGTCAACCTAGACCAGGGGTTTTCAAAGTGGGTGACGGGGCACCCTGGGGTGCCGTGACGGCAGTCCAGGGGTGCCTCAAAATGATTTGATGATATTAGTTGGAATTCATCAATATCACTTCACAATGTGAAGACCTGATTTGCACTGTACTTGATGAGTTATTTTCCCATCTACGGCCAACTCTTCATTAAAAATAGCAGATCTACAAGCTCACAACGCGTCACGTGACGCGTTGTGAGCTTGTAGATCTGCTATTTTTGGTGAACCTTCCCCCCAGAATAGGGATTCTGGGTTTCAAGTAGTCAGTTCTGATGGAAACGGATATTTCTCTGCAAAATAGCCTATACTGCATCTCACTATGATGTGCATATTTATGTCGCTTGATATGATGTAAGATTCAAAAAATTAACAGAGTTAAGCCCTTTGCACATTGGCGCGTTTATCCGCACGGATAAAACGGACAATTTCATTTTTTTAAAAGAAAACAATGATACGACCTCACCCCCCGGCTCCACCGGGCGCGTCGAGCGTCGCGTCAACGTCAACGCTGGGAACGCTCCCGTTTTAATCAATGAAGGGATGCTCCACTGCCTACGGCAACGTCAACGTCGGACGCTCCGGTGACGGTGTCCAAACTCGAAAATCGCCCCGGTTCAATTTTTTGACGGCATCCACAACGTCCAGTCATGTTTAAAATATGAATAAATGCATTGTATATTTAAATGTAGGCTACATACGTGCTTTTCTGCTGTTGGCTATCCATTCACGTCATTCACAAGGGTGACTAGATGTCCCAGAAATCCTAGCATATTTTTTTATGTAATTACAGCGATCTTCTTTGATAAAATTATACAACATAGGCTTTAATCATGACAAAACAAAGTGGTCCGTGGTGCATTGCTGCTCTCTGCTGTGAACATAGTGTGCTCTATACGTTCACATTCAGGTCACAAATAGTTTTATTCCTGTTCGAAAGTGATTTTCATGTAGTTTTGGAAATGGGCTATATTGGCCATAGAATGAATACACAGCCGCTGCGCTGCGGTGGAGCCGGTCGGACGTCAATGTGACGGCGTCAATGAAGCCGCCACGACGCAGAGCAACGCGACGCCGCCGGTGGAGCCCTGGGGTCATGCACACCGGATCCGAATTAGCCGTGCGACGAGTGGCTGCGGCCGTGCGTTTTTTTTCTCGATCGAACCCAGTTCGATTTGTGCGTCTTGTCGCATGCGGTAAAAAAACTCATCACTCCCTTTATGACTGCTTTTGGGATCCGCAGCACCGATTCCACACAGCATTGCACACCAAATCCAATGCGTTTTATTCATGCAACAAACGAAAAAGAACGCAACTGTCCTGTGTGCAAAGGGCTTAATTCAGGGGTGCCGTGGATGAGAAAGTTATTTCCCTGAGTCAAAAAAGTTTGAAAACCCCTCACCTAGACACAGGATCTGACACACAGTTTGACCTGATGCTCAAGATTCAATTTATCCCCTGATCAAGCAGGTCAGCTTACCATTGAACTCATGGTTCAATGGTAAAATGCTGAATGCAAGAAACCAGGTTCAAATCCGGGACAGCAGAGGAAAGTTCAATATTGCAGCTTTAATAATAATAATAATAATATGTATTTTCATACAGTTAAGCTTCACTGTTGGCTCTGTACTTGGTCTAGCTTTTTTTTCCCTCTACAGTTTAGAGGCTAGTTTCACTATTTTTGCGGACTTGTGTGTGTGTGTGTGTGTGTGTGTGTGTGTGTGTGTGTGTGTGTGCGTGCGTGCGTGCGTGCGTGCGTGCGTGCGTGCGTGCGTGCGTGCGTGCGTGCGTGCGTGCTGTGACGGTCCGCCCCTAACGCAACGCAATTCTCCCGTCACTTCATTCACAAAACGTTACTCCCATTCACAACTCCAGTCAGCCAATCGCCTCCCTTTCATCTCCGCAGCGCTACAACGCGCGTCATCTTCAAATGAGGAAATCACTCACCGCTCTGGTGCTCTGTGTCTCGCAAACAACGACAGAAGCGGCGGCGTCCGTCTGTCAGTTCTGTATGTTCCTTCCCCGGTCCTTCCACACAGTGGAGATAATATATTCGTAGCGTCCGAGCCTTTAGCTGACCGCGAGTTAAAGTCCGCGTCGGCAGGGTTTTAAAGAGGAGCTACATTATCTGGATCGTCTGGAGGCTACGCTACAGGCTACTCTACACTACACAGACGTCGGCGGTAAACGGTGGAACAGGACCCGGCCATTCATTCCGGTGGATCCGCCAGTTAACAACGCCACGGCATCGAGGTATTGTACTGTACAGTGGAGACTGCTGAACGCTGAGGAGCGTCGGTCTTTTGAAGAGGCTGTGGCCGTCATTAGTATCACTCGGGAGCGCAAACAGGAGATCTGAGTGGGGGGAGTTTATTTTGCATCTTTATTTCTTTGTTGGTCCTTTGGGGAATTCTTTATTTTGGAAACAAACTGAGTTGAATGAAACAAAACTGAACTGCGTGAAAGCAAACTGAACTGAACTATTTTTTGTTTAATAAATCCTGCGAAAGGTGTTTTTTCTTGTTGAAACAAAGACTCTGAGTGTTGTCCTTTGAACTGCTTTATTATTATTGTGTTGGGTCTATGTTGTCATTATTGTTGTGCATACAAGGTCATTGGTACATTTTGGTGTGTGGTATTTTGTAAGAAATACATTTTATGGGTTCATGGTACTGATCGCATGTAATCCATGTGGAGGGTTGCTGTAAACTTTAAGTGTACACTACTACAGAAAAATTGTCGGATGAAAAGCCGACTGGCACCCCAAAACCTGAAAACTTAAAGGGCAATCCGCTACAGAAAAATGGCACCCCAGATTTAAAAGGAATTTCAAGCACACCAGTCTCTATTGTGGAGAGATAAAATAAACGGACATCACAACCCTGGAAAAAGGCAAAATCACACAACAAGGACCACAAAAAACGCATTAAAGGACAACAAAGTGGGGAAAAAACGCATTAAAGGACAACTGAAAGTGAAAAAAAAAAACGCATTAAAGGACAACTGAAAGTGGAAATAAGACACAGGACAACTGGACGCAAAACAAATTTATTTTCTTTCCCTGGCAAAAACAACCAACAAACCAACAAACAATCAAAAAACCTCTTTACCCTCATTTCAGTCATTTATATGAAACAAAATGGCGGATTTCATTGGACGCTTGCGGCGTTTGAGGACGTCTGTTACAGACACTGTACTACAGGTGCCTGCAGGCAGGCAAGTAGTTGTTCAAGAGAATTTGTCAAACCCCACACAACAGCCACTTCCTGTCGACGGTCAGGGGGTTGTACAGAGCGTTTCAGCTCCCTCGACACCACCACCATCGCCCCCGGTTGACAGGCAGGAAGTCATACAGGGTGGTTCATCTTCCCCGGCACCACCGGCGCCCTCTGTTGGTGACCAAAGTGTGGTACAAATTGAACCACCTTCTGCTGTACCAGTGGTATCCCCAGTGGTACACATTGAACCACCTCCTTCATCATCACTGGTGCCCCCTGTTGTACAGGTGGAATCACTTCCTATTGTGCAACCAGCGCCCCCTGCAGGCAGTCAGGAGGACATACTGGCTGGTTTATCAGCCTCTGGCCATACAGAGCCCCCTATGGAGGATCAGAGTTACAGGAGAGGTCTGGGTTATTCAATGCAAACAAACATGGATGACGTGGATCTCTGGGAGAACACAGAGACACTGGATGAGACAGGCTCACCGGACCACAATCTACTGATGCAAATAATGCATAGCGTGCAAACTCTGGAACGCTCAATGGTTAACCTGACCTTGAAAATGAGGGAGTTGCATTCTGAACAGCAATTTAATAAAAGGACAGGTTTGACTCAGACTCAAACACTGAGGGGCATCAAACAGGCCATTGAAAATAAGCCAGAGTGTGGTGGTCAAGTCATGAAGGACTTGTTGGACAAAAACATTGAGTACCTCAGGGTTCAGATAAAGGACACCTTAAAATGGAGAATGAATAAGCTACATATTGATGTCCTGAAGGACCTGCAGGAGGTTATGACCCCCATGGCTGTAACAATGACTCAGTTGCAGGATGAGACAATGGCATGCAGCCAGGAGTTAAAGTGTGTGGTGGAAGAGTTGACGTTGGTAAAACAAAATACCCTTCCCCTAAGCCCAACCCTTTCAACTACTGCAGTACAGACTGTCCAGATGGACCAGTCCCCCATGCTACCACCTATGGGACAGACACGCCCTCAACTACAATCCACCATGATCATTGGTGGTTTGCCGGATCAAATATCCTCACCAGTGGAGTCCTCGGAAGTAAGGGGACGGTTCATGGGGAAAAGTCCCATAAAGTTGCAGTTCCCATGCTTTGGGAGGATGGAGGATGGCAATGATCCTCTATTATATCTGGAACGATGCCAGGACTATCTCTGTCTGAACCCACTGTCAGAGGAGGAGATTCTAGCTGCTATGAGGAGTGTCCTACATGGAACGGCAAGGGACTGGTGGGACGTCATGAGACTAGAGACACAAACTTGGAAAGAATTTGAGACCAAGTTCCTTTTCGCCTTCCTGTCGGAAGACTACATGGATGAGCTGGAGGAAAGGATAAAGACTCAGGTACAAGGAGAGGAGGAAAGCATAAGAGATTTTGCTTATCGATATCGATCACTCTGTCACCGCTGGAAATCAGACATCACCGAAGCGAAGATAATACAACTCCTCCTGAAGAACATACACCCTCAGTTGGCTGGTCAGCTGAGGAGCAGCAGGGTGTCCACGGTTGATGAGCTGGTTAGGCTGGGACAGCAGCTGGAAAAGGATTGGGGGAAACAACAACAGCAGCAGAGGTACACTGCCACACCAAATCCATTCCAGACGGTTAGCCAGCCTCGTCAGGGGTCTCAGCAACTATCTTCCCAACCAGCAGCAGCAAAATCCAATCAGCAAGCAGCACCCAAGGCACCATTCTGTTGGCGGTGTAAGGGCACCCATCCACCCTACTCCTGTCCTCAATACAAACCTAAGGACAATAAATCTGCTAATTACAACCAGCAACAACATCAGCCAAGATCTACAGAGAACACTCCTACTTTGAGTGCTATGTCTCACCTGCAGCCAGGATTATCAACTTCTCCTTTCTCGTCTGCCAGGCCTTATCCACAACAGTTGTTTGTGACGTTGACCATCGGTCTGGAAAAAAGGAAAGCTATGATGGACTCAGGGTCGTCTTACACCCTTCTAAATGAAGAAATGTGGCGTGCTGTCAAGCCTCAAGATGCGACTCTGATTCCGTGGTCAGGGAATCCCCTCTACTTGGCAGATGGCGGAGGGAGATGGCCACTAGGATGGCAGGAGTTGGCACTCACCTTACAGGGTCAAACTTGCACCTTACCTGTGGTGGTGTTATCCTCAGAAGCCTTAGCTTGCCCTGTTGTCTTGGGTTTGGACTTCATGTGCATCATTGGCTTGCAGATGGACATGGGACAAAATCTGTACTGGTTCAATTCCAACAACGACAGTAAGTACTCCTTTGAGAGAGACATAAGCAATCCTGCTGGATGGAGTTGGAAAGCCGTACAACGATTTCTAGGGATGTCTGGGTGGTACCACCGTTTTGTACCGAACTTCTCTGAGGTTGCAGACCCATTGAACAACCTTAAACGGAAAGGAGTCAAATTCAGGTGGACCCCGGAATGCCAACGTTCCTTTGAAACCCTGAAGAAACACCTGGTTTCTCCACCCATCCTGGGACATCCCAACTTCAACCTGCCCTTTGTGGTGTATACGGATGCCAGTGATGTCGGTCTCGGGGCCGTGCTGGTCCAACAAACTGGCTTAGGCTCTGAAGAGGTGCTGGCTTATGGAAGCAGAAGCCTGAATAAGGCTGAAAGGAACTACTCTGCCACCGAAAAAGAGTGTCTGGCTGTTGTATGGGCATTGGAGAAATGGCGGTACTATCTGGAATGTCGAGCCTTCACTGTAGTGACCGATCACTCCTCGTTGGTCTGGATGTTTAAAGCACAGAAGCCCAGTACACGCCTCACTCGATGGGTCCTTCGTCTTCAGGAATTCACCTTTAACGTTGAGTATCGTAAGGGAAAGTATAACACCGTTCCCGATGCTCTGTCCAGAGCACCCAGTGACACCTCTGGTGATGAGCCCACCGCATTTGCCACCATGATGTCTGTGAAGGGAGAACCTATCAAGGAACTTCCCATATCTGATGAGGAGATTTGGAAAGCTCAACAAGAGGACCCGGAGATACAGAAGATCTACGAGTCAATCATGGGGGAGGGGGAGCTCACTGTGACTGAATCCATCAAGTTCACCATCCTGGAGGATAAAGTCTACCGTGTTGTGCAGCTTCCCCATAAAACCCTCTATCAGGTCTACATACCTGTCTGTCTCCGGAAACCTCTCCTTCAGATGTTCCATGATGATACCATCTCGGGTCATTTGGGACGGTACAAGACTTACAAGAGGATGCATTCATTGTTGTACTGGCCAGGATTGAGTTTGGAGGTAAAAACCTATGTGCAGAACTGTGAGACCTGTCAAAAGTTCAAACCAGAAAGTCGCAAGGTAGCAGGGAAGCTACAGCAGACTGTGGTTGAGAGTCCATGGGAGATGATTGGAGTGGATTTCATGGGCCCGTTTCCGCGGAGTTCTAAAGGCAACGTGTACCTTGTAGTCTTCGTGGACTATTTCACACGCTGGGTGGAGCTATACCCACTGAGAAAAGCCACAGCGGAAACGGTGTCTAAAGTTCTCACTGAAGAAATCCTCACAAGGTGGGGAGTCCCTCGTTATATCATTTCGGACCAGGGATCGCAGTTCATCTCTGCAGTTTTCAAGGAAACCTGTGCCAAATGGAACCTGCGGCAGAAGATGACAACAGCATATCATCCCCAAACCAATCTCACGGAAAGGGTCAACAGGAACCTTAAACCCATGATTGCATCCTACGTCGATAACAACCATAAACAGTGGGACAAGCACCTTCCTAATTTCCGTTTTGCCCTGAATTCGTCCGTTCACGAAACCACCGGTGTCACTCCGGCTGAATTGAATCTGGGCAGGACCCTCAAAAGTCCTCTGGATGTGATGCTGCAACCCTGGAGTCCTTCCCCAGAGTGCCCGGCCTACAAGAATGTGACCGAACTGAAGGAGCTCCAGGTCTTTGTACAGGAAAATGTACAGAAAGGACGCATTCGTCAGAAACGAAACTACGACAAAAAACGTCGAGACCTGATGGTGAAAGACAACGACCGAATATGGCTAAGATCTCATCCGTACTCTAAGGCAGAGAAGTCATTCACTGCAAAGTTGGCACCCAAATGGCTGGGACCTTATAGAGTGATCTCTCAGGTGGGGCCAGTTAACGTTGACGTCGTCTTGGAGGACACGGGTGAGGATCGGAAAGTAGTCCATGTCTCCAGGCTTAAGCCTTGTTACCCCTCAGCACAGGAGTTGGAAAAGCTTGAACGCCAACGTGTGTTGGATATCTTCAATGAAGAGAGTGACGAGGAAGAGTTCCTGGGATTCTCCAGCCCCTTGTCTGAGAGTGGTTAAGAAGAAGAAATAAAACAAAGACGTTTTCCTGCATACGTGCAGTTTTTCTAAGGGGGGGGGAGTGTGACGGTCCGCCCCTAACGCAACGCAATTCTCCCGTCACTTCATTCACAAAACGTTACTCCCATTCACAACTCCAGTCAGCCAATCGCCTCCCTTTCATCTCCGCAGCGCTACAACGCGCGTCATCTTCAAATGAGGAAATCACTCACCGCTCTGGTGCTCTGTGTCTCGCAAACAACGACAGAAGCGGCGGCGTCCGTCTGTCAGTTCTGTATGTTCCTTCCCCGGTCCTTCCACACAGTGGAGATAATATATTCGTAGCGTCCGAGCCTTTAGCTGACCGCGAGTTAAAGTCCGCGTCGGCAGGGTTTTAAAGAGGAGCTACATTATCTGGATCGTCTGGAGGCTACGCTACAGGCTACTCTACACTACACAGACGTCGGCGGTAAACGGTGGAACAGGACCCGGCCATTCATTCCGGTGGATCCGCCAGTTAACAACGCCACGGCATCGAGGTATTGTACTGTACAGTGGAGACTGCTGAACGCTGAGGAGCGTCGGTCTTTTGAAGAGGCTGTGGCCGTCATTAGTATCACTCGGGAGCGCAAACAGGAGATCTGAGTGGGGGGAGTTTATTTTGCATCTTTATTTCTTTGTTGGTCCTTTGGGGAATTCTTTATTTTGGAAACAAACTGAGTTGAATGAAACAAAACTGAACTGCGTGAAAGCAAACTGAACTGAACTATTTTTTGTTTAATAAATCCTGCGAAAGGTGTTTTTTCTTGTTGAAACAAAGACTCTGAGTGTTGTCCTTTGAACTGCTTTATTATTATTGTGTTGGGTCTATGTTGTCATTATTGTTGTGCATACAAGGTCATTGGTACATTTTGGTGTGTGGTATTTTGTAAGAAATACATTTTATGGGTTCATGGTACTGATCGCATGTAATCCATGTGGAGGGTTGCTGTAAACTTTAAGTGTACACTACTACAGAAAAATTGTCGGATGAAAAGCCGACTGGCACCCCAAAACCTGAAAACTTAAAGGGCAATCCGCTACAGTGCGTGCGTGCGTGCGTGCGTGCGTGCTCGTGCGTGAGTGTGTGTGTGTGTGAGAGAGAGAGAGAGAGAGAGAGAGAGAGAGAGAGAGAGAGAGAGAGAGAGAGTTGCAACAGCTCTGTGCTGTGTCAAAGCTCCTCCCCTCTCTGACTCAGAGGAGTCAGGAAACAGAAACTTACAGCACACTCTGCTCTGTCGACACAGACAGATACACACACAGAGACAGGGATAAGATTCACGATCAGATCAAACGCACCCAGACCACTGGAACCTGCTGCTGACTGTCAGCTGAATGGACTTTAACAAGAACCACCATTCAAAGTGAAAGTAAACTTCAGGGAACATTCTAGAAGAGGGAGTGTTACCACCACTGACTGGCTGATTTCCTTTATTGAGCAGGGTGTTTGTTGCTTCATTCAGGGACAAAATGGCATCCAATGCATCTCGCCCAGAAGTGGATTATTGCTGTCCTGTGTGTTGTGACATCTTTAAAGATCCTGTTCTTCTGTCCTGCAGCCACAGCTTCTGTAAAGCCTGCCTGCAGGAATGGTGGAGAGAGAAGGTAATAAAAGAATGTCCAGTTTGTAAGGAGAGACATTCAGTGGATCCACCCAGAAACCTGGCTCTGAAGAACCTGTGTGAGGCCTTCATACGGGAGAGACATCAGAGAGAGGAAGTCCAGAAATTACTGAAGCCTTTACAAGAGAAACTGGAGGTCTTTAATAAAGTTAAAACAAACTGTGACCAAACAGCAGAACACATTAAGGTCCGGGCCCGGCACACAGAGATGCAGATGAAGGAACAGTATAAGAAGATGCATCAGTTTCTACAAGAGGAAGAGGAGACCAGGATCACTGCACTGAGGGAGGAAGAGCAGCAGAAGACTCAGATGGTGAAGGAGAAGATTGAGGGTCTGAACAGAGACATATCAACCCTTTCAGACACAATCAGAGCCATAGAGGAGGATCTGAGAGCTGAACACATCTCATTCCTGCAGAACTACAAGACCACAGTGGAAAGAGTCCAGTTCACACTGCAGGACCCACAGCCGGTCTCAGGAGCACTGATAGACGAGACCAAACACCTGAAGAACCTGACCTTCAGAGTCTGGGACAAGATGAAGGACATTGTCTCCTACACTCCTGTCATTCTGGACCCCAACACTGCCTATCCAGACCTCATCCTGTCTGATGATCTGACCAGTGTGAGACGTGGAGATGAACAGCAGCTTCCTGACAACCCAGAGAGGTTTGACCACTGGCACAGTGTCCTGGGTTCTGAGGGCTTTAACTCTGGGACTCACAGCTGGGATGTTGAGGTTGGAGACAGTACATGGTGGGGACTGGGTGTGTTAGCAGAGTCTTATCAGAGGAAGGGAAAGGGAGGGGGTCAATACTGGAGCGTATGTTTATCTAAAGGTAAATACACAGCATTCTCCTCACCAGGGTCACCCACTGTTCTCTCAGTGCAGCAGAACCCCAAGAAGATCAGAGTCCAGCTGGACTGGAACAAAGGAAAGCTGTCCTTCTCTGATCCTGATACTAACACACACATACACACCATCACACACACTTTCACTGAAACACTCTTTCCATTCATTAACACTGATCAAACTGTACCTCTGAAGATGTTACCATGGAAGATCAGTGTAACTCTGGAACCATGTTAGACATGATGATGATGATGTATTAATCCTATTAGTAATAGTACTAGTGTCAACAATAAATGGTAATTAATATTAGGGGAATTATAGAAATGTAATTATCTCAGTATTAAACATCGAGATGCTTTACTATAAAATGTATCAGACTATTATAATACTTTTACTCTTGCACTTAACTGTACTGTACTATTTTTACCCTATATCCTAATATAGAATCATCACGTTGGAACAATGTCTTTATGACATTATAAAGAATGACATGTTATACTATGATGGCTAGCAGAGGTCAGCATGTTAAATATTACATTAGTTTCATGAAACCAGAACGGCTGAGGTAGACTATGAACCCTGCTGTCACTTGAATCACTGTTAATAAAATTATAACACCATAATAAAATATTAAAACTGTTTACTTGGAGGTATTGTGGTTCTAATTTCTGTCATGTTGCTCACGTGTGTGTGTGTGTGTGTGTGTGTGTGTGTGTGTGTGTGTGTGTGTGTGTGTGTGTGTGTGTGTGTGTGTGTGTGTGTGTGTGTGTGTGTGTGTGTGTGTGGTTCAGACCCAAAAGAGAAATTAGGCATTTGACCAGGCCCAAACTAGTGAAAATAGCTGATGTGCAAGCTCACAGTGAGCTTGTAGATCAGCTATTTTCACTACTTCTTAAACATACTTTTCCTAATGTATAGAATTTATTTTATTTTCTTTTTTCTTTTAGATTTTGCTTTTATTTATGAATGAAATCAATTAAATATTGCTTTTTGGGGGGGAATGTTTTTTGGAAAACGTTTTGAAACAAATAATTAAAAACAAATAGTAGGGAATAAAATACAATAAAAAGAACCATAACAATTTGATAGAGCAGTGATAGCTGAGTGGTTAGTGTCCACACCTAGGACTCCGGAGGCCCCAGAGGCCGCAGGTACGATTCCCCGCTCCAGCTATCACTGCTCCCCTTCCCCCTTGTGCTCCTTGTGGGCATCACTGGGTTGAGTTCAGCTGGGTTAAAGCTGATAAAAAAAAAAAAAAGCAGCTGGGTTGGGCTGCGATATCTGAATTTCCCCCCGCGGGATAATATAGGTAACTATTATTATTAATTTGTCCTCGACCTACAAATCCCGACCCAGTGTTTCGACGTAACATTTGTTCGACGTTCCATTTGTTCCTAGTGATTGTTAGCCACTATGCCTAAACCTAACCCAAACCCTAACCTCAGTAAAACTATGCCTAAACCTAACCCAAACCCTAACCTCAGTAAAACTATGCCTAAACCTAACCCAAACCCTTAGTCGAAATAATGACACATACTAGAAATATGTTGCGAGATTTCACTATGTTAAGGAACCAGTGACATAGACTGTAAGGGATGGTGAACCACTGTAATCTGACCACTCACCTCTTCAGACTCCACCTTAGACCAAGCCTTGAAATATGCAAATAGGTTAAAATGACATTTAGATAGCATGTTATTCAGACCATAGGTTCATTATTTACCTATAGCATCCTATAGTTCAATTTCAAATGTTTATGAACGGTGCAAACCGCTCCTACATTGTCTGTTTGTCCCATGTCTGTTTGTACGTACGTCCCGGCCAAGCTTCAAGGGACGCTAAATTAAACTAAAAAGTAGGGGTGGGCGATATGGAAAAATACAATATCACAATATTTCCAAGCTGTATCACGATACACATGCAATCTTGCAAAACACATTTGACGGTCGCTTATCTCCCGATTAGGGAGTCTTACTGCTTTATGAAACCTTTCTAGAAAAATGTTAATTCATGAGTTTAGTTCTCTTGCAATGTTGCCTGCGCCAAAGTGTTCAAAAATATCATATCAAATATAAGTGTATTCATAATTAAATAATACTGCATTCATGTCTTCATCTGTATTCATCGTTAAATATAAAATTCAAACAAACGCAAAGGGAGAAGTAGCCGATCAGAACACTTTGCTTTGCCCAGTGGATGCGAAATTTAGATTTAAAAAACTCACTCATTGATTCCCTCGTACAACAAAATGTGTTTTACTTAAAAAAAATGCTTCTCAGGTCAAATATCGATGTACGATTAAAATTTGATTAATTGCGATTAATTAATCACAGAGCCTGTAATTAATTAATTCAAAATTTTAATCGCATCCCAGCCCTAGTTTAAACTGATGCTAGGATCACAGGTAAACCAATAGCCTAAACTAGCATCAGTCTCTCTTAAGTTGATCTCAACTAAATAGCACCACTCAATTCACCCTGGGTGTGATTTTTCTTTTTTAATAATACATTGTTTAGAGCTAGACTAATGCTAGGTTGGTTTGCCATGTGCTCCTAGTTTACTGAGGCACTACACTGTCTCTATGCCAGGTGTCTTCGAGGCGTTGTGAGCTTGTAGATCTGCTATTTTTGGCTAAAGCTCTCAGAGGGTTAGGGTTCAAGTGGTTAATATAAAAAAAGAGGAAAAAGGTTTCTATCACACAAAGATTTTAAGGACCCTCTGTAGTAACTCTGAGGACCCCCTAGGGGTCCCGGACCCCCTATTGAAGACCCCTGCTCTATGCATTTGATACATGTGTGAACAAGCTCCATGGTGCCACCTGCTGGTCAAACATTCAATCCTCTGAACGTTCCTCGGAAATATCATGGAATTCCCATTGAAAGATATGCCGCTAACAGAGTAGACACACTACGCTGCACGCAATAAAAACAAGCAAGCATATGTCATTCGTGATTTTTTTTCATTCAAGTATAAAAATTGTACACAGGTAATTAATTCCCTTGATATCCTAGTGATACTGTAGATTGCGTGTGAGCCAGTCGCAAACACAATCTAAGCCATTCTAAATGCTACGTATTCCCACAATAGATTAGCTACACAGAGTGTGATTCATCAACTGCATAATTAACAGAAACAAAATAAAATAGAAATAAAATACATACAATTTAAGGACTGTCATTGTGTCCCGAATTGTTACTGGAAGTAGCAATAAAGAAACTGCAAACCCGGCCTAAGAATGCATATCCTTGAAATAAAAAATAAAAAAAAGGAAACGGCTTGAGAATCACTGGCCATTAGGGTTGGAAACCGCTAGACGTACCGACGATTCAATTCGATTCCGATTCAGAGGGCTACGATTTTATTATAAATCGATTACCGATGCATCTCGATTCCATTCCATCTCACTGTGTGATAAAAAAAACAAAGTGCTTTCTAATGAAAACAGATGAATTTACTTCCATTATATGTCATTGATAATATAAACAAATGGAAGGGAGTTGTAGTAAAAATATATAACATAAATCATAACTCAATACTTCTGCTAACCATCCAAAATCAAACAATAATACTGTACATTAAGCAGCTTTCTTTTCAACATACAAAACATGTATTGGAATATTAAAAAAATAAAAATTACACTGTAAACTGATTGACAGGCACTGTCAACAGTCAGAGCGAAGGTAAGCCGGTCAGATGCTGTGGGAGTCCCTCCTTGCGGCCTCCAGGGGCGTCACACGGTGGGGGGGAGTGGGACTGAGTTACTAGGGCCCAAGGTGGAGGGCCCTTAATTATTTTATACTTTAGCTATTGACAAATAGCATATATACAAGCTCAGCTTGTACATCTGCTATTTTTGAAAAGTGGTGAAAATGTGTGCAAATCTTTGAATGTATGTATTTTTGTCAAGATTTTTCAAAAATAGCAGGTCTACAAGCTCGATATACAGATCAATCTCAGAAAAAATGGAATATTGTGTAAAAGTTCATTTTCTTCTGTAATATAATATATATTTTTAAACTTTCATATATTCTAGATTCATTTTGCATTATGAGATGTGGATTTTTTTGGTTTTCGTGAGCTGTATGCCATAAAAAACTAAATTTAAACAAAATATGAATAATTCACTGCATGCATAATGAATCTAGAATATAGGAAAGTTTAAAAATAATAATTATATTACAGAAGAAAATGAACTTTTACACAATATTCTAATTTTCTGAGATTGATCTGTACAAGTGAGCTTGTATATCTGCTATTTTTCAGTAGCTGAAGCACAAAATAATGCGTTCTCAGTCTATGAAGAACATTCATGGGGGGCCCGCAGTGAATCCTTGTACGGCCAGGGCCCAGGATCTGGTGCGACACCCCTCCTTGCTGCCTCCACCAGGTCAGATGCTGTGGTAGTCCCAGTCCCTCCTTGCAGCCTCCACCAGGTCAGATGCTGTGGTAGTCCCAGTCCCTCCTTGCTGCCTCCACCAGGTCAGATGCTGTGGTAGTCCGAGTCCCTCCTTGCAGCCTCCACCGTCCACTCAGCCAGGAAGAAGGACAGGGAGCCCATGAAGCCCACCAGCACCAGGATGAGCAGCTGCCAGTGGAGCAGCAGGTAGTTGCTGTAGCCGAACGCCAGCGCCGCCATGATGGACTGTGAGTGTGAGTGTGTGTGGGAGGGGGGGGGAGAAACACAAACACTATGTTACTTATCGTCGTTGTCGGGTGAAAACCTTGTATGTCCAAAACCGTTCGTTTTGTATTTATCATTTTAAAAATGATCTAAACTAGTGAAAATAGCCGATCTACAAGCACACAACGCCTCGCACCGCGAGGCGTTGTGTGCTTGTAGATCTGCTATTTTCACTAGTTTTCTGCGAAAGTCTTGTGTGATAAAGCAGGGCTTTGCTCGGGTAGCTCAGTCGGTAGGGCTCTCGCCTTTGGACCACATGGTCATGGGTTTAATTCCGGGCACCGCCAACTCAGCGTATGAGTAGCACGGCTTGGCAAGCTGTGCGGCAAGTACTGGGAGCTGATGGTAGGTGTGGCGCTCCACCTCAGCAGTCCATCTCCCAGGGGTCTAGCGCATTGTAACGGGGACAGACTCCCGCGTGTTACCGGCTGATACCGACAATAAGCCACTCCCGACCTACTTTACTTTGCTTTACGAAAAAACGTTCAAATCTGAAACTTGGAGATACAAGGTTTCTGACCGACAGTGATGTTATGGAGGTATTTAGCAGACGCTAGATCGGCGAGGGAGGAACACAAACAGCGCCGTCCAGACATTTGCGACAGCTATCGTGTCCGTATCGTTTGAGAATGAGGGGAGAGGAGGGGGAGGTCCAATTCATTCTCAATGGAGGTCACGTGTTTTTTTTTGTCTCTTGCAAATCTCTTGGCCAAAAGACAGCCTTCGGTTGAGCAAGAGACACGGCAACGACATGAAACCACGTGACTTACATAGAAAATTAATTGGACTCCCCCGCCTCCCCTCATTCTCAAATGAGACGGAGAAAATGTCGCACGCATATATGTGATTGCGGCCTAAGACTCCCTAATGGGGAGATAAGCGACCGTCACGTCGCATACACAAACTTTAGAAGGCAATGGTAGCCAAGCAGGAGGGAATATGGGAAATGGGACAGATCCATGTTGATGACATGACTTTAGAGATACTGTGTACCGCTTTGCAAAATATGTAGGAGCAGTGTAAAAAAATGTGTTTTGCAAGAATCGGCCTCACGGTGGCGCTAGAAGAGGGCCAGGTGAGAGATCTATCCATCTATCCATCTATTCATCTATCTATCCATCCATCCATCCATCCATCCATCCATCCATCCATCCATCCATCCATCCATTTATTAATATCTAGAAGAAATAGGGTAAGTTAATTGGTGTCATCACAATTGAATGAAACGATTGTGCTTAAGTGATGTAGTAGGGCAGGAGAGAGGGGTCTACCAGCACCCCAATGACATGTTTTCGAAACCTGTTTTTTTTGGACCCTTATGATGTCTAGTTATGATTTCTGCTTGTTGCCGTCGCCAACTAATGCCCCATGGGGTTCATTTTTAACCTTTTCTCACAACTATTCCCAATCTGAACCATACAATGGTCATAACAGAAAATGCCATAACTCTTGATGTAAACAACCTACAGGGACAAATGAACACACTTTTCTATATGATTTTGACCCAGGGAATTCATTAAAGTGGTTATTTTTAACATTTAAGCACATCTTGACCCTATTTCAGGACAGAAACGGCGAAAAATAACCCAAAAATGATCAAAACACGTCTATACTTCTCTTTGTACAGATAAATTAAGGTGTATTCTTTTTATACCACAGGTTTTTTAGGACCCTTATGATGTCTAGTTATGATATCTGCTTGTTGCCGTGGTCAACGAATGTCCCATGGGGTTCATTTTTAACCTTTTCTCACAACTATCGCTAATCTCAACCATACAATGGACATAACAGAAAATGCCATCACTCTTGATGTAAACAACCTACAGGGACAAATGAACACACTTTTCTATATGATTTTTACCCAGGGAATTCATTAAAGTTGTTATTTCTAACATTTAAGCACACCTTGAACCTATTTCAGGACAGAAACAGCGAAAAACGACCAGAAATGTTCAAAACACATCTATATTTCTCTTTGTACAAATACATTAACGTGTGTTCTTTTTATACCACATGTTTTTTAGGACCCTTATGGTGTCTAGTTATGATTTCTTCTTGTTGCCGTGGTCAACTAATGTCCCATGGGGTTCATTTTTAACCTTTTCTTACATCTATCCCCAATCTGGACCATACAATGGACATAACAAAATGCCTTAACTCTTGAAGTAAACAACCTACAGGGACAAATGAACACATTTTTCTATATGATTTCGACACAAGGAATTTATTTACGCCATCATCTTTAACATTCAAGCACATCTTGACCCTATTTCAGGACAGAAACAGCGAGAAACTACCAGAAAATGTTCAAAAACATCTATATTTCTCTTAGTACATATAAATATTAAGGTGTATTCTTTTTATACCAATTGTTTTTTGAACCCTAATGGTGTCTAGACAATATTACTTCTTGTTGCCGTGGTCAATCAATGTGGCTTGGGGTTCATTTGAACCCTTTCTTACACCTATCCCCAAAACAAAACATAAGATGGAGATAATAGAAAATACCATAACTCTTGAAGTAAACAACATACAGAGACAAATCAACACAGTTTCCCACATCTTTTGCACCCAAGGAACTCATTAACGTGGTTATTATTAAGATTCAAGCACATTTTGACACTACTTCATGGCAGAAACTGCAAAAGAATTGCAGAAAATATTCAAATCACATCTATATTTCTCTTTGTACAACATTTCTAAGGTCACACGTCATGTTTCTTAGTACCCTAATGGTGTCTAGTGTCAAGATTTAGTAGTGTTGCCCAACTCATGTCCCATGGGGTTCATGTTTTTTCCCCAGATATGTTTTTGGGCTTTCATGCCTTTATTGACAGGACTGTAGACTGACAGGAAACGGGGAGAGAGAGTGACACGCAGCAAATCTGGACGGGCTCGGGGATCGAAACAGCCACCCACTGCAGGCTACACAAAGCCTACTGTATGTGGGATGCGCCCAGACCATTTTGAATCGATGTCCGTAAGTTAGCAAAGAACAATTTCACTGGTCAGTGTCTTCCATCTCATCAAACTCCACCTCATCCTCTTCCTTATCATCATCATTATCATCACTGAGGACAGCCAACAGGTCAATGAGAGATTGGGGAAGAATTGGCCCACAAGACCAGACAGGCTCCAAAGTCCCTCCTTCCGTCTTCTGCCACCCCTGACCTTCGTCATAGGTTTAGGCCCCCACAAGATTGGCTCAGCTGCTGGCTTGTAACAGGCCACTCACTCTATAGTTCACCTGCTGGATGTGGGGGATGAGCATATTGGCAGAGGGGCAGGTGGGCAAAATGCACTCTAGACCTGCTGCAGAGGGTCTTGTCTTCTCCCACCAGTTTATTCAGCATCTTGCTCCTAGCCTGGTCGACTGATGTCTCGTGTGCTTGATTTTACATCACACACGTGAAAGCTTCCAGCTGTTCCTGCACTTCCGGCTTCAACTTACACACATTGCCCAGCTGGCTGTAGAATGATTGTTACGATTATTGCTAAATTTGGTCTCTCAAAATGTTGCATTATACATAATGCAACATTTTGAGAGAAATGCTTGGCGATGAGTGTAAGTTGAAGCCGGAAGTGCAGGAGCAGCTGGAAGCCTTCGCGTGTGTGATGTAAAATCAAGCACGTGATACATCAGTGTCCAAAAATGTGATTTGCAAGAATCCGCCTCATGGTGGCGCTAGAAGAGGGCAATGTGAGAAATGAGGGGTGGCAGTAGTGGTTTGGCAGCCGAGGAGTGTGTGTGCAAACTAAGTTTGTCAACAAATAGAAACTAGACTAAAATGTCAGGGTGGGATTACTGGAGAACAGATCCAGTAGAACTAGCTCACCGCTTGTAGATCTGCTATTGTCAGCATGCAACCAGTGTAAAATTTGACATTATGGCGCCATCAATGCCCGTCAAAGTTCAGGGCAATGAACAAGTTGTTTTGAACGCCTCGCTCATGAATGACCCATGGCTACGAGCTAGCCTCGTACCCGCCCCTCTTCCAGAAACCATTTCATCTTCTGGAATCCTCCTGGAGAACGGAAGTTGGTCGTTTACTAGGCTAGCTACGAGCAGGGGTGTCGCACCAAATTCTGGGCCCTGGGTACAAGGATTCACTGTGGGCCCCCCATGAATGTTCTTCATAGGGGGAACTGTACATATTATGCTCAAAGATTTGCACACATTTTCACGACCTTTCAAAAAATAGCAGATCTACAAGCTCGCAGCGCGGTACTCGGTGCCGCGCTGTGAGCTTGTATATCTGCTATTTTTCAATAGCTAAAGTATGACATAATTAAGGCCCCTCCATCTTGGGCCCTAGTAACTCAGTCACACTTTTCCCTAGCCTGGTTTCCAGCCTGTTCACTCCGTTCCGCGATTTGTTTTGTCTCTCCACATCACAGTCTGGGGGGGATTCATTTGACTCGTATTTCAGGAACAAGTTGTGACGTAGGCGTCGTCGTTGCTGATTGGATGTTGTTCCAACGTATCAGAGTAGGGTTAGGGTAGCTATTTACCTGACTTTCGCCAGATGGTGGCAGCATTGCGTATATAACGCTCTGCTTTACCATCTGGGCTTGCTCGGCCAGAGTTGATAACACTCGTAAAGTCCCGGGCCGGACCAATCAGCGGCAGCTATGGGCGGGCTCTGAGCGGCTCTGAGCCAATAGAGTCTGATTGCAGACCACGTGGAAACCCAGGAGGCGGATTCTGGGTGCAACGTCATACACAGACAGGCCAATATGAGTGGTTGGAGTTGGCACTCCCAGACTGTGATAGAAACGGCCACATCCAATCACCTGCTACAGAAATTCAAAAAATGGCCCGCCCCTTACATCGAGTCTGTCCGAGAGAGCCCAGATGTAAGGCAGAGCGTTACGGACTGCTGCAACTATCTGGCGAAAGTCAGGTTAGGTAGCTATGTCATCAGCCAGCCAATACAGACTGGTATATTTGTCCCGCCCCACACCACAGACCAATCGGAAGCCGCGGTGGCTGGAAAGCCACATGGTGTTGTTCCAACTAATCTGAGCTGCGTCATCAGCCAGCCAATACACACTGGTGTGTTTGACAGACATCACCAAAGACCAATCGGAAGCCACGTCTGTGTGAATCCCGCTTCTATGTCCCACCTCCCCTTGGAGATAGGAGGCTTTCCAGACTGATGCGGAGAGACAAAACAAATCGCGGAACGGAGCGAACAGGCTGGAAACCAGGCTAACTTTATAACCCCTTGTGAGGGCCCTGGCTACGAGACGGGGGGCTTTTACTAGGGGTGGGCGATATGGTAAAATACAATATCACGATATTTTCCCAAGCTGTATCACGATACACGATTTTATCACGATTCTTTTTCATATTGGTTTTTATGGTTATTTTTCAAGTTACTTGACAAAAAACTAGACTCTCTGGGTTCCTTTTGGGAGGTCTAATTTGAACTTTACAAGTATGTAACTCTGACAGTATACAAATGAAACCGGAGACCTTGACATTTTAAAGTTTGAGAGCTACTGATTTTGACCGTAATGTAGGTTTACCGTATTTTCCGGACTATAAGGCGCACTTAAAAGCCTTTAATTTTCTCAAAAAACGACAGTGCGCCTTATAGTTCAGTGCGCCTTATATATGGATCATTCTTTGACATTGACATTCCCTTTAGCACAGCTCCATCTGTTGGATGCATAACGCAACGGTAGCGTCTATTATGTGCGCCTTATAGTCAGGTGCGCCTTATATATGAAAACAGTTTGAAAATAGACCATTCATTGACAGTGCGCCTTATAGTCAGGTGCGCCTTATAGTCCAGAAAATACTGTAAATTGAATTCTGCAATGAATCTCTGTTTTAACGATTAAACAGGATTTTTTACAAGGCTCCCTCAATTGTATCATGATATATACGATATCTCTGTAAAGGCATATCATGGAGACATTGTATCGTCTCAACGATAATTATCACCATATCGCCCACCCCTAGCTTTTACTCACTGCTCTGTGGAGGAGCTCTCTGACGACGAGTCCACCAGGAGGCCCGGTCCAGACGTCGTCTCCGAGGACGACGTGGGGTCAGGGTCCGGCTTCCTGATGAGGAAGAACAGGAAGCAGCCCACCAGGCTGATGACCGTGAGCGAGATGAACACCGTCTGGCGTGCTTTGTCTGACACACACACGCGCGCGCACACACACACACACACACACACACACACACACACACACACACACACACACACACACACACACACACACACACACACACACACACACACACACACACACACACACACACACACACACACACACACACACACACACACACACACACGATGGACACTCATGTGCCCACATTAAAAAGTATGAACATTGCAGGCAACCACGAAAGTCTGTTTTTTCTTGGCAGTAAATGAGAAAAAACCTCCCTCCCTCAGGATATGCAAAAACATGAATTGTAATTGCTTCGTGTACACTGACAATAAAGTAATCTTCTCCATCCATCCATGTAAAAAATAAACATCTAAAATACCTGTTATGTGAGTTTGATGGTGCCATGCGAAATATATATAGAGGTTTCCAAAGAACAAGCTGCAAAGAGAGACATGGACATGTTCAAAGAGTATTACACACAAACATACGGTTGTGCACAAAACACAGCTAGTCAATGACGGCAAGTAAACGAGAGTCACCTGAACTGCAGCAAGGCCCAGAATATGCCACTGTTCCTGCCGATGGTCGTATCACTGGAGTTGACGGCCAGCACATAGCCCTGGGCCGTCCACAACACTGGATGTATAGATCACATAGATCAGAGCACATTTAGGAATTATTTTACACTTTAGCTATTGAAAAATAGATATAGAAGTAGTACTTGTAGATCTGCATTTTTTTAAATTTGTGTAAATCTTTGAATATATCTTTTTTAAACTCAAATAGGCCTATTTGCTTCTGGGGAGGGTCCCCTTGAAAAACATATCTTGAGATGGGGGTCCCCAGCCAAAGACATGTCATTTTGGGGGTCCTTAACATGAAAAGGTTTGAGAACCACTAATTCAGAAAAAGGATTTAGAATATATTTAAAGAATCGGGTAAGAAATATTCAAAGACTTGCACACGTTTTCACTTTCTTTTTTCAAAAATAGCAGATCTACAAGCTGCCGCGCTGCGAGCTTGTAGATCTGCTATTTTTCAATACCTGAAAGAGGTTAAAATCTAAAGCGACAAAGACGCATTCCCGGGCCTTAATGGGTTAAACCATAGGCATATAAAGGTCGACGCCTCCTCCGACAGGGGACGTTGGTTAAAGAAGACTGGCAAGCTTCCTGAATTCTGAAGGACGCTTCCTTGGGCGTCACAGAATGGGACGCTCGGTAGGCCAATTAGATGCGGGACTGGTGCTGGACTGGCGGGACTCCCTCTTTCCCACTGCAGGGGGCAGCAGAGTGCCTTCCACAGTTCTGCACTTCCGCCAGTCCTGTTTTACCAGTCGCGCCAATGAACTGCTGCGGTGGAGGAGGTATTTAGCTTTTTATATCTCTGGGTTAAACCCTATATTCTATTCTTGGGGGCACGGTGGCGCAGTGGTTAGCGCTTCGCCTCACAGCTAGAAGGTCCTGGGTTCGATTCCCGCCAGGGGACGCTGTGGGCACTGGGGGCGTGTTCCTCCCTCCGCATCATCAGCGCCCACACCCTAGGTGGGGTTGGCGATAGGGCCTTTCTGTGTGGAGTTTGCATGTTCTCCCTGTGTCTCCTAGGGTTGATACTCTCACAAAAACATGCAGTAATCCTGATCTCAATAATGCCTCCCCCTGGCCAGCCGGGGCGCCTGATGGAGGGGAAAGGAACTGGTTGGAATAACGTGTTCCTTCCATGCGCTACGTCCAAACCAGGGAAATCTCCACTGTCAGGTGAAAAGAAGCAACTTGGGCTCCTCATGCATAGAAGGAAGCATGAGGTCAGTCCGTTGTCTCCCCAGGCGCGGCAGAGGGAGAGCAGAGCCCAGGATTACATATGCAATTGGCACTGGGTGAAAAATGGGTTACAAAATCGTGGTATAAAAATTAAGAAAAAAAAGAAAAACGTATATTCTTCGTTGACCATCGGGGTCTCCCAAGGTTCAGTGTTCTGGCCCCCTACTTTCTCCCCTTCTACGTCAAATCTCTTAAGACGATCTACAAGCTGTCAACACAATGTGAGCTTGTGAATCTGCTATTTTCATGAACGTTCGCCTATTATCACTGAATGTTGGGCCTATTGTGTGTGTTGAAACAGAAGGGTGTACAGTAATGTACTCCACATTGCTGTAATTGTACTGTAATTGTATTGTAACGTGCCGCCTGGATAATGCTAACCTCGCGTCACCAGGCTTTCTCGGGGGAAATGTTTAAATAAGATGAAAAATAAAAAAAGTGGCAATAGCAGATTTACAAGCTCACAACGTGTCGCGATGCGATGCGTTGTGAGCTTGTAGAACGGCTATTTCCACTATCAATTTAAGTGCAAGTATAACGATGTCAAATATGTCAGTAATTTCTTTGTATATTTAGGTTATGTGTCATATCTACCATGTGCGACTTCAAAGGCTAAAAGCCAAACAGAAAAGTAATTGTCAACGACAAAAACTAAATTAAATCATTAATCGCAATTATTTGAGTGACAATTAATCGCCATGAAAAATGTCATAATCGTGACAGCCCTAACTGTAGGCTATACAGTGTGTGTGTTGCTGCTCGCGAGCAAGCCTGGCTCTTTAGTTGAGTGGTAACGTACGCGACATCTGATACATAGGTCCCGGGTTCGCCTCCCGGCCGAGGCTACATTGGTGGCAGCGGTACAAATAGGTACTGTCGGAGTGCTCCGTCAGTTCCTTGGATGTTGTAGACAGACTGTCAGTGGAGCCTAGCTACTGACTGGCACGTGTGGACGTGCTTCCAGGTAGGGGGGGGGGAAGACCGTAGGCTATACAGTGTGTGTGCGTTGCTGCTCTTTAGTCAAGTGGTACGCGACCGGCCAAGGCTACAGTTCTACTGTATGTATATGAGGTTCCATGTAACCAGTAAGACTCCCTAATCGGGAGATAAGCGATCGTCAAATCGCATACACAAACTTTAGAAGGCAATCGTAGCCAAAATGGGACAGCTTCATGACATGACTTTAGCTTTGTGTGATTTTAGGCCATAATCTGTAGGAGCAGTGTCCAAAAATGTGTTTTGATTTGGCCTCATGGTGGCGCTAGAAGAGGGCCATGTGAGAAATTTGGGGTGGATGATGATTTGCCATCCAAGGAGTGTGTTGCAAAGTTTGGCATTGATAGGGCCAACGGTGGCAGAGATATGACTAGGGCAAAAGTGTGACGTGACGGACAGACTGACAGACAGCCGGTGGAGCTTTTCATAGTAACTGCGACCTATCGGTCGCAATCAACATAATCAGGATTACATGAGGTTGTGTGTGATCAATATGATCAGGATTGACTGATGATGTCCTGATCAATATGATCAGGCCTAAATCAAGAGGTAGATAGATAGATACCTTTATTATCCCAAGGGGGAAATTCAGTTGTCCAGTTGTAGCATAGCAGTATACAGTTATTTACAAAGTTACAGAGAAGTAAGAAAAAGATAGATAAGAGGAAAAAAAAGAGCAGTACAGTACCAATAAAGAGAAGGTGCATCGATAGAGGGGGCGAATAATATATAAGTATATATACATAAAGTGTCTTACAAAAAGAGACCGTAACAGTCAATGCTAGTTAGTGCAACAAGTATCTCACTGACATTGTTAAACAAAGCAGAATACTCAGAAACTACCAACACAACTTAATAGTGCAAAGTCAAAAATCATTGCGAAAAACAAAAACAAAAAAAGCAGCTCAGAGAAGAAGAAACTAGGGAGCGTGTCACCGCAAGACGCACATGAGCAGGTTCTATGCAATCAATATGATCAGATGTGTGTAATCAATGATATCCAGTTTGTTACCTCTATGTTGCCACATGTTGTAAAAGCAGTGAACATGAACATGAAGGCAAATCCCACGATGATGATGTTCAACAGCGATCTCCCCTCTGGAGACATGATGACGTGTAGTGTGACAACAAGTCAAGTGTAATCAGTGTCTACTCCTCCTAAAAGGAACAGAAAAAGACACATTTATACAACCAACTCCAGTTTATTGTCACATCATGCTAAAGGTATATAAGTGATTAGGTGAGTGTCTTTGGTGCAAGCTTCACACAAATATTGCAAGCCCACTAGCAAAGTTCCATTTATTTGTATAAACATGCCTTAAAACAGGAGTTACTTTCAGTCAGGAGAAAAACGACATCTAGAAGGCATATATGAAAAATGCAAGGTGATGATTTTTCCTTGGCCTCTAGGCAGTGCGCATACAAAGGTTTACACTGATCGGTTGAGATATCGGCCTGTTATAGTGCCATCATGAGGCTGATTTGAAAATATCTAAGTTCCTTCCTCTGCCTAGTGGGAATGTGTGTGTGCACAATTTCACCAAAATTGCAGGCTATGTTCATGATTTGAGGCATTTTGTTCAAAACAGAGCAATCCTGCAAACTTTGAAAGCCAATCTTAGCCAATGAGGATGAAATATGGAAAATCAGACGGATCCATGTTGATCACATGCCTGTAGAGCTACTGTCTACCGATTTGCGTAATTTCTGGACTAAATCTGTAGGTATACTATAAAAAGTATAAATACCGGTATATATATTTTTTGCAAAACTCGGCCTCATGGTGGCGCTAGAACAGGCC
Source organism: Nannobrachium achirus (assembly GCF_963921795.1). Taxonomy (NCBI): domain Eukaryota; kingdom Metazoa; phylum Chordata; class Actinopteri; order Myctophiformes; family Myctophidae; genus Nannobrachium; species Nannobrachium achirus. The sequence continues at coordinate 66,409,020 of NC_137813.1, forward strand.
CATGTGAAGAAGAAAAAAACGTGGGGCAGAGGTTCTGAATTGGCATTCAGGGAATGTGTGTGCAGTTTGGCAGCGACCGGGCCAGCGGTGCCGGAGATTAGCTGGTAGCTAAACAAACACATTCCCTGGATGCCACACAGGGACACATGGACGGACAGACAGGGTGCAAGACAGTCTCAGCCATGCCTTTCGGCCTGGTGGAGACAATCATGACACATTACAGCAGGGGTGCCCAAAGTGCGGCCCGGGGGCCAAATGCGGCCCGAGGACAAATATTATACGGCCTGTGACTTTATTCCCATAAATTGTTTTATAAACGGCCCGTCAGCACCGCCAAACAAGAATATTTTCCCAGCGTATAATTTTTCAGGATTGTTCCCTGTTGTCTCGAGTGAAGGGGTCAAAGAAAGGCTATTTTATAGTAACTTTTACCTTGCACATCCGGTAACATTTGGTAATGTGAGTTATTTGTGTTTTGTTCAGAGCACACACCTGACAAAAGAACATTGATATTAAATATTGATGATAGTTAAATACAGTCGTTTAAATGTGTACATTATGCCTAGATTTAGTCGGCCCTTAGAGTGTTTTTATATTTTCTAAGGTGGCCCCCTTTTTGAAAAATCACACTTGTGTGAACTGAGCGGTGGTGTGTGTGTGTGTGTGTGTGTGTGTGTGTGTGTGTGTGTGTGTGTGTGTGTGTGTGTGTGTGTGTGTGTGTGTGCAACAGCGCCCCTCCCTTAACATGTGTGGTCAGAAAAGGTTACTGCAGGCTACGGACACGGAGACAGACATACAGACAGACAGACAGACAGACAGACAGACCCACACACACGGCCACGTATAGGAGCGTTGTGACCACCGCTCAAAAAGTTTGGACACCCCTGCATTACATGGTTCAGAGAGAGCCACAAGTTAGGCAAACATACTAAAATCAGAAGACACAATAGAAGCAAACCCAGAAACAATTATCAAAAGCATTTTAAATAAAGTATAGGGCCTAATGCCAAAGTAGTATGAGTAAATACAACAATAAATGTCAAAGTGTGTGACAGTTTCTCATTCGAAAACCAAACAGCAGCAGATCAAATACCCATACACAATGTATTGCATGTACAGTAGGCTATCCATAGCATTTGGACACAAAGTAGTAAATAGAAGGCTAAAATAATTCATCCACAAGTTGTCAGCAATCCCAGAAGTACACGGTTTGACCTTTGATCACAAGGAGAGTCATTTATTGCAGTGTTCGTTTGAGTTATTATCATGAAATCACACTCACCTTCTGTCTGCATGTAGTTCAACCCTGTGGCTGCTATTGTTTGTGACAGGCTGACAGCTCATAGCGACCTCATCAACATGGTACTTTAGCTGAATAAGAAATAATACATATGTTATAATAATAATTCAAGAGCTAAGAAACAACTCTTGTCCATAGAGTAGGACAACAAATGAAGAAGTAGTCTTTCCAGGCAGCTCTTCTTGTTTTTCTTTCCTGCAGTGTAGACAACGCACAGCGTATTACTGCCCTCCGCAGGTCGGGAGTAGAACTCATTTGGCATTATCCTCAGTGAACATTATTTATAGCAGTGGTGGAAGCCTCTAGTAATAGCTTATCATTATTTTTAAGTAAATGTATCAATACTGCTAAGTAGAAATACTCTGTTACAAGTAGAAATCCGGGATTATAAATAGACTTTACCAAAAGTACATTTTCAAATGCATACAATGTGTCTTTTGAAAATAGCAGATCTACAAGATGCGACGCATTGTGAATGTATTTAGATGAAAATGAGAGACTGTGAGAGAATTACGAGATCATAAAACTTTATTCAATCAACAGTACGAGTATAAAACATGAGTTTGTATTTCATCAAGTCAAGCTGCCTATCTTCATGTTTCTCTGTTAAATAATGTCCATCCACCCACCACACCCTCCTGATCCCTTCTTTGGCCTGTGTCTTCTTAGCGCTGACTATAGCCCCTTTTCCACAGGCCCAACACCACACCACACCACACCGCCCACTTGTGCCAGGTTTTCCACTACAAGGAAATGGGTAGAGTGGTGTGAAAGTGGTACTAAAAAGTATCCAATCTAGAGTAGGTCTGAGCTAGGCCTGACCTTTCATTTAGACCACCAGGATATAGTTGTAATACATGATAATAGAGTATATTGTGTTATAATAACCACTATTATAATCTATTATAGTGTATTATAATTATCATAGTAATACATTAATACTTTATAGTGTATTATAATCACAGTTATAATCCATTATAGTGTATTATAATTTAGTATAGTTGTAATACAAATTTATATTGTATTATAATCACAGTTAAAAGGGTCAAATTGTTTCTTACCGATAGGGGTACTTTTGTGTAGTGGAAAATGAAGATATTTTTAGGTGGTGTGGTGTGGTGTGGTGTGGTGCTAAAGCTGCAGTCGAAAAGGGGCTTTTGTCAGTCAGTCCATTGGTCCATCCGTCTGTCTGTCCAACACTTTGGTCCCAATTGAACAACAATGTCCTCATAAACTGTGGGCTTCTTCAGTGTAACTTCACGGCTCCCGGACAGAAAGCTATGAGGAGGCGCCGGGGCTTGGACAGGGCTGGGCGGAGCTACGGCTGATCGGCAGCTCCTTCGACAAATCGGAGAGCGGGCTTCGATGACTGGCATTTGGATCTGCCAATGGGGAGAATTCAGCCACCTGAGAGAGAGAGAGAGAGAGAGAGAGAGAGATTTTTTTCATAAACAACTAAATCGATTAGCCAAAGGGTCTTCAACAGGGGTTTGTCTCCTTTTTTATATTAGCCACTTCTTGAACCCTAGTGTCCATATTCTGAGAACTTTGGCCAAAAATAGAAAATAGATTTAATTTAATTTATCATGATATTATCCTCCATTATGCACTGGGATCAATTCACCTTTTATTTGCCAAGCTGTCGGACCAAAATGAAAATTTTCGGGAAAATTAGCTCAAGTGGAGTTAGGAGGTTTTGACCGAAGGGCTTTTTACTACTTGTCATTGGTTCAATATTATTTTAACCAACACACAGACGTAAAGGGTGTTCAATAGCCCTGATTTATGCCGAAAAATCTAAAACCTCAAAAATTGAGTAAAGAGGTTTTGGCCAGACAGTGACGTTATAATATACATACTTGATACAGTCTTTTTCTCACTCCCTCAGACCTGCCAACCCTGGCAAATTTTTTTGAGTACTCATGCACCGCGCCCGCGCAGCTCCCGCGGTGCAATTTTTGTTGTTTTCCCGCACAAAACAGCGTATATTTTGGGGGGTTCCATGCACCTTTTTGGGTGGGACCTTTACAGTTATGTTAACAAAATTTCACACCAGAAATGTAGCACATTGCATGTCTTGACTTACACTAATAGGAGGAGGCAAGATGTTAGAACAACCTTTTAAATAAAAATGCCATTTGGTCTGGAGAAAAAGTAGGCTAGTATTACCAGGCAATACAGTAGTTGCATTGGCAATATTGTTGACAAATCTTTAATAAAATATACTAACTGCACTTGCTCAGAGTTAGTTAACAATAGACTAGCAAAACAGCCGATCACCAGGAATGAACATACATCAATATAATCATGTTATTCAAATTGCAAAATAGCTTTTCATTGTCAAGTAGGCTATTTATTTACATAAACCTGTCTTTGTTAATTGAGCAGCCTAAATAAAACCACATTTCTGTGCAAGATTTGCATGAAGTTCAAAGTATTCAACTCATGTAGGTTTCTATTCCATCCATTAATTGACATATAGGCCTACATTGTGTATAGATCACATACAGCCTAGTCTGTATATTCATTCATATAGGCGGCAGGCTACTCATTGTTGATAGACCATTAATGTCTTCATATATTCACAGGTGATAAATAATTTGTTCACTGTTAATGTTTTTGACAATAAACATAGGCCTAATATTCATTCATTCATACTCGAGTTAAAGTGGAACAGGCAGCCCAGAATTTTATCCAATCATGGCCAATGTATGCTTCAGTTCATTGTACTAAGAACTGGGTCACACGTTTTGACATTTTCCGACTGGTTGCTCGCTGCAACACCGTTGTATGACGGAGTATAACTCCAGGCGGACCGCAGCCGCTCGTTGTTTCGTTTCACCAGCGACGCCAGATAGGTTTAGGTTAGGCATAGTACAAGATTTCACCACTTCTCACCATCGTGGCTGCTATGACATGTGAATTCACCTAAGAGGAGGATTTTAAAAGTTTATTATTACCTGTTAAACTCGTTGGCAGCACTAAGGGGCGAACAGTCGCTGTGCATTGACTCGCACGACACCACGGCCCTTCTCCGTATCATCTTCTTTATACATTAATCTGATTAATATCGCCGTTATGTATCCGATCGATAACTCGTCGGCGTCGCTGTGAGATGCGTGCATGCTGAACTAAACCAAGACCAAAACAAACAAACTCCGTCCGCCAATCGGTTAAATTCTTCTTCTGTCGACAAAACGAGCATCGCTTCCGTTCTAGTGCTCCCCAGCGCCATGCGCCCCATTCACACACCATTCATGTGGTGCCTGGGAGGAACTACACGGCGTGGAGCAAAAATGTTTGCCTCGCTTTGAGCCACAACACAACGGAGAATGTGTTATGTTACCATCCCCCGATAATGCGTAGCCACTAGAGGAGTTTGCGTACCTGCGTACAGAGACTAAAAATGCGTGCTTACTACGCAAAATGCGTACAGGTTGGCAGGTCTGCAAGTATAGAGGGTTATGCAGCCCAACAGATAAAAGGTGCATTGATCCCAGTGCATGATGGAGGATAATTTCACGATAGATTTTAATCTCCACGATACGATTAGTGTGAGTGTTTTATATCACGATAAACGATAACAGAGATTAGCGTCCCATCCCACGACTAAGAACTTCGACCCGTGTGTTTACCTGTGAGCTTAGTGTCTTGAAGATGCCCTCGTACACTGTGCCGTTCTTCACCTGCACGTCACAAGTGGAGCTCTGCAGACAAACACCATGACACGTGGCAGGGAAAGAAAGTACTACAACAGGGGTATTCAAACTTTTTTTGTCTCAGGGCACCCCATGAATCTTTTTTTTTAATCCGAGGCACCCCTACATTATAATTTTCACTCCCAGCACCCTTATATTTATAGCATATCGTCGTTGCCGGGTGGAAACCTTGTATGTCCCATGAAACGTTCGTTTTGTATTTATCATCTATAAAATGTACTGAACTAGTGAAAACAGAAGATCTACAAGCACACAACGCCTCGCGATGCGAGGCGTTGTGTGCTTGTAGATCAGCTGTTTTCACTAGGTTTGTGCGACAGTCTTGTATGATGAAGCAGGGCTTTGCTTTACCAAAAGACGTACACATTTGAAACTTGGAGATACGAGGTTTCTGCCCGACAGTGACGATATTTTAGTGATTATGTTGCGAGGAAAACGTTGAGATAATAGCCATTTTGGTTAGAACTGAAAATAACTTTGTACTTCAAGTTTAAAATGATACTAAATATTTTTTCAATTGTCCAAATAAATTCCAAATATTGTCAAATGATCTCGCGGCACCCCTGGACTGCCGTCACGGCACCCCAGGGTGCCCCGTCACCCTCTTTGAAAAGCCCTGTACTACAGTATCAACACTGCAATGTAGAAATACTCTACAAGTAAACGTTCAGAATTCAGTATTACATTTTACTCGAATAAAACCACAAAGATGTTGGTATCAAAATGTATCAAGTATCAAAAGTAAAAGTAATCAAGTTTTCAAATGTATAAAATGCATGAAAATACCTTTGGAAATAGCAGAACCACAAGCTCACAATGCGTCAGATAGCGACGCATTGTGAGCTTGTAGATCGGCTATCGATTTACTATTATGTAGTATACAGGGCTGAAGTAGGTAATGTTTTGTGATAATCATCAAAAACTGGTAACTAAAGTTTTCAAATAAATGCAGTGGAGTAAATGTACAACATGTGCCTCTTAGATGTAGTAGCGTAGAAGTAAAACTACTGAAAATTGGAAATCCATAGCAAACCTCTTTGCCGAAATATAATCTGCGAGCTTGTGGGATCTGCTATTTTTGGCTAAAGTTTTCCTCAGAATGAGAATAGGGATGCTAGAGTTCAAGTGGTGAAGCTTTGGCAGCCCCAGGGGCGTCAATTGGGTATGGCAGGGGTATGCAGCTGCCATACCTTGGGTCCAGGGGGAAAAATAAAAGTTACTTTTAAATATAAATCCATGAATGTCTCTTTGTCTATCTGTTCTGGTTATTATGTTGTTACAGTAAAATAACTACAAATGCAAAATTTAACCAAATGGTCACTTTAACATTATTGTTAATTGTGGCACGTTTACTAACATGCCAAGTTTAGCTGCACTTGAACGACCGTTCCAGGCTGCCATATCCAGCCGTAGAAACAGGGGGGAAAATGAAATGTACTTCTTAAAGGGATCCCTGGCTTATACGACAAATATGCCTTAATACATTATAATTGTCCTCTATAACTACAACGTAAAATTAAAAACACCTTAATTATTTTATTTCTTCTAGAAATAGCTAATCTTTCACTCAACAGGGGAAATGCCCGTCACAAGTTGATGATGTCATAAATGTCATGTGTGATCTATCCCTATGGAATGTATGGCATGCATGTGCAAATACAAACAAACTTAAATCTTCCTATGGTTAATATGAGCATCAAATCAATATCTCAAATGTGTTTTTTGCACATGCATGCCATAAATTCCATAGGGATAGATCACACATGACATTTATGACATCATCAACTTGCAACAGGTATTTCCCCATTGAGTGAAAGATTAGCTATTTCTAGAAGAAATACAATATTTAAGGTGTTTTTAATTTTACATTGTAGTTATAGAGGACAACTATAATGTATTAAGGCATATTTGTCGTATTAGCCAGGGATCCTTTTAAAATAAATGTATCGTGCGCCTTCGCGCGCGTGCAAGACACCAGTCATGTTGCCATACCTTAGCTTTTTCTGAACTGACGCCACTGTGCATGTGTGTGTGTGTGTGTGTGTGTGTGTGTGTGTGTGTGTGTGTGTGTGTGTGTGTGTGTGTGTGTGTGTGCGTGCGCGTGCGTGTGTGACTGTGTGTGTGTGTGTGTGTGTGTGTGTGTGTGTGCGTGTGCGTGCGTGCGTGTGTGTGTGTGTGTAACAGGACTCACCACGACCGCAGTGAGAAAATGAAGCATGCGGGCATTGCTGTAGACGCCCTCAAACACCTGCAGGGCAAAGACAACACAACGAGCACAAGGTCAGGCTCTCAAATGACACACTAGCTCTGAACCTTGACCTTAAACAACAAAACAAAAAGAAACACATCGTTTACACCCCCCGTGGCGTACTAATTCTGACTTCCATACACCCTGACAACAAGCCACTCCAATGGTGTCTCTTTGCACTCGACCGACACAAAGTACATGTTTTGGTGGAAATAATGTCAATAATAATGGACTAAGCTTTTTGCAGCTTGTGTGTGATGCTGTAGTCCGCAGGGGTCAGCAACCTTTTTTGAAATGAAGTGCCATGTTTTTATTTTCTAGAGTGTAAAGCCTCGATCAGAGTCGTGTAGTCTTTTTGAGTCATGAAACTACGTTACGTCATTCCTCGCGGTGAAGAGCTTTCCACCGCGAGTCCTGACACATCTCTCTGTTTTTACTTTCAGACAGATAGGCTCTTCACCCCGTTCACTGATTGGTCGACCTGACCCAGTCAGTCACGGTGAATATAGGACTTCACCGTGACTGACTATGATGGCCTTCACTTATTTTCTTGAGGTGGAAAGCTTTCCACCTAAAATTTGCGGTGGATAGCTCTTCACCGCAGACTCTGATCGAGGCTTTAGTGTGCCTAAATACTTTATAAACGTTAAGGACGTCAACAATTACAACACCAGAGGCAGCGCCAGAGATCACGTTCAACCCAAAGTCAACTCAAACAAAGGGTCAAACTCGTTCTTCTGCTATACAACCAAAATGTGGAACGCCCTACCGAAGGCCTTAAAGGAGTGTGGTTCCCTAGCATCCTTTAAAATCGCCCTGAAAAACCACTTACAGGCGGCAGCCATTCGCAACTGGCAATAACAAACCTAGCCCCAGCCTCCCCTGACCCTTCTTTGTATTTACCTACTGTATATATTTGTTTGCAATGTATATTTTATTTACTTTTTTTACTATATCTACTGCATAGTACTGTGTTCTATCTGTCTGTCATTCAATGTTATATGAGATACTTCAATGGTTTCCTGTGTAAATAAGCCATGTGCTTTCCTAGGATCTCCTTTTAGTTGACCTTGCACCAGTGAACTGTACCGTCATGAAACTGTACCTTTTTCTATGCAAACTTCTAATAAAGTCTTCAATCAATGTCAACATACATTTTAATGACACATATTCTGACATATTTTGATTGGCAGGACATTGTTATAACGATTTAATTGACCACGTTCTCTCTCACACTTCTGCCAGTGTGCCGGTGATCACCCTCCCCTTGGCACCCGTGCCTAAGGTTGCCTAGCCCTGCTACAGTGTGATCAAGTAGGAGCATTCATGAAAATGAAAAAGGTCAGTCCTTGAAATGAATAGGGTTGAGAATCACTAAGACAGAAAGAGTCTGGTTGTTGTTGTTTTTGATTGATTGTTTGATTACTATTACTAATACTTTATTAGCCGTTTGCGTAGGAAAAGCACAGGACAGTACAGTTCAGATGCAAGGTCTACTATGGCTAGGGCTGTCACAATTATTAAATACTTGTCTAATCACAATTATGTGATGTAATCGCAATAATTTTGTCATAATCGTTTCCATGTTGAGAAATGTTAATATAGTTTCAAACACACTTCAAAAAGTACTGGAAACTGCAGATCTGCAAGCTCACAACACGTCGCATTGTGAGCTTGAATGAAGCCTTAAGCGCTTTGCACACAGGACAGCTGCGTTTTTTTTGTTTTTTTTTCGTTTGCTGCATGAATAAAACGCATTGGATTAGGTGTGCAATGCTGTGCGGAATTGGCGCTGCGGATCCCAAAAGGAGTCATAAAAGGAGTGATGAGTTTTTTAACGCATGCGACAAGACGCACAAATCGAACTGGGTTCGATCGAGAAAAAAACGCACGGCCGCAGCCACTCGTCGCACGGCCAATTCGGATCCGGTGTGCATGAGGTCGTAGAGAATCATTGTTTTCTTTTTAAAAAGTGAAATTGTCCGTTTTATCCGTACGGATAAACGCGCCTGTGTGCAAAGGGCTTTACTCAGTTCATTTTTGTGTGTATTGTTTTGTGTGTATAAATTGTGTATAAGCTGTTCCAGAAAGAGACATTAAAATACTTACGGGAGATGACTGACTCTGTGACGGTGGCTTCATTGTGTTTCTTGTCCTGAAAGAAAAAAAGAAATACAGATAAAATAAAATAGAAAGATTAGTTTAACGCTATAAGCTGGTTATTAACACTTCTAGTGCCATTCTTTTTCTAATCATCCAGACAGTGTGACGCCATTCACTGCGCTTTATTTTGAAGAGCCCCAAAAGCCACAATCGTGTCCGCGTTGTGGAAATTCACTAGATAGACCGGGGTGTTTACTTTCACAAGTAAATGAAAAATTCGAAACGCGGCCGACACGGCCCAGTGTCGCCGTGAAAAAAAGTGTTTCTCTGCGATCAAAGCGTTTTTGGTAAAAAATGTTGATCAAATTTGAACTTGGATGAATTGTATTTCTATGCCAGGGGTTTTCAAAGTGGGTGACGGGGCACCCTGGGGTGCCGTGACGGCAGTCCAGGGGTGCCGCGAGATAATTTGACAATATTTGGAATTTATTTGAACGCTTGAAAAAATATTTAGTATCATTTTAAACTTGAAGTACAAGGTTGTTTTCAGTCAGTTCTAACCAAAATGGCTATAATCTCAACGTTTTCCTTGCAACATAATCACTAAAATATCGTCAATGTCGGGCAGAAACCTTGTATTTCCAAGTTACAAGACCGTCGCACAAAACTAGTGAAAAGAGCAGATCTACAAGCACGCAAGTAGATCTGCTGTTTTCACTAGTTTAGTACATATTTTAGATGATAAATACAAAACGAACGGTTTCCACCCGACAACGACGATATGCTATAAATATAAGGTGCTGGGAGAGAAAATTATAATGTAGGGGTGCCTCGGATTAAAAAGAATATTCATGGGGTGCCCTGAGACAAAAAGGTTTGGGAACCCCTGCTCTATGCTATGTTATTGGTCACAAATTAGATTGCTAATCTATCTAGATGTTTCTAGCTAGGATATGGGATATGGCTGCCCGACCGGGGTCAATTGTAGCAATGTGTTACTATGCAAGCAGATTTTATTTTATTTATTTGTATTTTTTTGGTCTGGGCTTACATATACTTTCATGTTAGTAAATGGAAAAATAAAATCACTAAATTTCAAAGTAAAACATATTTAAATACAAAAGTATAGGCATACATTTGAAAAAAAAAAAATGAATTAATATTTACATAATTGCAATGAAATACTGTATATATAAAACATGATTAAGTAACAATTACAAGTCAAACGCTATAAGGGCGAGTGGTGACTGTAGGGTCATGATAGAAAGTTATCAAATAATGTGTTTTTCTTTAATTAAGTGATATGGAGGAGGAGGCATTTAGAAACACAAATATTCAATTCAATTGAGTAACTGTCTGTAAAGCAGTGCTGTGTGACTGAAATCTTATGAGTAGTATTACTAATTATGGCACATATGTTTCTTATAACAAAAGATGACTAGTGAATTTCAAGTAGTCTGTGAAGGACAATGTAAAAAGCGTTACTTTTGACGCTACTCTCCTTATTAATTGAGGGGAATTGTTTGAGAAACCGTCGTTTAAACTACATTTAGGAAAAATACCCAAATAAGCAACTACGCTTTATAGAATGAAGCCCGCCCAGCCCCCCCACCCAACCTACTATTATTTTCAAGCGTTACAGAGAGAGAGAGAGAAATGTACACTTATAATAAGCAGACATGGCAACACACTGGTCACTAGGAGGAACAACAAAGTTTATGTGAGGTGACAACAAGCAGCTAGGCCAGAGGCGTCAATTGGGTATGGCAATGTATGGCAGCTGCTATACCTTGGCTACAGGGGGAAATTAATGAAATGTACTTCTTAAAATAAATGCATCATGCCTATTGCTAAGGTATGACTGGCGCCTTCCACCAGTCATGTTGCCATACCTTAGCTTTTGCTGAACTGACGCCACTGGCAGCCAGGCTGGTCAGCTGACACCAACACAATGGGCCAGCCCAGATAAACTAACATCACAAACAAGGCACAGCATCGACCCTGCATATGCATGTCACCCTCATTATTACTATTCTAAAACGCTATTAAACAGTTATTACTAACAGAAAAATCGATTTAATAACGAATTATGTTTTGAATACACATACACACATGGACCCCTTTGGAAATATAGTGCTATCTTGGGTTATGCTTTTAGCATCCTTTTGCATGAGTCTGTACCTCTGAGCTTTTGTTGGTATCGTTGTTAACTGTTAATAAAGTATTCAATCAATCGAAATCCAATGAACAAAAAAATAATTGTTTAAAAATAGCATATAGCTTTAGTGTAATAGTACAATAGCACGTCTATCTGTAATAACCTCACTACGCCTTGATAATAACATGCCATGGTGTGATCTTGTAGGCATAGACAATGTATGCATGCCACCATATAAAAATACTGCTTTATGAGTTAATCGGACAAATCAATGCAGTAGCCTATACATATTTTTAATCAATGCAACGTTTACGTTGATGCATAAAATAACAAAAAGATATGTTAAAAACACACACACATTCTCGATTAATACAATAATCGAAAAAAGTAATCGACGGAATGAGCACTATTTAAGACAAATCGACAGCTGCAGCCATCATCATTTATTAGCCTACATATTGTTATTAAGTTAGCCTGCGATAGCTGCTGGCTAACCCCAGCTCTAGCTAACATGACTACTTTAGTAGTGCTTGTTTCTGAACGTGATCGTGCTGTAGAAGAGAAGATAAAAGGTACTTTTTAGTCATGTGCATCCCTGTCCATCCGCTGCTAATGTCAACGCTGTGATCGGATCATCATCACAGCCATCATCATCATCGACAACAACAATAACAATAATACACGCGCGCACACGCACACACACCGTCTCTACCGTCGATGAGGACAACAACAAAAACACTGCGACGAGGGGGCGCTCGATTCAATAACAGCCGGCGAATGGCCTGCTCCCTGCTGCCCTGCCGCCGGCGGGCGGGGCTGGAGACCAACAAATGTATATCACCGTTTCCGAAACCCCTTAATTTTTTTCTCCCAATAGTTTCTTTTTTATCACTATTATTTCAAAACATTTTCAAAAAACATTTCCAAAAAGCAACACATTTAATTAATTGAAAACTACATACTGTAACGACCCTGCAAGAGATCAGGCCGTAACTCGCTCCGCCAAGCGGGCTAGCCTTCTTGGGGCAGCGGGTTGCTTCCTCGTCTGCTGAGTGGGGGGCTGGGGTTCGCGTCCCGGTTGGAGCGAACTGCCTCACTCAGTCTGCTAAACGTTACATTGGTGTCAGACGGGCGGACCCGTGGAGCGTGCCCTCGCGTGAGGGACGTGAGGGACCGGCCGTGTGCAGTGAAGCGTGAAGCGCGAGGGCGCGCTTCTGTGAGGAGGGGGTAGTGTAACGACCCTGCAAGAGATCAGGCCGT
>NC_137813.1:66424307-66469307 GCF_963921795.1 Nannobrachium achirus
AGGGACAAAATGGCATCCAGGAAGAGGACTCGCCCAGAAGAGGATTATTCCTGTCCTGTGTGTCGTGACATCTTTAAAGAACCTGTTCTCCTGTCCTGCAGCCACAGCTTCTGTAAAGCCTGTCTGCAGGAATGGTGGAGAGAGAAGGTAATAAAAGCATGTCCAGTTTGTAGGGAGGAACAGTCTGTGGATCCACCCAGAAACCTGGCTCTGAAGAACCTGTGTGAGGCCTTCATACAGGAGAGACATCAGAGAGCTTCAACAGGGTCTGAGGTTCTCTGCAGTCTGCATGCTGAGAAACTCAAACTGTTCTGTCTGGAATGTCAACAGCCAGCTTGTTTTGTGTGTCGGGATTCTAAAAAACACATCAACCACAGTTTCAGACCCATCGATGAAGCTGCACTGGATCACAAGGAGGAAGTCCAGAAATCACTGAAGCCTTTACAGGAGAAACTGGAGGTCTTTAATAAAGTTAAAACAAACTGTGACCAAACAGCAGAACACATTAAGGTCCGGGCCCGACACACAGAGATGCAGATGAAGGAACACTTTAAGAAAATGCATCAGTTTCTACAAGAGGAAGAGGAGGCCAGCATCACTGCACTGAGGGAGGAAGAGCAGCAGAAGACTCAGATGGTGAAGGAGAAGATTGAGGGTCTGAACAGAGACATATCAACCCTTTCAGACACAATCAGAGCCATAGAGGAGGATCTGAGAGCTGAACACATCTCATTCCTGCAGAACTACAAGACCACAGTGGAAAGAGTCCAGTTCACACTGCAGGACCCACAGCCGGTCTCAGGAGCACTGATAGACGAGACCAAACACCTGAAGAACCTGACCTTCAGAGTCTGGGAAAAGATGAAGGACATTGTCTCCTACACTCCTGTCATTCTGGACCCCAACACTGCCCATCCAGAACTCATCCTGTCTGATGATCTGACCAGTGTGAGACGTGGAGATGAACAGCCGCTTCCTGACAACCCAGAGAGGTTTGACCACTGGCCCCATGTCCTGGGTTCTGAGGGCTTTAACTCTGGGACTCACAGCTGGGATGTTGAGGTTGGAGACAACACATTCTGGGCACTGGGTGTGTCAGCAGAGTCTTATCAGAGGAAGGGAAAGGGAGGGGGTCAATACTGGAGCATATGTTTATATGAAGGTAAATACAAAGCACTCTCCTCACCAGGGTCAGCCACTGTCCTCTCACTGAAGCAGAACCCCAAGAAGATCAGAGTCCAGCTGGACTGGAACAAAGGAAAGCTGTCCTTCTCTGATCCTGATACTAACACACACATACACACCTTCACACACACTTTCACTGACACACTCTTTCCATTCATTAACACTGGTCTTACTGTCCCTCTGAAGATGTTACCATGGAAGATCAGTGTAACTCTGGAACCACGTAGTTAGATATGATGATGATGATGATGATGATGATGATGATGATGATGATGATGATGGTGATGATGTATTAATCCTATTAGTAATTGCGACCGTAGGTCGCAGTTACTTGCACACTATCCAAACCTCCACCGGCTGTCCCTCCGTCACTCCCTCCGTCACTCTGTCACACGTCACACTTTTGCCCTGCTCATATCTCTGCAACCGTTGCCCCGATCCATGCCAGATTTTGCACACACACTCCTTGCCTGCCAAACTACAACCTCCAAGGACCCCCGGAGTTTCGGGGACCCCCAGGTCCCTGGGGGACCCCCAGGTGTAAAAAATTACCAAATGTACAAAAATGACCAAATGACCACCCCAACGGGGCTGCTCTCTCTGTGTCACACACACACACACACACACACACACACACACACACACACACACACACACACACACACACACACTCTCTCTCTCTCTCAAACATAATGTGTGACCTGCCAAGTGGCAAGGAATGTTGCCACTGTCCTCTCTCTCTCACACACACACACACACACACACACACACACACACACACACACACACACACACACACACACACACACACACACACACACACACACACCCCTTCACACCAGGGAGTCCAGGAAGGATGAGCCTCCATGCTTAAATAAACAGACCTGGGTCCACTATCAAGATCTGCCTGTGGGTGTGTCTACTTTTAGCAGGAGAGCTTGCATCTTGCATGCTAGTATTGGCATTTCTCCCAAACTCAATGAGTTCATTGTCTTGAGTTAAATTGCTGAAAGTAGGCCTGCCTAATACAAGTGTAACTATACACGCTGAAACTCTGGAGTGTCAGGTGATCGTTGCTGAAACCTCAGAACAATAGCCACATATTAGCAACCATAAATACAGATGCCCACCCTTTAGCTAACAGAAACTGCTTTTGTAAATGCTGGAATGTTAAAAAGGTCATCTCTTTCACTTTCAATTGTATACATTAGCTATTGTTCATAACTACACAGTCATGTCATCAAAATGCATCTGTCCCATCTAGCGCCACCATCTGGCTGATTTTTAAAAAACACATTTTTGGACACTGCTCCTACAGAATTTGCCCTAAAATCACACAAACCACTACACAGTATCTCTACAGTCACCCTGCTCCTACAGATTTTGCCCTAAAATCATGCACACCAGTACACAGTATCTCTACAGTCATGTAATCACAACGCATCTGTCCCATCTAGCGCCACCATCAGGACGATTTTGCACAAACTACTTTTTGGCCTATTTATGGAGATAAGCGACCAACGGTCGCTTATCTCCCGATTAGGGAGTCTTACTGGTAGTACTAGTGTCAACAATAAATGGTAATTAATATTAGGGGAATTATAGAAATGTAATTATCTCAGTATTAAACATCGAGATGCTTTACTATAAAATGTATCAGACTATTATAATACTTTTACTCGTGCACTTAACTGTACTGTACTATTTACACTATATCCTAATATAGAATCATCACGTTGGAACAATCTCTTTATGACATTATAAAGAATGACATGTTATACTATGATGGCTAGCAGAGGTCAGCATGTTAAATATTACCTTAGTTTCATGAAACCAGAACGGCTGAGGTAGACTATGAACCCTGCTGTCACTTGAATCACTGTTAATAAAATTATAACACCATAATAAAATATTAAAACTGTTTACTTGGAGGTATTGTGGTTCTAATTTCTGTCATGTTGCTCACGTGTGTGTGTGTGTGTGTGTGTGTGTGTGTGTGTGTGTGTGTGTGTGTGTGTGTGTGTGTGTGTGTGTGTGTGTGTGTGTGTGTTTCAGACCCAAAAGAGAAATTAGGCATTTGACCAGGCCCAAACTAGTGAAAATAGCTGATGTGCAAGCTCACAGTGAGCTTGTAGATCAGCTATTTTCACTACTTCTTAAACATACTTTTCCTAATGTATAGAATTTCTTAGATTTTGCTTTTATTTATGAATGAAATCAATTAAATATTGCTTTTTGGGGGGGAATGTTTTTTGCGTGTATAGTTACACTTGTATTAGGCAGGCCTACTTTCAGCAATTTAACTCAAGACAATGAACTCATTGAGTTTGGGAGAAATGCCAATACTAGCATGCAAGATGCAAGCTCTCCTGCTAAAAGTAGACACACCCACAGGCAGATCTTGATAGTGGACCCAGGTCTGTTTATTTAAGCATGGAGGCTCATCCTTCCTGGACTCCCTGGTGTGAAGGGGTGTGTGTGTGTGTGTGTGTGTGTGTGTGTGTGTGTGTGTGTGTGTGTGTGTGTGTGTGTGTGTGTGTGTGTGTGTGTGAGAGAGAGAGGACAGTGGCAACATTCCTTGCCACTTGGCAGGTCACACATTATGTTTGAGAGAGAGAGAGAGAGAGTGTGTGTGTGTGTGTGTGTGTGTGTGTGTGTGTGTGTGTGTGTGTGTGACACAGAGAGAGCAGCCCCGTTGGGGTGGTCATTTGGTCATTTTTGCACATTTGGTAATTTTTTACACCTGGGGGTCCCCCAGGGACCTGGGGGTCCCCGAAACTCCGGGGGTCCTTGGAGGTTGTAGTTTGGCAGGCAAGGAGTGTGTGTGCAAAATCTGGCATGGATCGGGGCAACGGTTGCAGAGATATGAGCAGGGCAAAAGTGTGACGTGTGACGTGTGACAGAGTGACGGAGGGAGTGACGGAGGGACAGCCGGTGGAGGTTTGGATAGTGTGCAAGTAACTGCGACCGTCGCTTATCTCCATAAATAGGCCAAAAAGTAGTTTGTGCAAAATCGTCCTGATGGTGGCGCTAGATGGGACAGATGCGTTGTGATTACATGACTGTAGAGATACTGTGTACTGGTGTGCATGATTTTAGGGCAAAATCTGTAGGAGCAGGGTGACTGTAGAGATACTGTGTAGTGGTTTGTGTGATTTTAGGGCAAATTCTGTAGGAGCAGTGTCCAAAGTGTGTTGTCTTCATTGAGTTTGGGAGAAATGCCAATACTAGCATGCAAGATGCAAGCTCTCCTGCTAAAAGTAGACACACCCACAGGCAGATCTTGATAGTGGACCCAGGTAGAGCTTAGATCGGGCCTAAAAAAGTCAGCCCGGCCCAACCCAGCCCGTCAGAATTTCAGCCCGGACCGAGCCCAAGCCCGATACATAATTGACAATTGGAGACCGGCCCAGCCCGAAGACCGACATTCTAAACAACAAGCTTATATGATGCAGACGGCAGCATCCTTTTTTTCCTCATACAATATTGGTGATTCGTTAAGAACAGTGTCATTCTACCATTTTCCAACTGTCTTTATATATATAAAAGACATTGTAGCAAGCACAAGCACCGTCCTAATTATGGAGGAAAAAAAACATCGGAGCCTCGCTGGAAAACACAGCTGACGGCCGTCGCCAATCAGGAAGCAGGCGTACAGGCTATTATAGTTACAACATTCACACTACGTCTATAATATTATTAGGAAATCCAAAAGTGTCTGTGAATGGTTTCAACGATCTCCTCCGCTCCGCTCTGCCACAGCGAGAGGCACCCACTGGCCATAGCAGCCACCGCCACACACACACACACACACACACACACACACACACACACACACACACACACGGGAGCACACTCTCAACTGAATGCTGCTCATGTGCTCAACTGTCTGAACGTTGCGCAGCAGCGCACATACAGTCACACACGCTCAACTGTGTCAAGCAGTGCACGGTGCAGCGCAGCTTACACAGTCACAGAGACATCACGTTACCGTGCGCTTGCCTACCGGATTATAAAAGACCGACCCGACCCAAAGCCCGACATTTACGTGACAAATTGAGCCCGGCCCAGCCCGCGCCGCGCCGACCCGTCGGGTCCCGTCGGGCTCGGGCTGAACTTCTAAGCTCTAGACCCAGGTCTGTTTATTTAAGCATGGAGGCTCATCCTTCCTGGACTCCCTGGTGTGAAGGGGTGTGTGTGTGTGTGTGTGTGTGTGTGTGTGTGTGTGTGTGTGTGTGTGTGTGTGTGTGTGTGTGTGTGTGTGTGAGAGAGAGAGGACAGTGGCAACATTCCTTGCCACTTGGCAGGTCACACATTATGTTTGAGAGAGAGAGAGAGTGTGTGTGTGTGTGTGTGTGTGTGTGTGTGTGTGTGTGACACAGAGAGAGCAGCCCCGTTGGGGTGGTCATTTGGTCATTTTTGCACATTTGGTAATTTTTTACACCTGGGGGTCCCCCAGGGACCTGGGGGTCCCCGAAACTCCGGGGGTCCTTGGAGGTTGTAGTTTGGCAGGCAAGGAGTGTGTGTGCAAAATCTGGCATGGATCGGGGCAGCTGTTTTTAGAGCGTACATTTTGTATGCTCCGGAGGCAAACACGGTGCTGAGAGATGTTTGAATAAGACGCACTGGGTCTGGTTTCTGGTGTAGTTTATTGTTCACGAACACAACTCAAATGGATGCTCAGTCTCATTGACAAAGTCTGCCAATGAGAGAAAGCATATCTGTGTCCGGGCCCATTTGTCTAGTGACAGCACGTGGCTGTTAGCAGAGAATGAAGGCCCAGAATGGTAGCCAACCAACAGTATATATGCATAGGTAGACTCCTCCCTCCAGGAGAGAGGAGGATCATCACAGGCTGGTTTAAGCAGATACGCATACATACATACATCAATTGTCAGAGTACTATTACATAGAGGAGGAAAAAACCCTAAAAAAGAGCCTTAGTTTTTGAGGTACCCCTACCCGGGGTAGAACAAAACGCGACATAGTTTTTTCATATCTTTAGGATGTCCCCTTCATGAAATGGATTGTCCCAAGTTTTACTTTGACTGCAAAAGTCATGAAATTGATCCATGAAGGGACTCATCACATAGGCAAAAAAACGCCTATCCTGAAAGATGGAGTTCCAAGTCAATCCTTTGTCATTTTCTACCTGCAGGTTGTTTTTACCTCATACTTGCACAGATGGTCTACAGGTAGTGTCCTTACATCCCAGAACAATCAGAATGCCAAAATATGGTTCTGTTTTGAATCTGCAGCCTTTTATATAAGGACTTTCTATAGGCGGAAATTACATTTCTAAGGAATGTTCCCCTGTAAGTCTGGTGATAATCTTCTATAAGGGGTAGAACAAAACGCGACATAGTTCTTTCAAATCTTTAGGATGTCCCCTTCATGAAATGCACTGTCCCGAGTTTTACTTTTACTGCAAAAGTCATGAAATTGATCCATGAAGGGACTCACCACATAGGCAAAAAACGCCTACCCTGAAAGATGGGGTTCCAATTCAATCCTTTGTCATGTTCTACCTGCAGGTTGCTTTTACCTCATACTTGCACAGATGGTCTACAGGTAGTGTCCTTACATCCCAGAACAATCAGAATGCAAAAATATGGTTCTGTTTTGAATCTGCAGCCTTTAATATAAGGACTTTCTATAGGCGGAAATGACATTCCTAAGGAAGAATCCCCTGTGATCCTGGAGATAATCTTCTATAAGGGGTTGTACAAACCCTGACAGTGTTTTTACTTGTCCTCTTCATGAAATGGATGGTCAGTAGTTTTACTTTTACTGCAGAAGTCATGAAATTGATCCATAAAGGCACTCACCATAAAAAAGCCTACCCTGAAAGATGGAGTTCCAAGTCAATCCTTTGTCATTTTTTATCTCATATTGCACAGGTGGTTTACAGGTAGTGTCCATACATCCCAAGGCCTAATTCTCTTCACCTCAAAAGCAGCAAACATATTGTTCTATAAGCAGTCTATGGTATTCAGACTTAAATGCAGTACAGTATGTAAGCCTATATTCAGTAGAATACACTACACTTTGTGCGCCATTCTTGATGCCAAATAATCAGCAGCCTTTTCTCATTTTCATTTATTTCTTTTTCAATCAACTATTTTGAGCAGTGTAAGGGAGACTGACCAATGTTTGATTATTTGGCATGGCATGCAGTAAGCCAAAGATTCTCAGATCCTGAAGTTCATGAATGAAAAAAAAAAACAAGCTGGCAGCTTGTTGAAAGCTGTATTATTGCTTATTCTGAACAGGCTGCTCGTTGCATTGCATCCAGTCAATGCGTGCCATGCTAGAAGACTCTCACACAAAGCCACTCCCAATGTATTTGTAATATCAGACATTGGGATGTATCGTTGTCTATCCCATGACCAGCATGCATGAAAATGGCAGCTATTCCAAGGAGTTGTTGACTGACATAGTAGACGAGCAACACAAGTATATCCATAGTACTGTACATATAAATTAGGTCAGGGTCTGAGAACCTTTGGCTTGACAGATAGTCTACCAGAGGCTTCAGGATGTTCAAGACAATATGCCCTCACTCTCTATGGCCTAAAAAAGAAGGCAAAAGGCCTGGTGTGTTCTAGTCTTGATGAGCCCCGTTGTATTCTTGCATCGACAACGACAGACATGCCAGTCTCACATCTGCCTCCCACTGAGGATATTTTTGAATGCTCAACAGGCTATGTACCAAACTGGTACAGTATATGGTGCCACAATCATGTCCCCAAACCCCTTCTGTGGAATCAAGTTGGGATTCTGGGAAGGGTTGGATGCTAAAGGATACATCACCAAAGCCTGTCCTGTTCAAAAAATAGCCTGCACCAAGCAGTAAGAGACCTCACCCAACTCTACTGCTATGATAAGGATTGTTGCAGTCAAAGTAGTACGTGCCTCAATGTCTCTCTGTGGGATTGTGTTGTACATAATATTGCTCCTGTATTTACAGTACATTGCCTGTAAACTAAAATAAACAAGAAATGACACAATCCTTTTATACCAGCCTTGACTGTAGAGCATTGTAGTGGCCCTTGGTTGTAATCCACTGGGAACTGAATTCCTTCTTACCGTTTATATTATAATAATATATACCATCATACCATATTTATTACTATAACATAAATAGTAAGACGGAATTCAATTAATCCATTGACCAGCCATTGACCAATAGATACACAGCCGATTACGTCACGAAATCTCCTGACAAAATTATGTCAGAATTTGGGAGATCACAGCTTTGTATCCATTGACCAGCTTTGCAAATTGGTCAGTCCCCCTCACACTCAAATTAGTTGTTGATATGAAAATATTGAAAAAGAAATAAACGAAATAAATTAAAATGAGAAAAAGCTCCTGTTTGATTATTTGGCATGCAGTAAGAATGGCACACATACAGTAGGTCTATATAGAAACACTCCTGATTCACAATACAAGCATATTATGACATATTCTTCTGGTTTCTTCTGGTTGTTGGTGTATTCCCTATTGACAATCTGAATGGAGTTCGTTAATTTGTATTGATAATGAGCACCTTATCCTGCTTATTGACCCATGGGCTTTTATCAAGCCCACTGTTGAGCGCTTTATCATATTTTGTGGGAAGATGTGAGATGTGAGATTCTGAACAGAACTGGTATCTTTTTGTATTGGCCAGTTGTTGTGAGTCTGAGTTTGTCTATGAGGATGAGAATTGACAAAAGTACAAAATATTGTCATTTAATATCTTTAGAAAATCATTCATTAGTGTGCAGTAAGTGTTAAATGGCTATATATTATGAATAGTACTGTAACAATGTATTAATCGTCTCTTGTCTTGATTATTTAAACATGATGTCATGGGCCGCTATGCTTAATAACAAGCTTGATAAGCCCAAAGCTTATTGATACCGGGATATCAAGTTTGTAGTAGGCCCTTGTTTCCAGCTCCTTCCCTACCAGTAAGTGGAAATGGTGTATGATTAACGTGTGGGGATATTTCTGCACTTTCTTGGTAAATCACTTTTTTGCATTCTGATTATTTTGGGATTTAAGGACGCTACCTGTAGACCATCTGTGCAAGTATGAGGTAAAAACAACCAGCAATAGAAAATTACAAAGGATTGACTTGGAACTCCATCTTTCAGGGTAGGTGTTTTTTTGCCTATGTGGTCTGGTGAGTCCCTTCATGGACCAATTTCATGACTTTTGCAGTAAAAGCAAAACTACTGACCATCCATTTCATGAAGAGGACAAGTAAAAGTTATGAAAAAACTTTGTCATAGTTTGTACTACCCCTTATAGAAGGATTACAGGGGAATTTTCCTTAGGAATGTCATTTCCGCCTATAGAAAGTCCTTATATAAAAGGCAGCAGATTCAAAACAGAACCATATTTTTGCATTCTGATTGTTCTGGGATGTAAGGACACTACCTGTAGACCATCTGTGCAAGTATGAGGTAAAAACAACCTGCAGGTAGAAAATGACAAAGGTTTGACTTTGAACTCCATCTTTCAGGATAGGCGTTTTTTTTGCTTATGTGGTGAGTCCCTTCATGGATCAATTTCATGACTTTTGCAGTCAAAGCAAAACTCGGGACAATCCATTTCATGAAAGGGACATCCTAAAGATATGAAAAAACTATGTCGCGTTTTGTTCTACCCCGGGTAGGGGTATGGTCAACTTCTGGCCTATTTTTTCCTCTACTAACAGTACATACATTGATTGTCAATCATCAGATACATCAATACAATACATTACAACCTGGTACATGATGTTTAAACTATATGAAAATACATACTGTAAGATATACAGATAGATATATTTGAGACACCGAGAGACAGAGGGGGAAAGGGGGGGGGGAGGTGTGTGTGTGTGTGTGTGTGTGTGTGTGTGTGTGTGTGTGTGTGTGGGGGGGGGGGGGGGGGGGGGGGGGGAGGTGGTGGTGGTGGTGGTGGTGGTGTGTGTGTGTGTGTGTGTGTGTGTGTGTGTGTGTGTGTGTGTGTGTGTGTGTGTGTGTGTGTGTGTCAGAGGGAGGGAGGGGGTGTGTGGGAACCGGGTCAAAGGTTATCTCGCAGGCTTCAGGTAGGAGGCCTGTTTTAGGCTCACCAGGTGGTTTGGAAGTTTACAAAGTGAGATACTTGACACCTACTGATCAAGGAGATTGTTCTTCAAAACGCAGACAGTAAACAAAAGGACAATCAACATTCATTGTGAATCAAAGGATATGACCCCTCCCGATGGAACAGCTGGCCACAGCTGCTGCTGTAGCCCTACTTTTAGCAGACTGAATGTCCAAAATATAGTTTCACAGTTCATATTAATATCGAAGAGAATTACATTTTATGACCATATCACATTTGTTCTCATAATTTCACACCAGGTTACTTGCATTTGTTCTCATAATTTCTTCATATTGACATATATTTTCATAAGTCATTATCTATAAATCTCCCCTTTTTTTTTTTTTTTTAATAAATGTACATCACATCATCTCTTATCTCTAAAACAACACTATATTGTTTGAATGCATGCTTTAGGAGAATGATACGTCAACTTTGTGCACAAGTTGGCCCTCACAAATCCTCAACCAGTGTACCCAACCATTATGCATATTTATGAAAACAAAATTAAGCAAGCATTGCGCATTTTGCTTGAACTCAACACAGTCTCCAACCAGTGTATTCAATAATACTATGTAAATGTTAGAGAAAAAATACATTTTCTCTTTTAACTTGTTTTACAGCAGTGATATACAAAACAGAACACACAAGTGAACAAGAAAAGACCTTAAAGCTGCTCCAATGACAATCAGTTCAAACTTCATTCAAAATGGTAATCTGATCAAACCAGTTCTACTGAGAAAAAAGGCCGGCTTTAATTGTGACTTAATTCCAAACCCAAGTTGTATTTCAAATCTAAACAAGGCAAATGGATCTTCTTCACATATACATGTGTACAGTGTAAATGTCTCTCGAGCATGTAAATCTAAACCTTTAACAACATATGTGTGTACATCTTACAGTTTAAAATAAAACAAACCCTGGATCCTATGTAATTATCATCAGCGTAGATTTAACACTAAACAAGGCGCTAACTCGTTCTCCTGCTATACCATCAACATGTGGAACGCTCTTCCACAAGCCCTAAAGGAGAGCAAATCCCTAGCCTCCTTCAAAATTGGTATGAAAAGTCACCTTCAGACAGCAGCTACCCGTGACTTGTAAATAGACTAAGCCCCCATGCTCCTCCCCCCCTTTTCTTTGTATTCTGCCTTTTGTATTTGATGTTATGCTTTTGAAACTGATATTATCCTAGATAAAGTACTATGTTCTATCCGTCTGTCTTTCAATGTTATATGAGATACTTAAAGTGTGGTTCCTGTGGAAATAAGCCTCGGCTTTCTAGGATCTCCTTTTAGTTGACCTTGTACCAGTGATTTGTACTGTCATGAAACTGTACTTTTTTCTATTGCAAACTTCTAATAAATTCTTCAATCTTCAATCAATCAATAGCTGAGTGGTTAGTGTCCACACCTAGGACTCCGGAGGCCCCAGAGGCCGCAGGTACGATTCCCCGCTCCAGCTATCACTGCTCCCCTTCCCCCTTGTGCTCCTTGTGGGCATCACTGGGTTGAGTTCAGCTGAGTTAAAGCTGATAAAAAAAAAAAAAAGCAGCTGGGTTGGGCTGCGATATCTGAATTTTCCCCCGCGGGATAATATAGGTAACTATTATTATTAATTTGTCCTCGACCTACAAATCCCGACCCAGTGTTTCGACATAACATTTGTTCGACGTTCCATTTGTTCCTAGTGATTGTTAGCCACTATGCCTAAACCTAACCCAAACCCTAACCTCAGTAAAACTACCGGTATGCCTAAACCTAACCCAAACCCTTAGTCGAAATAATGACACATACTAGAAATATGTTGCGAGATTTCACTATGTTAAGGAACCAGTGACATAGACTGTAAGGGATGGTGAACCACTGTAATCTGACCACTCACCTCTTCAGACTCCACCTTAGACCAAGCCTTGAAATATGCAAATAGGTTAAAATTACATTTAGATAGCATGTTATTCAGACCATAGGTTCATTATTTACCTATAGCATCCTATAGTTCAATTTCAAATGTTTATGAACGGTGCAAACCGCTCCTACATTGTCTGTTTGTCCCACGTCTGTTTGTACGTACGTCCCGGCCAAGCTTCAAGGGACGCTAAATTAAACTAAAAAGTAGGGGTGGGCGATATGGAAAAATACAATATCACAATATTTCCAAGCTGTATCACGATACACATGCAATCTTGCAAAACACATTTTGGCCTATTTGTGTATACATGTGACTTGACGGTCGCTTATCTCCCGATTAGGGAGTCTTACTGCTTTATGAAACCTTTCTAGAAAAATGTTAATTCATGAGTTTAGTTCTCTTGCAATGTTGCCTGCGCCAAAGTGTTCAAAAATATCATATCAAATATAAGTGTATTCATAATTAAATAATACTGCATTCATGTCTTCATCTGTATTCATCGTTAAATATAAAATTCAAACAAACGCAAAGGGAGAAGTAGCCGATCAGAACACTTTGCTTTGCCCAGTGGATGCGAAATTTAGATTTAAAAAACTCACTCATTGATTCCCTCGTACAACAAAATGTGTTTTACTTAAAAAAAATGCTTCAGGTCAAATATCGATGTGCGATTAAAATTTGATTAATTGCGATTAATTAATCACAGAGCCTGTAATTAATTAATTCAAAATTTTAATCGCATCCCAGCCCTAGTTTAAACTGATGCTAGGATCACAGGTAAACCAATAGCCTAAACTAGCATCAGTCTCTCTTAAGTTGATCTCAACTAAATAGCACCACTCAATTCACCCTGGGTGTGATTTTTCTTTTTAAATAATACATTGTTTAGAGCTAGACTGATGCTAGGTTGGTTTGCCATGTGCTCCTAGTTTACTGAGGCACTACACTGTCTCTATGCCAGGTGTCTTCGAGGCGTTGTGAGCTTGTAGATCTGCTATTTTTGGCTAAAGTTCTCAGAGGGTTAGGGTTCAAGTGGTTAATATAAAAAAAGAGGGAAAAGGTTTCTATCACACAAAGATTTTAAGGACCCTCTGTAGTAACTCTGAGGACCCCCTAGGGGTCCCAGACCCCCTATTGAAGACCCCTGCTCTATGCATTTGATACATGTGTGAACAAGCTCCATGGGGCCACCTGCTGGTCAAACATTCAATCCTCTGAACGTTCCTGGAAATATCATGGAATTCCCATTGAAAGATATGCCGCTAACAGAGTAGACACATACGCTGCACGCAATAAAAACAAGCAAGCATATGTCATTCGTGATTTTTTTTCATTCAAGTATAAAAATTGTACACAGGTAATTAATTCCCTTGATATCCTAGTGATACTGTAGACTGCGTGTGAGCCAGTCGCAAACACAATCTAAGCCATTCTAAATGCTACGTATTCCCACAATAGATTAGCTACACAGAGTGTGATTCATCAACTGCATAAATAACAGAAACAAAATAAAATAGAAATAAAATACATACAATTTAAGGACTGTCATTGTGTCCCGAATTGTTACTGGAAGTAGCAATAAAGAAACTGCAAACCCGGCCTAAGAATGCATATGCTTGAAATAAAAATGAAAAAAGAAAAAAGGAAACGGCTTGAGAATCACTGGCCATTAGGGTTGTAAATCGCTAGGTACCCGACGATTCAATTTGATTCCGATTCAGAGGGCTACGATTCGATTATAAATCGATTACCGATGCATCTCGATTCCATTCCATCTCACTGTGTGATAAAAAAAAACAAAGTGCTTTCTAATGAAAACAGATTTATTTACTTCCATTATATTTCATTGATAATATAAACAAATGGAAGAGAGTTGTTGTAGTAAAAAAATATAACATAAATCATAACTCAATACTTCTGCTAACCATCCAAAATCAAACAATAATACTGTACATTAAGCAGCTTTCTTTTCAACATACAAAACATGTATTGGAATATTAAAAAAAAAGAAAAAGAAAAAAAAAAACACATTTGTGATTCGATTCATAATCGTCCATGTTCGTATCGCGATTAATCTATGAATCGATCATGAATGGTAAATGGTGCATTTATATAGCGCCTTTAACCAAGGCGCTTTACAAAGATTGTGCATTACATTCACCCATTCACACATACATTCATACACCAATGGCAGAGGAAACCATGCAAGGCACCAACCTGCTCACCGGGAGCAACTAGGGGTTCAGAGTAGAGATCTTCACAGGTCCAAATATTTTTTTCCCCGATTCTGACCAGTTCCGAAAATAATAATCAAATTACAAAACCAAACCTGAGGGGCCCCGTAACGGTCTCGTCCGATTCCGCTCCGTTCCCGACTTTCCTTCTTTTTTTACAGTCCGTAACCTGTGACATTTGTCCCCAAATCCGTTTATTTACGAGGTTCCGAGAGACCCGACCATTTAATGATTATTTAAAGCCCCTTGTTTCATGTGCCGAGATCCACACTCACTCACTGCAGCTGTGCACTGTAAACTGATTGACAGGCAGTGTCAACAGTCAGAGCGAAGGTGTAAGCCGGTCAGATGCTGTGGTAGTCCGAGTCCCTCCTTGCGGCCTCCAGGGGCGTCACACGGCACAGGGGGGAGTGGGATTGAGTTACTAGGGCGCAAGGTGGAGGGCCCTTAATTATTTTATACTATTGACAAATAGCATATATACAAGCTCAGCTTGTACATCTGCTATTTTTGAAAAGTGGTGAAAATGTGTGCAAATCTTTGAATGTATGTATTTTTTAAGCGAACATTTGTAACTAAAATTTTGCTTCGGTCCCCGGAACTAAATATTTTGAGATGGGGGTCCGTGGCCAAATAAATATAATTTTGGGGGTCCTTCACATGAAAAAGTTTGAGCACCACTGAAACATTTACGGGTTTATAGTAAATTTACCCCCATTGATTCCGGATGGAGACCCAAATGCATTCGGGTCCCCATCCGGAATCAATGGGGGTACATTTATTGTAATCAAATTATTGTCTTAGGAATGCAACAAATACAAAATATTATTGAACTAATGTCTCAATGGCGTGAGTAATCAATAGAACATTTTCCATTCTGGAGGTGAACTACTCCTTTAAAGTTAAAGCTCCAAACAGCCCAGAACAAACTAATTGGTGTCGTGCTTGGTCTTCCTCCTCGGGCCCACCTTAACGATCATCACCACAAAAGCGTGGGGTGGCTCAAAGTAGCTGACAGAGTACAGCATCTTGCAATGGGCCTGGTGTACAAGATACACTACACCTCCAAGATACCCATGTACCTGGCAAACTACTTCTTAAAGCCAAGGTCAAGGGTGTCCACGATCACAACACCAGAGGCAGCTCCACTAATCATGTTAACGTAGATTTAACACTAAACAAGGCTCTAATTCGTTCTCCTGCTATACCATCAACATGTGGAACACCCTTCCGCAAGCCTTAAAGGAGAGCAAATCCCTAGCCTCCTTCAAAATTGGTATGAAAAATCACTGCTTTTGAAATTGATATTATTCTAGATAAAGTACTATGTTCTATCCGTCTGTCTTTCAATGTTATATGAGATACATAAAGTGTGGTTCCTGTGTAAATAAGCCGTAAGGCTCTCTAGGATCTCCTTTTAGTTCTCTTGCAAACTGCTAATAAATTCTTCAATCAATCAATCAATCAATCAATCAATCAATCAAAGGATTTGAAATATTCAAAGACTTGCACAAAGTGTCAAGATTTTTCAAAAATAGCAGGTCTACAAGCTCGATATACAGATAAATCTCAGAAAAATTAGAATATTGTGTAAAAGTTCATTTTCTTCTGTAATATAATATATATTTTTTAAACTTTCATATATTCTAGATTCATTGTGCATTATGAGATGTGGATTTTTTTGGTTTTCATGAGCTGTATGCCATAAAAAACAAAATTTAAACAAAATATGAATAATTCACTGCATGCATAATGAATCTAGAATATAGGAAAGTTTAAAAATAATAATTATATTACAGAAGAAAATGAACTTTTACACAATATTCTAATTTTCTGAGATTGATCTGTACAAGTGAGCTTGTATATCTGCAATTTTTCAGTAGCTGAAGCACAAAATAATGCGTTCCCAGTCTCTTCATAGACTGGGAACGCATTATTTTCATTCATGGGGGGCCCGCAGTGAATCCCTGTACCCAGGGCCCAGGATCTGTTGCGACACCCCTCCTCGTGGCCTCCACCAGGTCAGATGCTGTGGTAGTCCGAGTCCCTCCTTGCTGCCTCCACCAGGTCAGTTGCTGTGGTAGTCCCAGTCCCTCCTTGCTGCCTCCACCAGGTCAGTTGCTGTGGTAGTCCGAGTCCCTCCTTGCTGCCTCCACCAGGTCAGATGCTGTGGTAGTCCCAGTCCCTCCTTGCTGCCTCCACCAGGTCAGTTGCTGTGGTAGTCCGAGTCCCTCCTTGCAGCCTCCACCGTCCACTCAGCCAGGAAGAAGGACAGGGAGCCCATGAAGCCCACCAGCACCAGGATGAGCAGCTGCCAGTGGAGCAGCAGGTAGTTGCTGTAGCCGAACGCCAGCGCCGCCATGATGGACTGTGAGTGTGTGGGAGGGGGGAGAAACACAAACACCATGTTAACAGTAGGGGTGACCCCGAATAGTCGAATAGTCGACTAATCGATCGAAACGCTATGACCTACTCCACACCGAGCAACATGTCAGATAAAAGTAAGTTGGCTTAAATCCATTATGTAATGTCCATACTCCCAAAAGCGACGTTTTAAGCTCTCCTTTCCTCTTTCTCCCCGACGAGTTACGGGGTCTGTTTTGTACAATCCAATCGCTGTCCCTCTGTCAGGCTCAGCGCAGGCTGTGCAGCGTCTTGTGGATAGATGCACGTATGGATGTTACACAGATATTGGTGTCGGGCAGAGCCCATAGAAATGTGTGACCGGCGACCGCATCGCCTATACAGTAGTTGCATGGCTGTTACACACAGACATCGGAGTCTGGGGCTTTAGCTTCTAAGTGAATAAACTTTACACCTGCTATATAGGCCTACTTATTTTAGTATTTTGTTATTTAATTCGCCTTATATTATTTAGTTACTTTATTTATTTTAGAGATATTATTTCGTTGTTGTTATTGCTGTATTTATTACTATTCTTATAAGGCCATGATAATAAACCTTGGCTTAAATAATGAATGAGTTATCTATTAAAACAAAAGTCAAGAAGACATGTTATTTAAATGAGTGTTTCACCTCTGTTGTTTATACGCCATTGTAAAAGAAAGGGTTAAAATATAATAATAATAATTAAAAAGACGGGCCATAGTCGACTAATATTCGACTATCAACACAATGACTAAAATCATAGTCGACTATACAAATCCTTAGTCGGGGACAGCCCTAGTTAACAGTACAGCGCCGTCCAGACATTTGCGACAGCTATCGTGTCCGTATCGTTTGAGAATGAGGGGAGAGGAGGGGGAGGTCCAATTCATTCTCAATGAAGGTCACATGTTTTTTTTGTCTCTTGCAAATCTCTTGGCCAAAAGACAGCCTTCGGTTGAGCAAGAGACACGGCAACGATATGAAACCACGTGACTTACATAGAAAATGAATTGGACTCCCCCGCCTCCCCTCATTCTCAAATGAGACAGAGAAAATGTCTCACGCATATATGTGATTGCGGCCTAAGACTCCCTAATCGGGAGATAAGCGACCGTCACGTCGCATACACAAACTTTAGAAGGCAATGGTAGCCAAGCAGGAGGGAATATGGGAAATGGGACAGATCCATATTGATGACATGACTTTAGAGATACTGTGTACCGCTTTGCAAAATATGTAGGAGCAGTGTAAAAAAAATTGTTTTGCAAGAATCGGCCTCATGGTGGCAGAAGAAGAGGGCCATGTGAGAGATCTATCCATCCATCCGATAGATAGATAGATAGATAGATAGATAGATAGATAGATAGATAGATAGATAGATAGATAATAAAGGTATCTATCTATCTATCTATCTATCCATCCATCCATCCATCCATCCATCCATCCATCCATCCATCCATCCATTCATTTATTAATATCTAGAAGAAATAGGGCAAGTTAATTGGTGTCATCACAATCGAATCAAATGATTGTGCTGTAAGTGATGTTACTTGGTAAAAACACAATACTTTTAGTTGAAAAGTTGAAGTTCTATATTTTGATAGTAAGCATTGCTATTGACCAGTGTTGCCAGACGTACGATAATTATCGTATTTGTACGATAATTTGACCCTCTGTACGATGTACGATCAATAATTCCAAAAATGCCCAAATGTACGATAATTTCGGCATATCACCCAAAAGAGCGTGAATTCGCTATTTTCCCTGGCTGCTGATCTGGGATCTGGTTTGGCGTCTCAAAATAAGCCAGGAAATCAGTCAATCTGACCCTAGATCTGTACTTGGAGGCATTAAAAACACCGGTTGCATCTTTCCAGACCAGTTTCAGGCTTTTATTTGTGTAAGCTCCAGGAAGTTCCCTGCCTCCACGCAGCATATCTGATGCGTTTTTGTCACGCAGGAGTCTAAAAAAGGTTGTTTCTTACACTAAAGACGCATTTTTGGGTGAAATTACGTTTTTACGCGAGTGATTTCTCTTTTTTGGCTGTGTACGATGTTTCATGTCAAATACGATAATTCTGAGCCTCCGGTACGATAATTCAACATTTCCCATCTGGCGACACTGCTATTGACTGCTTTGTTCAGAAACAGGGGTTTCTCAAGCTCTTTAGCAAACACCTCTCCTGTGCTCTCATTGGCTGCAGTAGCGTTCAAGGCAGTTCATACCGCATCATTTCCAGTTGGCGACAGCTCGACTGGTGCGACGCGTTTTGAGCTTGTAAATCGCCTATTTTTTGGCAAAGAGATTTCATAGAGAGTGGAAAAAACTAAAATATGTTATTATTATTTTCCAAGGGGCCACATGAACAACAGAAAATGTTGTGGAGGGCCAGGCCAAAAGGCAGTGCTCCCTGCAAGATGTACTCCCCCAAACTAAACACCCGGCTTCACCTCCGAATAAATACTTAAATTGAAAACACGGCATTCGGCATCAACTTTTCTTTTTTTAGCCACTTAAGCCATTTTTGATGGGTAAGATAAGGCAGGTCGTCTTAACGTGTGACCAGTCTGACCACCTGCTTGTTATTGAGACAATGATCCAATGATCAAGCACACGTGCTGATGTACACATTACATCCATATGTATGTGAATAAAAATAAAAATAAAAATAAAAGAAATGCAGCTTTAGTTTAGCATGAGGTAAAATTTGAAAATGTGTTTATTTTGTAATTTCCCATTAACCCTACAAGGGCTGGTCAGAGTGAACCAAAGGGCCACATACGGCCCCCGGGCCGCACAATGCCCAGGTCTGAATTAGAGGCGTCCATATCTATATAGCGTCCATATTCTGAGAACTTTAGCCAAAAATAGTAGATCTACAAGCTTTTTTCGGCAAAGAGCTTTGGTGTAGAGGGAGAAAAGAGCAGACTCAGTACAGAGTGAAATGTCAAGTTTTTTTAAAAGTATTGACGGTTCAAGTGGTTAAATATCTGAAAACACAAATTGACATGAATCCAAAATACACTGATGATTGAGCTGTCAAACAATGAAACGATATGGAATCTATGAAGAGGTTGTGGCCGCTTGTGGGGGTCCCTGCTTCATCTCTCTCTCTCAACTAAGGGGTCCTTGGCCGGAAAACGTTGAAGACCCCTGCCCTATACTGTATGTCGTACCTGAACGAAATAGAAGCAGGCGAAGGCCGGAGCGCTTTCCTCGCGCCACACAAAGCCGATGATGCTGAACAGCTGTGTGTTGAAACAGCTGTCACCCAGACCCAACAGGAAGCTGCACAGCAACGCCACTGGTACACTGACACGCACGCACGCACGCACGCACAC
Source organism: Nannobrachium achirus (assembly GCF_963921795.1). Classification (NCBI taxonomy): domain Eukaryota; kingdom Metazoa; phylum Chordata; class Actinopteri; order Myctophiformes; family Myctophidae; genus Nannobrachium; species Nannobrachium achirus. The sequence continues at coordinate 66,444,488 of NC_137813.1, forward strand.
ACATGCACGCACGCACGCACGCACACACACACACACACACACACGCACGCACACATGCACGCACGCACGCACACACACACTCTCTTTTAGAGCTTTTATTATTCTTTTTATATGCATTTTTTGAATACAAGACTTCAACTTTTAGTACAGTATTGAAACCTTTCTTTAAAGGAGTAGTTCACCACTTTTCAACCTGTCTTCATATAATATCACCATTCTTTTCTACTCAGTCCAAGTCTCCTAGGAGAGCTGTGGGAAGTTCAGAATCCATCGTCTTGTGACATCATCATTTTCCAAAAAAAAAAAGTATCAATATTTTTGGGAAAAAAAAATAGATTTTTATTATCGCGAGAACAATGGCTTCCACTTTAAAATTGCAACTTTTCAGGAATAGAATAGCCTGCAGTTACTACGAGCTGGATTGGCAATCGATGATGTCACAAGACGATGGGTTTCTGACCTGCCCACAGCCCTCCTCTGAGAAAAAAAAGAAAAAAGAAAAGCTATTTTTGAGTGAGGACCAATTATATGAACATAGGTTGAAAAGTGGTGGAGTGCCCCTTTAAGTAAAACGTTTGAGTACTTTTTCCACCACTGACTGTAACCCCCTTTGTCCTCTTTCTTTCTTTCTTTCTTTCTTTCTTTCTTTCTTTCTTTCTTTTATTCTTTCTTTCTTTCTTTCTTTCTTTCTTTCTTTTATTCTTTCTTTCTTTCTTTCTTTCTTTCTTTTATTCTTTCTTTCTTTCTTTCTTTCTTTCTTTCTTTCTTTCTTTCTTTCGTACTGTATTTAAATTTCTCGATGAAATGTTAACACAGCTACAAAAACTCCTAGTTCTCCTTAACAGACAAGGAGAAAGAAAATAGCAGATCTACAAGCTCGCGAGCTTGTAGATCTGCTATTCACGCTGTCACGCTATGACATTTTACATGACGATTAATTGTCACTCAAATAATTGCGATTAACGATTTAATTGTCGTTGACAATTACATTTCTGTTTGGCTTTTAGGCTTTGAAGTTGCACAAGGCAGATATGACACATAACCTAAATATACAAAGAAATGACATATTTGACAACTTTATACTAATATACTAAATAACATTGATCGCCGATCTACAAGCTCACAACGCGCCGCATCGCGACACGTTGTGAGCTTGTAGATCTGCCATTTCCACTACTTTTTGAAAGCGTTTGAAACTATATTAACGTTTCTCAACATGGAAACGATTATGACGATTATATGCAAAAAAATTGCGATTACCTCAACTCATTGCGATTAGACGATTATGTAATAATTTTGACAGCCCTAGGGGAGGGAGGGGGAGGGGGTCCTCACCTGGGGGTGATGTAGGCCTGCAGTGAGGTCCCCTCCTCGGGGGCGATGGGAGCGTCGCTGGCGATGTTGAGGAAGATCAGGTAGAAGGCCAGGAAGTGCGTGATGAGGCCCAGCAGCACCACGGGGTTCCTCCCCAACCGGTTGCACACGTTCAGCATCCCGAACACGCCCCCTCCTGGCCATGCCGAGAAAAGCAACCCAAACCGACCCCCACAAGAAAAACAAATCGTCGTCGTCGAGTGGAAACCTTGTATGTCCAAAACCGTTTGTTTTGCATTTATCATTTTAAAAATGATTTAAACTAGTGAAAACAGCCGATCTACAAGCACACAACGCCTCGCGCCGCGAGGCGTTGTGTGCTTGTAGATCGGCTGTTTTCACTACTTTTGTGCGACGGCCTCGTGTGATGAAACAGGGCTCTACTTTGCAAAATAACGTATACATTTTAAACTTGTAGATGCAAGTTTTCCACCCGATAACGACGAAATGGTAAATGGTGCATTTATATAGCGCTTTTTATTCCAAAGCGTTTTACATAGATTACATTGACCCATTCACACACACATTCATACAACCTGCTCATCGGGAGCAATCAGGGCTTCAGAGTAGGGCTGCACGATATGGACCAATCTCGATATTCATGCCAAATATTTCAATATCGATACAATATTACCGTACACATTTCATATTCAATGTTTGACGTGTTGCAAAAGTGAAAACTAAGCATTATTAAAGAAAAAACAATAATAAGTCAATATCACTCTTGTTTACATTTTTTCAATAAGTCTATGCTTCAACTCAATATATTTGTACTCCACTACAATTTGAATATGTGAGATTATTGTCACAAAACATACATTAACAATTTATGCCTTATTTCATGACAGCCAATTTTCAAGCTCACAACTAGCCACGTTGTGACGCTTGGAGACATTACAAAAGAATTGGTAATTTTTGAAAGAGTTGAGTACTTTTGCTTTGGTACTGTATGTTCATGCAAATACTTTTTAATATAGGCTTACAAAAAGCCTAGGGCTATACATATATAATATACTAATCTAAGCACTTCTTCTACCACGGGTTATGAAGACTCACCCAAGATCTCTCCTAAGCCAATGAAAATGCCAGAGAGGCCGATGAGGCTCTTGGCGTCTTGGCCGAACTGCGTCATGGCGCCGATGCACGTCACGTACACCCCGCTGTAGAAGGTCAGCTCCAGACCTGCTCCGCGGGAGAGATTTATGTTTCATAAATAACTAGAAGCAGTGATCTTCCGAGCACAGGTCTCCACCAGGCCAGGCGGCCTGTTATAGCGCCACCATGAGCCGGATTTGAAAAGTGGCATTTCTTCCTCGGCCTAGTGGGAATGTGTGTGCACAATTTCAAAAAAAATTGCACGCTGTGTTCGTGATTTGAGGCATTTTGTTCAAAACTGACCAATCTTACAAACTTTGAAAGTCAATCTCAGCCAATCAGGATGGAATATGGACAATCAGACAGATTCATGTCGATCACATGACTGTAGAGATACCGTCTACCGATTTGCGTGATTTTTGGACAAAATCTGTAGGAGTAGTGTACAGAAATGTGTTTTGAAAACATCGGCCTCACGGTGGTGCTAGAACAGGGGCCATTCGAAAAATGTGGGGCAGAGGTTCTGAATTGGCATCCAGAGAGTTTGTGTGCTCATTTTGGCAGCGACCGGTCCAACGGCGCCGGAGATTAGCTGATGACAAACTGGAGGACACATGGACGGACGGACAGGGACGAAAACATACTCTCCCCCATGCCTTCGGCTGGTGGAGACAATGAACACAATTAGGGCTGTCACAATTATTATATAATCGTCCAATCCTAATTATTTGAGGTAATCGCAATTATTTTTGCATAATCGTCATAATCGTTTCCATGTTGAGAAATGTTCCTATAGTTTCATTCACTTTCAAAAAGTAGTGGAAATAGCAGATCTACAAGCTCACAACGTGTCGCATCGCAACGTCAAATATGTCAGTAATTTCTTTGTATATTTAGGTTATGCGTCATATCTACCATGTGCAACTTCAAAGCCTACAAGCCAGACAGAAATGTAATTGTCAACGACAATTAAATCATTAACCGCAATTATTTGAGTCACAATTAATCGTCATGTAAAATGCCATAATCGTGACAGCCCTAAACACAATGGCCCTCATTTATCAATGGAGTGTAAAAAATGGTCTATTTTTTTCACCAAATTTTGCGTAGGGCAACGTTTGCGTGGCATTTACGAAAATGTCCTAAACAGACACACCTGGCGTACATTTGATCTCAGCGTTGATAAATGTGCAGGCTGAAATTTAAATAACACGCCCTTAATTATTCTCGAAACGCCCCGATTTTACGACTAGAACGACCTTAACTCATTTGCTGCGATGGCCGTGAATCCCGTAAAAATCCCGCTGTACGTCCCTGCCACGCCCGTGAATCCCGCCAATGTGCTTTTAAATTATGTAATGCTAAATTAGACTCTCCCACAGCTCCTCAAAAAGTTTTAGCCTTCTATCTTATAAGGAAACCAAAATATCACACATCAAAGTGAGTGTGTTTGAAAACAAGAGTGTAATAAATGTATAAATCTCAATAAAAGTGTATAATTATAATCAACAGTGAAGGAACAGTGCTGGCAACCGCTGCAGCCTCCAGCACACAGAATGCGTCTTTTTTTTCCCAGGCTCTTTTTTCTTTTTTTTTTCCCTCACTCCAACATGCATGCCATTCACACACACCCCCATTCCAACACCAATGCCCTTGCCCTACTATGGAAGTGTTGCCAGAAGTCAATCTGAATGGCACCATGTAGGAAGCCCCCCCAAGCGGAGGCTCTTTTTCTTTTTTTTTTCTTTTTTCTTTTTTTTCTCCTCACTCCAACATGCATGCCATTCACACACACCCCCATTCCAACACCAATGCCCTTGCCCTACAATGGAAGTGTTGCCAGAAGTCAATCTGAATGGCACCATGTAGGAAGCCCCCCAAGCGGAGGCTAGCCAGCCTAGCCTATAGCAACAACTAAACAGTTCAGCTCGATGAGACCGTTCTTCATAAATCAAACAAAATCCCGTGACATTTTCACTTCAAAAGCCATAATCTGCTATGGGCCTCCACAACCCACAGCTTCATAACCCCACACACCACACTATTGTCCAGATTTGCAGCCAACTAGAGAGAGTTGGAAGCATCTCTGCCTCATGACTGCCTGAACCAAAATAAACCATCACAACAAATAGATAACACATCTGCACCTCACCTCACGTCAGCGGGGGTCCCCTCGACTACATCCCGATCACAAGGCACTGCTCGCGGCAGAGTATATGTCCCCCCGTGTCCTGGACTCCTGGTCAAGCAACCATGTCGTGTCCGGAGGCTGATTTGACCACAAACAACATCTCTATTCGCGTCGGTAAAACTTATAAGACATCCTCGTCGAGCGTTAGCCTTGTCTTCTCCGTGTCTGCACGCTAACAGATGGATCCCACCGGGAACAGTGGAGTAAGCAATCGCGACGATTCATTGAAAGTAAGTTGCTTTGTTTTCATCCAAAGTTTCTGTGCTTCCCGTGTCGGTGTCCCGTTCCCTGCACGCAACGTGCAGACTGAAAAGAAAGTGAATATCGATCCATCGTGGCGCTCCTGCATCTCCCCCTGAGTGTGATCAGCTGCAGCATGTGTATCGCACACAGCATTGTAATGTTGTAATGCGTTCTTCTTGATGTGATCAATAACTCTATGCTTGTGATCCGTTCTAATATCCGGTTATTTACACAATCACATACATAAACGTTTCCGCATCCGGTATAGAAACGGACCTGATCAGCAACTACATATGGCAACTGTACAGGGGCGTCAATTGGGTATGGCAGGGGTATGCAGCTGCCATGCCTTGGCTACAGGGGGAAATAATAAAATGTACTTTTCATTGTGCCTGTTGCTAAGGTATGGCAACATGTCATGTTGCCATACCTTACCTTTTTCTGAACTGACGCCACTGCAACTGCACACTAACGGATCCCAACAGATTCAATTCGGTGGAGCTTTATTGACATGAGAAAACGCAAGTGGTTTGTACTCGCCAAAGCAAGTGTCACAAATAAAATAAAAACATTTGAAAATGGGTAACATAATACAGTTGGAGGGGGTACCATTCCCACCTGCTTAGCAATATATATTTATATATATATATATAGATCTGCTATTATGTACATGTATGTGTATAGCCTACAGTATAGTTAGTGTGAGTGTGTGTGTGTGTGTGTGTGTGTGTGTGTGTGTGTGTGTGTGTGTGTGTGTGTGCGTGTGCGTGTGCGTGTGTGTGCATGTGTGTGTGAGGAGGTACTGCAGACCATCGTGGGCCAGTCCAATATAAAAAGCGTATTTCTCTTTGTGTGAAGTAAGACGCCCTAAGGGCAAGATGTGGCCTATTACAGCACTATTACACAATTCCAGTTATACACAATTACACTTATTACACTAGTACACTCATCTGATAAGTGCCTGAAGCCATAAAGACAGATATCAAGTGAGTTATTTCCTTGAAAAGAGAACATTCACAAAAACTTAAATAACTCCTTTTCATTTGATTTTCAAGCTCGGAAAATCAAAAAACAAGGTTTTTGAAATGGCTATAACTATAGAATGGTACATCGTAAATGCAAGATTATATTTTTTTCGTGAAACTACAGCTTGTCCTCTTCCATTTCCAGTAATGTATGACATGGTCGTGCAAACACAGAATTTAGGAAAAATCTAAATATAAAAAAAAATATTCATTATACAAAATGGCAGAAAAGCCATACAGTGCAATGTTAAAATGGCAGCAAATGAGTTAATACGACCTAACAACGAAAGGAAAGCCAATAGAAGAGTGTCCGCGTCCCACACAGACCACGCACACATGCACGCATGCACGCACGCACGCACACACCACCAAGCCCAGCAGCATTTTGGTTCACTGTGGAACCATTATTACCATTTATTTTGTATAGTAAGCTTGCAGCCTACATGAGTGACACCACACCAGTCATTGCTACGAATGGAATATATTAATTTAACCCAATATCGGCGACGGCACAGTGCGCGTTTGAGTGGTTACAAAAAAGAAAAAGAAAAAAAGAAAGCAAAATCATGTATTCCTGAAACCACGGGATGCTGTGCATGCAATGTTACATACTGACAAGGAGGCAGTTAAAATCTGAAGGTTTGAAGCGTCGGGTGGGTTTTATCCCTAATACATAACTCCATATAGGAAACACTTGTATAGTTGAATACCTCACGGTCCACGAAAAGAATGTCACGGGCTCACCACGTCGGGTTTCATCATTAACTCCAGCATAGTGTAGGCCTACTACATTACTGTAGCGACTGTATGAATTGAGAGACCCCACCACAGTTACGTTTTGGATATACATTTAACCCAATTTCGGCGACGAGCACAATGCACGTTTGAGTGCTTGAACTTGCAATCATGTACCGTTCCCGCACGGGCTGGTCTTCTCCCCGATAAATCATCCGCAGCGTGCGTGCGCTGGGCTGGGCACAGCCAGGTTTGGAGCTTCGGGTTGTATCCATATTTAAAAGGACTCGCGTCACTGTATAAATTGGAGGCTCACGCCTCACGGTAGATCACAGCGGCGCCGCGCTGGTCCCGAAAATGCTCTCGCATGCGTTCGTAGGCTATAATGTGCTTGTTCTGAGCCAGGTCTGCAATCTTAAAATATAGACTGTTAAAGCACTTAACAGTAGATTGCTTCCATGTTGCTAGATTTTGATTGCTTGTCATTGTAACTTGGAAATAAAATCGGCGTGCATGTCCATGATGTAGCTGGCTATAATATACTTTTATAAAATGTTATATTTTCACAGGATTATTTATTATTGTGTTGGATATACATTTTCGAGTGGATACATGTGTCCATTGCCTGTCAAATAGTTACACAATGCTGCTCCGCACGTCTACAATGGAACAAAGTGGTGTAGGATGAATCCTACACCACCTCTGGACTTGACGTGAGATTTGATCCTACCCTACGCCAACGTCAAAGTCAAGTTGAAATGATAAATGTCGAGACTTCCCTAAATTTCGGTGTACACCCAAATTTTGATCTGCACCACGTTGATAAATGAGGGCCACAGCCCCCATGGTTCTCCCCACCGGGGGAAATGGATGTGCTGTGTGGCAGCGCGCCGCACCCAGTTGGGGTTACCGGGCGGCACTTCACGTGCGTCGATACCGCGAGGCGACTCTGCGCAGCCGCCCGCGTCCAGTGTGTGCTCCCCTTTATCTGCCCATCATTTTAGTATTTTAATTAGGCCCCCAGACTGTTACACGGTGAAGTTTACTTTGAAACATTCGTTTCACTCTCTTCTTCTTCTTCTTCTTTATTTATCACACACGCACACGCCGTCTCTCTCCCACTCAGACTTTGCGATAGTGTTTGTACGAGGGGGTTAGGGGCTCGCTCAACAGACAGACAGACAGAAAATACAGACAGAAAGACATAGGACCACAGAAGTCCACATAAGCAGCAGTCACAACAGACTTTTACTTTCAGCTGTCCGCATTTCTGAAAATAATTCGTCTCTTTTTAAAACTGGACATACGGACAGACGTAATACACACACGGTCAAATGTTGGCGCGGCAGGCAACACCGCCGGCAACTGCTGCTAGGTTAACTAGTAACTTGAGTTTTCAAATAGCTGCAATGATTTGGTAGAGAATTTAAAAATAAATAAAAGAAAATTAAGTACACTATTACCAGGTCTGTTTTACCAAGTATAGAGGGATATGCAGCTCAACAGATAAAAGGTGAATTGATCCCAGTGCATGATGGAGGATAATTTCACGATAGATTTTAATCTCCACGATACGATTAGTGTGAGTGTTTTATATCACGATGAACGATAACAGAGATTATCGTCCCACCCCACGACTGAGAACTTCGACCCGTGCGTTTACCTGTGAGCTTAGTGTCTTGAAGATGCCCTCGTACACTGTGCCGTTCTTCACCTGCACGTCACAGGTGGAACCCTGCAAACAAACACAATGACACATGAAGGGAAAGAAAGTACTACAGCAAGGGTTTTCAAACTTTTTTGTCTCAGGGCACCCCATGAATCTTTTTTAATCCGAGGCACCCCTACATTATAATTTTCACTCCCAGCACCCTTATATTTATAGCATATCGTCGTTGCCGGGTGGAAACCTTGTATGTCCGAAACCGTTCGTTTTGTATTTATCATCTATAAAATGTACTAAACTAGTGAAAACAGCAGATTTACAAGCACACAACGCCTCGCATCGTGAGGCGTTGTGTGCTTGTTGTTGTGACAGTTGTTGTGTGCTTGTTGTTGTGACAGTTGTTGTGTGCTTGTTGTTGTGACAGTCTTGTATGATGAAGCAGGGCTTTGCTTTACCAAAAGACGTACACATTTGAAACTTGGAGATACAAGGTTTCTGCCCGACAGTGACGATATTTTAGTGATTATGTTGCGAGGAAAACGTTGAGATAATAGCCATTTTGGTTAGAACTGACTGAAAATAACTTTGTACTTCAAGTTTAAAATGATACTAAATATTTTTCAATTGTCCAAATAAATTCCAAATATTATCAAATGATCTCGCGGCACCCCTGGACTGCCGTCACGGCACCCCAGGGTGCCCCGTCACCCACTTTGAAAACCCCTGTACTACAGTATCAACACTGCAATGTAGAAATACTCTACAAGTAAACATTCAGAATTCAGAATTACATTTTACTTGAATAAAAGCACAACGATGTTGGTATCAAAATGTAGTTAAAAGTATCAAAAGTAATCAAGTTTTCAAATGTATAAAATGCACAAAAATACCTTTGGAAATAGCAGAACCACAAGCTCACATTGGGTCAGATAGCGACGCATTGTGAGCTTGTAGATCTGCAATTTCCAAAAGGCCGAAATGTAGTATACAGGGCTGAAGTGGGTATTGTTTTCTGATAATAATCAAAAACTAGTAACTACAGTTTTCAAATAAATGCAGTGGAGTAAATGTACAACATGTGCCTCTTAGATGTAGTAGCGTAGAAGTAAAACTACTGAAAATTGGAAATCCACACCAAACCTCTTTGCCGAAATATAATCTGTGAGCTTGTGGATCTGCTATTTTTGGCTAAAGTTTTCCTCAGAATAAGAATAGGGATGCTAGAGTTCAAGTGGTTAATGTAATAAAGAGCCTGTCACAAAGATTTGGCAGCCCCAGGTGCGTCAATTGGGTATGGCAGGGGTATGCAGCTGCCATACCCTGGGTCCAGGGGGAAAAATAAGAGTTACTTTTAAATATAAATCCATGAATGTCTCTTTGTCTATCTGTTCTGGTTATTATGTTGTTACAGTAAAATAACTACAAATGCAAAATTTAACAAAATGGTCACTTTAACATTATTGTTAATTGTGGCACGTTTACTAACATGCCAAGTTTAGCTGCACTTGAACGACCGTTCCAGGCTGCCATATCCAGCCGTAGAAACGGGGGGGGAAATAAAATGTACTTCTTAAAATGAATGTATCGTGCGCCTTCACGCGCGTGCAAGACGCCAGTCATGTTGCCATACCGTAGCTTTTTCTGAACTGACGCCACTGTGTGCAGCCCCCCCCCCCCCCTCCCAGTTACTCAGAGGAGGCGAGGACCCCCTGTATAAGACCCCTGCGATACACAAAGCATGAGTGTGTGTGTGTGTGTGTGTGTGTGTGTGTGTGTGTGTGTGTGTGTGTGTGCGTGCGTGCGTGCGTGCGTGCGTGCGTGCGTGCGTGCGTGCGTGCGTGCGTGCGTGCGTGCGTGCGTGCGTGCGTGCGTGTGTGTAACAGGACTCACCACGACCGCAGTGAGAAAATGAAGCATGCGGGCATTGCTGTAGACGCCCTCAAACACCTGCAGGGCAAAGACAACACAACGAGCACCAAGGTCAGGCTCTCAAATGACACACTAGCTCTGAACCTTGACCTTAAACAACAAAACAAAAAGAAACACATCGTTTACACCCCCCGTGCCGTACTAATTCTGACTTCCATACACCCTGACAACAAGGAACTCCAATGGTGTCTCTTTGCACTCGACCGACACAATTTAGAAATGTATGCTATTACAAAAGTACATGTTTTGGTGGAAATAATGTCAATAATAATGGACTAAGCTTTTTGCAGCTTGTGTGTGATGCTATAGTGCAGGGGTCAGCAATCTTTTTTGAAATGAAGTGCCATGTTTTTATTTTCTAGAGTGTAAAGCCTCGATCAGAGTCGTGTAGTCTTTTTGAGTCATGAAACTACAACGTTACGTCATTCCTCGCGGTGAAGAGCTTTCCACCGCGAGTCCCGACACATCTCTCTGTTTTTACTTTCAGACAGATAGGCTCTTCACCCTGTTCACTGATTGGTCGACCTGACCCAGTCAGTCACGGTGAATAGGACTTCACCGTGACTGACTATGATGGCCTTCACTTATTTTCTGACTTGAGGTGGAAAGCTTTCCACCTAAAATTTGCGGTGGATAGCTCTTCACCGCAGACTCTGATCGAGGCTTTAGTGTGCCAAAATACTTTATAAACGTTAAGGACGTCAACAATTACAACACCAGAGGCAGCGCCAGAGATCACGTTCAACCCAAAGTCAACTCAAACTCGTTCTTCTGCTATACAACCAAAATGTGGAACACCCTACCGAAGGCCTTAAAGGAGTGTGGTTCCCTAGCATCCTTTAAAATCGCCCTGAAAAACCACTTACAGGCGGCAGCCATTCGCAACTGGCAATAACAAACCTAGCCCAGCCTCCCCTGACCCTTCTTTGTATTTACCTACTGTATGTATTTTTTTGCACTGTTTATTTATTTATTTTTTCCTTTTTATTTTATTTTTACTATATCTACTGCATAGTACTGTGTTCTATCTGTCTGTCATTCAATGTTATAAATGGTTTCCTGTGTAAATAAGCCAAGTGCTTTCCTAGGATCTCCTTTTAGTTAACCTTGCACCAGTGAACTGTACCGTCATGAAACTGTACCTTTTTCTATGCAAACTTCTAATAAAGTCTTCAATCAATGTCAACATACATTTTAATAAAAGAAAGAAAAATTCTGCACACCAAATTCACTGTTCCCAGGTCTGAAGAAGAGCCACCAGGCTCGAAACGTCACCTAAGTAAAAACCAAGTATTGGGAACAGCAAATTTGGTGTGCGGACTTTTTCTTTCTTTTATTGTTGATTAATTTTAGTCCAGCACCCAGCCTACATGGCACAGGATGTGCATGCCTTTTGTGGCTGTTTGGCAGCTTATGTTTCAACATACATTTTAATGACACATATTTTGACATATTTTGATTGGCACAATTCGGCAGGACATTGTTATAACGGTCATTAGACCCAGAGCAATAATCCACCTATCTCCCCGACTCCCTCCCCAGTCAGAGTTCAGAGTTTTAGATGAATGTCGAATTTTGTGCAAGATGTAATTTGCTATAAATGAGCTAACTTCATTTAATTGACCACGTTCTCTCTCACACTTCTGCCAGTGTGCCGGTGATCACCCTCCCCTGTGCCAATGTTGGCACCCGTGCCTAAGGTTGCTATAGCCCTGCAACAGTGTGATCAAGTAGGTGCATTCATAGAAATTAAAAAAGTCAGTCCTTGAAATGAATAGGGTTGAGAATCACTAAGACAGAAAGAGTCTGGTTGTTGTTGTTTTTGATTGATTGATTGATTACTATTAATAATACTTTATTAGCAGTTTGCATAGGAAAAGCACAGGACAGTACAGTTCAGATGCAAGGTCTCCTATGGCTAGGGCTGTCACAATTATTACATAATCGTCTAATCACAATTATGTGATGTAATCGCAATAATTTTGCATAACCATCATAATCGTTTCCATGTTGAGAAATGTTAATATAGTTTCAAACACACTTCAAAAAGTACTGGAAACTGCAGATCTGCAAGACCACAACGCGTCGCATTGTGAGCTTGAATGAAGCCTTAAGCGCTTTGCACACAGGACAGCTGCGTTTTTGTTTTTTTTTCGTTTGCTGCATGAATAAAACGCATTGGATTTGGTGTGCAATGCTGTGCGGAATTGGCGCTGCGGATCCCAAAAGGAGTCATAAAAGGAGTGATGAGTTTGTGACAAGACGCACAAATCGAACTGGGTTCGACCGAGAAAAAAAACGCACGTCCGCAGCCACTCGTCGCACAGCCAATTCGGATCCGGTGTGCATGAGGTCGTAGAGAATCATTGTTTTCTTTTTAAAAAGTGAAATTGTCCGTTTTATCCGTACGGATAAACGCGCCTGTGTGCAAAGGGCTTTACTCAGTTAATTTGGTACATTTGTGTATAAGCTGTTCCAGAAAGAGACATTAAAATACTTACGGGAGATGACTGACTCTGTGACGGTGGCTTCATTGTGTTTCTTGTCCTGAAAGAAAAAAATAAATACAGATAAAATAAAATAGAAAGATTAGTTTAACGTTATAAGCTGGTTATTAACACTTCTAGCGCCATTATTTTTCTAATCATCCAGACAGTGTGACGCCATTCACTGCGCTTTATTTTGAAGAGCCCCGAAAGCCACAATCGTGTCCACGTTGTGGAAATTCACTAGATCCGGGGTGTTTACTTTCACAAGTAAATGAAAAATTCGAATCGCGGCCGACACGGCCCAGTGTCGCCGTGAAAAAAAGTGTTTCTCTGCGATCAAAGCGTTTTTGGTAAAAAATGTTGATCAAATTTGAACTTGGATGAATTGTATTTCTATGCCAGGGGTTTTCAAAGTGGGTGACGGGGCACCCTGGGGTGCCGTGACGGCAGTCCAGGGGTGCCGCGAGATAATTTGACAATATTTGGAATTTATTTGAACGCTTGAAAAAATATTCAGTATCATTTTAAACTTGAAGTACAAAGTTATTTTCAGTCAGTTCTAACCAAAATGGGTATTATCTCAATGTTTTCCTCGCAACATAATCACTAAAATATCGTCAATGTCGGGCAGAAACCTTGTATTTCCAAGTTACAAGACCGTCGCACAAAACGAGTGAAAACAGCCGATCTACAAGCACACAACGCCTCGCGATGTGAGCCGGTGTGTGCTTGTAGATCGGCTGTTTTCACTAGTTTAGTACATATTTTAGATGATAAATACAAAACGAACGGTTTCCACCCGACAACGACGATATGCTATAAATATAAGGTGCTGGGAGAGAAAATTATAATGTAGGGGTGCCTCGGATTAAAAAGAATATTTATGGGGTGCCCTGAGACAAAAAGGTTTGGGAACCCCTGCTCTATGCTATGTTATTTGTCACAAATTAGATTGCTAATCTATCTAGATGTTTCTAGCTAGGATATGGGATATGGCTGCCCGACCGGGGTCGATTGTAGCAATGTGTTACTATGCAAGCAGATTTTATTTCATTTATTTGTATTTTTTTGGTCTGGGATTACATATACTTTCATGTTAGTAAATGGAAAAATAATATCACTAAATGTCAAAGTAAAAACATATTTAAATACAACAGTATATGCATACATTTGAAAAAAAAAAATGAATTAATATTTACATAATTGCAATGAAATACTGTATATATAAAACATGATTAAGTAACAATTACAAGTCAAACGCTATAAGGGCGAGTGGTGACTGTAGGGTCATGATAGAAAGTTATCAAATAATGTGTTTTTCTTTAATTAAGTGATATGGAGGAGGAGGCATTTAGAAACACAAACATTCAATTCAATTGAGTAACTGTCTGTAAAGCAGTGCTGTGTGACTGAAATCTTATGAGTGGTATTACTAATTATGGCACATATGTTTCTTGTAACAAAAGATGACTAGTGAATTTCAAGTAGTCTGTGAAGGACAATGTAAAAAGCGTTACTTTTGAACTACTCTCCTTAATCATTTGAGGGGAATTATTTGAGAAACCGTCGTTACATTTAGGAAAAATACCCAAATAAGCAACTACGCTTTATAGAATCAAGCCCCCCAAACCCCCCACCCAACCTAGCCTGACACTTCAGTCCGCACATCACCACCCCCTGCTGGTGGGTGGTGTGTAGTGTGGACGTATTTTATTTTATTTCCTGCGCGCCTGAAGAGCGGGCGCTTTGAATGGGCCAATCAGGGTTGTATGCTTGGGGCACGTGGTAGGCTGCTCCGGTCCCAGCCCCCTCCAAACAGAGCTCTTGAGCTCACGTGAGACTCGCTCGTGGACTCTGATTGGTGTCCTCTGCCCACGTGAGAGTCTAGTGGACTCTGATTGGTCCGTGAAAACTGTCATGGCAGAGTCAGACTCGACTCGTATTATTTTAATAAACGATGCAATAGTGCCGTTTCATCACGTTTTAATACCATTTTTCACTAACGTAAACATGCAGACATATAATATGTTATGAGAAATAACGTATTTTTGCAATGTCACGCCACGTCGCCGCCGCGTGTGTGTGTGTGTGTGTATGTGTGTGTGTGTGTGTGTGTGACGTCAATAGGCTTCAGCCCCCCCCCCCCCCCCCCCCCCCCCCGCCGAAATAGAATGTCTGCCCTCAATTTCAGACTCTCTCCCCCCACGTAGTGTGGTGTGAGATGTCTGGCGCTCGCAGTCAGGCAACACCCAACCTACTATTATTTTCAAGCGTTACAGAGAGAAAGAGAAAAAAAGAATACTTATAATAAGCAGACATGGCAACACACTGGTCACTAGGAGGAACAACAAAGTTTATGTGAGGTGACAACAAGCAGCTAGGCCAGAGGCGTCAATTGGGTATGGCAATGTATGGCAGCTGCTATACCTTGGCAACAGGGGGAAAATTATGAAATGTACTTCTTAAAATAAATGCATCATGCCTGTTGCTATGGTATGACTGGCGCCTTCCACCAGTCATGTTGCCATACCTTAGCTTTTGCTGAACTGACGCCACTGGCAGCCAGGCTGGTCAGCTGACACCAACACAATGGGCCAGCCCAGATAAACTAACATCACAAACAAGGCACAGCATCGACCCTGAATGTCAACCTCATCATTACTATTCTAAAACGTTATTAAACAGTTATTACTAACAAAAGAATCGATTTAATAACGAATTATGTTTTGAATATACATACACACATGGACCCCTTTGGAAATATAGTGCTATCTTGGGTTATGCTTTTAGCATCCTTTTGCATGAGTCTGTAGTCTGTACCTCTGAGCTTTTGTTGGTGTTGTTGCAAACTGTTAATAATAACGTATTCAATCAATCGAAATCCAATGAACAAAAAAAATAATTGTTTAAAAATAGCATATAGCTTTAGTGTAATAGTATAATAGCACGTATATCTGTAATAACCTCACTACGCCTTGATAATAACATGCCATGGTGTGATCTTGTAGGCATAGACAATGTATGCATGCCACCATATAAAAATACTGCTTTATGAGTTAATCGGACAAATCAATGCAGTAGCCTATACATATTTTTAATCAATGCAACGTTTACGTTGATGCATAACATAACAAAAAGATATGTTAAAAACACATACAACACATACAAAAAAGTAATCGACGGAATGAGCACTTGAGACACATCGACAGCTGCAGCCATCATCATTTAGTAGCCTACATATTGTTATTAAGTTAGCCTGCGATAGCTGCTGGCTAACCCCAGCTCTAGCTAACATGTCTACTTTAGTAGTGCTTGTTTCTGAACGTGATCGTGCTGTAGAAGAGAAGATAAAAGGTACTTTTTAGTCATGTGCATCCCTGTCCATCCGCTGCTAATGTCAACGCTGTGATCGGATCATCATCACCACCATCATCTTCGACAACAACAATAACAATAACACACGCGCGCACACGCACACACACCGTCTCTACACTGTCGATGAGGACAACAACAAAAACACTGCGACGAGGGGCCGCTCGATTCAATAACAGCCGGCGAATGGCCTGCTCCCTGCT
Organism: Nannobrachium achirus; assembly: GCF_963921795.1. Classification (NCBI taxonomy): domain Eukaryota; kingdom Metazoa; phylum Chordata; class Actinopteri; order Myctophiformes; family Myctophidae; genus Nannobrachium; species Nannobrachium achirus. The sequence continues at coordinate 66,460,810 of NC_137813.1, forward strand.
GCCCTGCCGCCGGCGGGCGGGGCTGGAGACCAAATAAAAAAATGTATATCTCCGTGTTTCCGAAACATTTTTATGGGTATTTTTTTTTTAATCACTACTATTTCAAAACATTCCCAAAAAGCAACACATTTAATTAATTGAAAACTATATACAATCTTTTTTCCCCCCTCAATAATCTCCATAAAGAAATTAAAGAACTAGCCTATTAAAATAAATGAAAAAATAAATTAGAGAACAAATGTTTAAGAACATAAGATGAAGTAGGGAAAATTGTAGATCTACAAGCTCGACAATGCGGCACAAAAGTTGTGAGCTTAATTATTTTCACTAGTTTGGGTTAAGGGCAAACTCATTTCTCTTTTCGGTCTTGAGATAAAAGTTTGGGAACCATTGAAAGGCTAATAAATGTTTGGTCTAGTAACTGTTCATATGTTATTTGTTATTCATTATGCATCACTTCTGCTTGTATGTCACCAAAAATAATTGGCTTTTTATTTATTTTGAAAAACGTTGTAACAACAAAACATAGTTATTGGTACAGTGCAGCACAACATCACTTTGAGGTGATATATCATTTTGTATCTGCGGCAACCGGAAGGACCGGGTCATATGAACGAGCGCTCCTCAGAAGGAACCCGCCCCCGGCCTGTGCTTTGCATTGTGAGTGGACGAAGTCGCCGTCAATCAATGTGTCCGCGTCTTCCTATTGGTCTGAATGTCGGTCAGTGACGAGAACATGGAACTGTGTCACTATGAGGACATCTACTGACCACACGGCACACGCGCACGCACGCACACGCGTGGCGCGCACACACACACACACACACACACACACACACACACACACACACACACACACACACACACACACACACACACACACACACACTGTACACACACACACACACACACACACACACACACACACACACACACACACACACACACACACACACACACACACTGCCTACTGCATAGTAGGCCTACTGTGTTCTATTCGTCTGTCATTCAATGTTATATGAGATACTTAAATGGTTTCCTGTGGAAATAAGCTGTCTTTTCATGGATCTCCTTTTAGTAGACCTTGTACCAGTGAACTGTGCCGTCATGAAACTGTACCTTTTCCTATGCAAACTTCTAATAAAGTCTTCAATCAATCAATCAATCAATCAATCAATCAATCAATAAATCAATCAAAACACACACACACACACACACACACACACACACACACACACACACACACACACACACACACACACACACACCTGCCAACCCTCCTGTTTTTGAAGAAGTCTCCTGTTATTTAACCAAACTAGTCCTTACCCGTTCAAAGATATGAGCTCTGAAATGATGTGCAGTGTGTGGGTTATGGGGTGTGCACTGTGCACACAGTATATGAGGGATGGAAAGTAACTTTAACTGGTGCTTGCATCATAATATGTAGGAGCATCAATGTAAGAAATACCCGTTTCGTTTAAAGGCTACAGAGATACTGTGTACCGATCTACATGACAACATCTGTAACAGGGCCAGCCAATCCCCCCCCCCCCCCCCCCCCCCACACACACACACACACACACAGAGCTGGTTAAACATGTTGCCCCATGCTAGATGCAGAATAGATATGCCTCATGCTAGATGCAGAATAGATAGTAGATACACCATAAAAATGCTAATATACAGCATATGATTTGTGAAAGTGACAAACGGGCTTCACAGTTATGTCAGGTGTGTATATATGCTAATGGTGATGCGATTTCAGATCAATTGCTCCAGCCACTGAGGAGAAACGCTGTGACAGACAGACAGACAGACAGACAGACAGACAGACAGACACTCACTCACTCACTCAGACAGACATTCGCAAAATTATAGTATAGATGACCATGTCTCCTGATCCAGAATTTTCACCCTTTTTCAAAGACCCGCAGATATGCAGCCACAGCCATTAAAATAGGCCTGTATGTAGTTCCTTGGCTATTTGATATGCAAACCGCCAGGGCCTTAGGCCTATTTTATGTTCTTTTTGTTGAAAGGTGTGAGATCTAGCTCTCTCTCTTGCCATGCCACCCACCCAGACACACGCACGCACGCATGCACGCACACACACACACACACACACACGCAAAGGGCTTTATATTGGCATGAGTAAACATACGTTTACATTGCCAAAGCAGAAGTGTACACAATACAATACAATCGGAAAACAAAATATGTACAGGTGAAAACGTTGTGACGCGTTGTGAGCTTGTAGATCTGCTATTTTTTGGTGAACTTTCCCCCCAGAATAGGGATGCTGGGTTTCAAGTAGTTGTAACGTTATTTTCAGTCAGTTCTGATGGAAACTGATATTTCTCCTTAACATAGCCTATCTTAGGTAGGTGGGAAGATGTGCATACTGTATTTATGTGGCTTGATATGATGTAAGATTCTAAAAGTTAACAGAGTAATTCAAGGGTGCAACGTGAATCTTATCGCCTGTCTCTCTCAATGCAATGCCTTAATTTCTCACTCAATAATAATAATATTTCATCCTTCAGCCTCACTGTTGGCTCTGTACTTGGTCTAGCTTTTTTCCCTCTACAGTTTAGAGGCTAGTTTCACTATTTTTGCGGACCCCTGATGGTGTGTGTGTGTGTGTGTGTGTGTGTGTGTGTGTGTGTGTGTGTGTGTGTGTGTGTGTGTGTGTGTGCGTGCGTGCGTGCGTGCGTGTGTGCGTGCGTGCGTGTGTGCGAGAGAGAGAGAGAGAGAGAGAGAGAGAGAGAGAGAGAGAGAGAGAGAGAGAGAGAGAGAGCTGCAACAGCTCTGTGCTGTGTCAAAGCTCCTCCCCTCTCTGACTCAGAGGAGTCAGGAAACAGAAACTTACAGCACTGAGCACACTCTTCTCTGTCAATGCAGACAGATACACACACAGAGACAGGCGAAGATTCACATTCAGATCAAACGCACCTTCCAGTGAGGAGGACAGACTGTCTTTCCACAGCTACAGGAGGGAATACTGACCCAGACCACTGGAACCTGCTGCTGACTCTGTCAGCTGAATGGACTTTAACAAGAACCACGATTAAAGTGAAAGGAAACTTTCACAAAGGGAACATTCTAGGAGAAGGGAGTGTTACCACCACTGACTGACTCATTTCCTTTATTGAGCTGAGTGTTTGTTGCTTCATTCAGGGACAAAATGGCATCCAGGGCATTTCGCCCAGAAGAGGATTATTCCTGTCCTGTGTGTTGTGACATCTTTAAAGATCCTGTTATCCTGTCCTGCAGCCACAGCTTCTGTAAAGTCTGTATAGAGAATTGGTGGAAAGATAAGGAAATAAAAGCATGTCCATTTTGTAGGGAGGAACAGTCTGTGGATCCACGCAGAAACCTGGCTCTGAAGAACCTGTGTGAGGCCTTACAGGAGAGACACCAGAGAGCTTCAACAGGGTCTGAGGTTCTCTGCAGTCTGCATGCTGAGAAACTCAAACTGTTCTGTCTGGAATGTCAACAGCCAGCGTGTCTTGTGTGTCGAGATTCTAAAAAACACATCAACCACAGTTTCAGACCCATCGATGAAGCTGCACTGGATCACAAGGAGGAAGTCCAGAAATCTCTGAAGCCTTTACAAGATAAACTGGAGGTCTTTAATAAAGTTAAAACAAACTGTGACCAAACAGCAGGACACATTAAGGTCTGGGCCCGGCACACAGAGATGCAGATGAAGGAACAGTTTAAGAAGATGCATCAGTTTCTAAAGAAGGAAGAGAAGACAAGGATCACTGCACTGAGGGAGGAAGAGCAGCAGAAGACTCAGATGGTGAAGGAGAAGATTGAGGGTCTGAACAGAGACATATCAACCCTTTCAGACACAATCAGAGCCATAGAGGAGGATCTGAGAGCTGAACACATCTCATTCCTGCAGAACTACAAGACCACAGTGGAAAGAGTCCAGCTCACACTGCAGGACCCACAGCCGGTCTCAGGAGCACTGATAGACGAGACCAAACACCTGAAGAACCTGACCTTCAGAGTCTGGGACAAGATGAAGGACATTGTCTCCTACACTCCTGTCATTCTGGACCCCAACACGGCCCATCCACGACTCATCCTGTCTGATGATCTGACCAGTGTGAGAGTTGGAGAAGAACAGCAGCTTCCTGACAACCCAGAGAGGTTTGACTTCTGGCCCCGTGTCCTGGGTTCTGAGGGCTTTAACTCTGGGACTCACAGCTGGGATGTTGAGGTTGGAGACAGTACATGGTGGTGGCTGGGTGTGTCAGCAGAGTCTTATCAGAGGAAGGGAGAAGGAGGGGGTCAAGACTGGAGCATAAGGTTATATGAAGGTAAATACACAGCATACTCCTCCTCACCAGGGTCAGTCACTGTTCTCTCAGTGAACCAGAACCCCAAGAAGATCAGAGTCCAGCTGGACTGGAACAAAGGAAAGCTGTCCTTCTCTGATCCTGATACTAACACACACATACACACCTTCACACACACTTTCACTGACACACTCTTTCCATTCATTGGCACTACTGGTACTCTGAAGATGTTACCATGGAAGATCAGTGTAACTCTGGAATCACGTAGTTAGACATGATGATGATGATGATGATGATGATGATGTATTAATCATATTAGTAATACTACTAGTGCCAACAATAATGATAATTAATATTAGGGGATTTATAGAAATGTAGTAAACATTGAGATACTTTACTATAAAATGTATCAGACTATTATGATACTTTTACTCTTGCACTTAACTGTAATGTACTTTTTACACCATTTCCTAATATAGAATCATCACGTTGGAACAATCTCTTTATGACATTAATAAAGAATGACATGTTATTATCATTAGTTTCATGAAACCACAACGGCTGATAGACTATGAACCCTGCAGTCACTTGAATCACTGTTATTAAAATGATAACAAACACCATAATAAAGTATTAAAACAGTTTACTTGGAGGTATTGTGGTTCTAATTATGTCACATTGCTTGTGTGTGTGTGTGTGTGTGTGTGTGTGTGTGTGTGTGTGTGTGTGTGTGTGTGTGTGTGTGTGTGTGTGTGTGTGTGTGTGTGTGTGTGTGTGTGCGTGCGTGCGTGCGTGTGTGTGTGTGTGTGTGTGGTTCAGACCCAAAAGAGAAATGAGTTATTTGCCCAGGACCCAAACTAGTGAAAATAGCTGATCTACAAGCTCACAGTGAGCTTGTAAATCAGCTATTTTCACTACTTCTTAAATATGTTTCCTAATTTATGAAATTACCTAAATATTGCTTTTTGGGGGGGGGGGGGGGGGTTTGGAAGATGTTTTGAAATAAGTATTTAAAAACAAATAGTAGGAAATAAAATACGATAAAATAAAGGGACCCATAACAATTTGTCCGTGACCTACAAGCATGCAGCATGTCTATGCGGCCCTTCATGGTCAAATATATTTCTTCTATTTCACTGTGGACAAATCATTTCTGATGTCATTTTCTCTCCAAAACCCCCTAAGTTCTCCAAACTCCTTCTCCTGCTATTCCACCAAAATGTGGAACGCCTTATCGAAGGCCTTAAAGGAGTGTAAATCCCTAACATCCTTTAAAATCGCCCTGAAAAATCACTTACAGGTGGCAGCCGCTCGTAACTGGTAAAAAAATAAACCTAGCCCATTACCCTCCCCCTGACCCTTCTTTGTATTTATCTACTGTATAGCCTATATATTTTTGGCACTGTTACTTAGTTATTCATTTTTTCTTTTTCTGAAAATATCTACTGCATAGTACTGTGTTCTGTCTGTCATTCAATGTTGTAAGAGATACTTAAATGGTTTCCTGTCCAAATAAGCAGAAACGCTTACTAGGATCTCCTTTTAGTTGACATTGTACCAGTGAACTGTACCATCATGAACATGTACCTTTTCCTATGCAAACTTCTAATAAAGTCTTCAATCAATCAATCAATCAATCAATTAATCAATCAATTAATCAATCAATCAAGACAATATTTTTGTTCAATAAGGTTTGGCCTTATACATAGAAATAGGTCTGTTTCTTTACTTTTTTAGACTAGTGTGTTACAAGATCATTGTCATAACATCCAAAATAGGACCGTCATTTTTAGCTTGTGGCCCTTGTACTTTTGGTATTTTGCTGAGTGGCCCCTGAGCCATCTTAAGTTGAGTAGCCCTGCTGTAAGGGATGGTGAACCACTGTAATCTGACCTCTCACCTCTTCAGACTCCACCTTAGACCAAGCCTTGACTTATGCAAATAGGTTAAAATGACATTTAGATAGCATGTTATTCAGGCGATAGGTTCATTATTTACCTAAAGCATCCTATAGTTCAATTTCAAATATTTATGAACGGTGCAAACCGCTCCTACACCTGCCATTGTCTGTTTGTCCCACGTCTGTTTGTATGTATGTCCCGCCCCATCCCATCCCACATTGGCCAAGCTTCACAGGACGCTAAATTAAACTAGAAAGTAGGGGTGGGCGATATGGAAAAATATCACAATATATTTCCAATCTGCATCACAATACACATGCAATCTTATCACGATTCTTTTTCATGTTGGTTTTTCAAGTTACTTAACCGTACAGCCACCTAGCCTCGTAAACCGCCCTCTTCCGGAAACCATACTGGATTACGGAAGTTGGTCGTTTACTAGGCTAACAGCCACCTACAAGGTAACACAAACTAAAAGAAATTGTAAAAGACCATTTAGACCAGTGGTCCTCAAAGTGCATGCGATCCAGACTCTCTGGTTTCCTTTACAATTGACAATTTAGGCATTTAGCAGATGCTTTTAATCCAAAGCGATTTACAATAAACAGGTAATCTAAATTCAATCTAAAGTGGGAAAGATTCCTCTCCTACGCTAATAACTAATAATGAATAATCTCAGACTACTGGCTAGCCCCCCCTAACACAGTATCCTGCTCGCTCAAACGTGTTAAATATATGAACTGCATAGCCTCCCCCCCCCCCCCCCTCTTTTGTTGTTGTTGTTGTTGTCTAGTGTTGGTATTGTTTGTTATTGTATTGTTTTTTTGCCCTGTTATTGTTTTGTTTTGTTATTGGCTCATTGTAATGACCGTAATCTGTCAGTAATCCGCCTGTGCCAATCAAGTTGTGCCTGTTATGTGTCAGCCCCTGGGCTGGTGTATTTGTTTTTTAAAGAAAAAAACACAATAAAATACTAATAAAAAACAAACAAAAAAAACAATAAGCAGGTAATACATCACTATAATAAGCAAGATAATATGTCAGTACATCAACACTACTATAACGATGCATAGGAAGATCAATCTAGAAAAACAATAACATAGGTAGACCACACATCTAATCAGTACAAAAAACCTAAAAAATGCTATTTAGCTTCATATATATGGTCATTCAGGAAAATGGAGTGTTACAGTAGTGCTATGGGTTTAGGTGGAGTCTGAAGAGGTGAGTCTTCAGTCCATGGTGGAAGCTAGGGAGTGAGTCTTTAGTTCTAAGTACGACAGTGAGTTTATTCCACAGTTTGGGGTCCAGGAGGGTGAATTGTCTAGGACGAGTGTATTGAGTTAAGGTGTGACCTTGACATTTTAAAGTTTGAGAACTACTGATCTAGACCAAAATGCAGGTTAAAATTGAATTCTGCAATGAATCTCTGTGTTAACAATTCAACCAGGCTCCCTTCATTGTATCACAATACATACAATATCTCTGAAAAGGCATATTGTGGACTGTGGAGACATTGTATCGTCTCAAAGATATTCATCACCATATCACCCACCCCTACTAGAAAATCACACCTGTGTGAACTGAGCGGTGGTCGTGGGGGGGGGGGGGGGGGGGGGAGGGAGGGGTGCCTGTGTGTGTGGGGTGGGGGTGTGTGTGTGTGTGTGTATTGCAGTTGATGCTCAGGGCAGGCTAGACTCAACAGCACCTCTCTGGTCACCCAGGGTACTCAGGCTACACCAGAGGCTACATACAGACAGACCCACACACCAGAGGCTACATACAGACAGACACACACACCCACACACACGGCCACGCTATGGAGACGGTGTGACCACCGCTCAAAAAGTGACATTGTGGGAAAGTGGTTGCACTGACGCAAGACACAAGGAATCCACAGCCACCAGACTTAATTCAGGTCTAAGCACATCATAATCTCCATTTGCACACTTGTAATCGGTGGTGGAAAAAGTAGTTACTTTACACCACTGCTGGTAATCCATGAGTTTCATAGAAAGTTCCCTTCTTGAATTCTGTTTTGTCTTTACCAGCTTGCAACGCTGGTCAATAGATAGACAGCCGATAATGTCAGAATTATGAGATGAGAGTTACAATAATAATGGCATCTTGTCAGTAACGTCAGAGTGTACCGCCCTCTGTCTATAGCTGACCTGTCACATCACATTGTTGTGACATCACATTCCATCCTTGTCCCTTGTATCCCCAGGTATATGGAGATCCCCGATGTCATCAATATTAAACCCATAGCTTGAATGCACATATATGG
>NC_137813.1:66474307-66669307 GCF_963921795.1 Nannobrachium achirus
TATGTCCCATTGCTCTTGTGTGTGTGTGTGTGTGTGTGTGTGTGTGTGTGTGTGTGTGTGTGTGTGTGTGTGTGTGTGTGTGTGTGTGTGTGTGTGTGTGTGTGTGTGTGTGTGTGTGTGTGTGTGTGGTTCAGACCCAAAAGAGAAATGAGTTATTTGCCCAGGACCCAAACTAGTGAAAATAGCTGATCTACAAGCTCACAGTGAGCTTGTAAATCAGCTATTTTCACTACTTCTTAAATATGTTTCCTAATTTATGAAATTACTTAAATATTGCTTTAAAAAAAAAAAAAAAGCAAAGTGAATGTTAACCACTGTTAACCACTATGCCTAAACCTAACCTAAACCCTTATTCGAACTAATGACCGTTCGAATAAGGAACCACATGTGGCCCCTGCAGCATGTCTATGCGGCCTGTCATGGTCATACCAAGAAAAATATATTTCTTCTATTTCAGTGTGGACAAATACTTTCTGGTGTCATTTTATCTCCACTAAGAAACTATTTTAGTCTTTTTTTGGAAACTTCATCATTTCACAATCATTATTCATTCCATGACAATCTTTTTGTTCAATGAGGTTTGGCCTCATACATAGAAATATGGCTGTGTTTACTTTTTTAGACTAGTGTGTTACAACATAATTGTCTCAACGTCCAAAATAGGACCGTAATTTTTAGCTTGTGGCACTTTAACTTTTGGTATTTTGCTGAGTGGCCCCTGAGCCATCTTAAGTTGAGTAGCCCTGCTGTAAGGGATGGTGAACCACTGTAATCTGACCTCTCACCTCTTCAGACTCCACCTTAGACCAAGCCTTGACTTATGCAAATAGGTTAAAATGACATTTAGATAGCATGTTATTCAGGCGATAGGTTCATTATTTACCTATAGCATCCTATAGTTCAATTTCAAATGTTTATGAACGGTGCAAACTGCTCCTTCATCTGCCATTGTCGTACGTACGTCCCGCCCCATCCCATCCCACATTGGCCAAGCTTCACGGGATGCTAAATTAAACTAGAAAGTAGGGGTGGGCGATATGGAAAAATACAACATCACAATATATTTCCAAGCTGTATCACGATACACATCTTGCAAAACACATTTTGGCCTATTTGTGTATACATGTGACCTGACGGTCGCTTATCTCCCGATTAGGGAGTCTTACTGGTTTATGAAACTTTTCTAGAAAAATGTTAATTCATGAGTTTAGTTCTCCTGCAATGTTGCCTGCGCCAAAGTGTTCAAAAATATCATATCAAATATAAGTGTATTCATAATTAAATACTACTGCATTCATGTCTTCATCATCTCTATTCATTGTTAAATATAAAATTCATTCATGTGTGGCAATTCATTTTGTGTGGCAAAGTCTCTCTTAAGTTGAACTTAACTAAATAGCACTGCTAACTTAATTTTATTTCTTTATGTTTTATATTACGTTTAAACTGATGCTAGGATCACAGGTAAACCAATAGCCTAAACTAGCATCAGTCTCTCTTAAGTTGATCTCAACTAAATAGCACCGCTCACTTCACCCTGGGTGTGATTTTTCTTTTTTAATAATACATTGTTTAGAGCTAGACTGATGCTAGGTTGGTTTGCCATGTGCTCCTAGTTTACTGAGGCACTATTGTCTCTATGCCAGGGGTCTTCGACGTTTTCAGGCGAAGGTGGCCCCTTAGCCGATGAAGCAGGGACCCCCGGATTCCATATAGTTTCATCGTTTGACAGCACAATCATCAGTGTATTTTGGATTCATGTAAATTTGTGATATCAGATATGTAACCACTTGAACAATCAATACTTAATAAACTTGACCTTTCACTCTGTACTTAGTGTGCTCTTTTTTCCCCTCTACACCAAACCTTTTTGCCAAAAATAGCCGATCTGCAAGCTCACAACGCCTCACGCTGCAAGGCCGTTGTGAGCTTGTAGATCAGCTATTTTTGACTACATTTCTCAGAATATGGACGTTAGGGTTAAAGTGGTTAATATAAAAAAGGAGGAAAAAAAGTTTCTATCACACAAAGATTTTAAGGACCCCCTGTAGTAACTCTGAGGACCCCTTATAGGGGTCCCGGACCCCCTGTTGAAGACCCCTGCTCTATGCATTTGCTACATGTGTGAACAAGCTCCATGGTGCCACCTGCTGGTCAAACATTCAATCCTCTGAAGTTGCTGGGAAATATGGAAATCCCATTGAAAGATCTTTGCCTACAGTCTTAAAACTAGAGATAGATGGTAATGTCTTTTACAGAGGACTCAGGTTATGGTTGAAATCAAATCAACTGTGCTCACATGAATAGTTTCTGTTCCTTACCTGCTTTGTGAATTGATTATGGCTACTTATGATTTTGTATCATCTGCCCATGAATGATTGCGGTGCATCTTGGGAATGGGCTTATCGAAAAAGACATATTTAGCCACTTTCACGCATTCCCCCAACCAATGAAATCAATGACATTAAAATCGCTAAAACGATAGAAAGCAGTAAATGAAAACATTTTAAGACTCATATTTTCTTTGCTCTTAATTACAATCTAAAATTTGAACCCTTGTTGTAAAAAAACAAAGTTGTCCTTTAACAGTAAGCTGATTCTTTCTTAAAATCATTATGAATCTCCTCTCCGAGGTTTGAAACTGTAGCTCCTATGGTTTACGAGAGAAAAATACTTGAATGTGAGTTTTTGCAATTCCCATTATAAGTCAATGGGGAAAATTAATTCACTAATAAATTAATATCAATTAAACTATAGAACCTTTCTCTTAGCAAGTTACTAGCACACGATTCCCGAGTAAGCCGGTCGATTTGACATATGGCGCGAGTGTGTGGTGCAAAAACTGTGGGAGGAGTAGCGTGCCAAACTTTGAGGCTACAGACACGGACAGACGGACGGACGGACGGAGACCCACACACACGGCCACGTATAGGGAGCTTGTGTTCCACACAGCTCCAAAAAAGGAGTAACAGACAATTTAGACCAGTGGTCCTCAAAGTGGGGTCCAGGGAGGGACTCTCTGGGTTCCTTTTGGGAGGTCTAAATTGACCCATATACCGGTACAAGTATGTACTTTGAGAGTATAGAAATGAACGGGTCCATTTGGTTTCATTTGTATACTGTCAGAGTTAAGGCGTGACCTTGACATTTTAAAGTTGGAGAACTACTGATCTAGATCAAAATGCAGGTTAAAATTGAATTCTGCAATGAATGTCTGTATTAACAATTCAACCAGGCTCCCTTCATTGTATCACAATAGGCCTACATACGATATCTCTGAAAAGGCATATTGTGGACTGTGGAGACATCGTATCGCCTCAAAGATATTCAACAACATATCACCCACCCCTACTAGAAAAGGTGCAATTGTGGGAAAGTGGTTGCACTGACACAAGTCACAAGGAATCCACGGCCACCAGACTTAATTCAGGTCCAAGCACATCATAATCTCCATTTGCACACTTGTAATCAGTGGTGGAAAAAGTACTCAAAGGTTATACAAAATTGTACAGTACTTAAGTAAATCTAGTTACTTTACACCACTGCTTGTAATCCATGAGTTTCATAGAAAGTTCCCTTCTTGAATTCTGTTTTGTATTTACCAGCTTGCAACGCTGGTCAATAGATAGACAGCCTATAATGTCAGAATCTCCTGCAAATTGCAGTTTTCATGACATCAGAATTATGAGATGTTATAATAAAAATCAAACCTCGGTTCGAAGTGAAGCGGTGAACTTTTATTCTATGTGTTCTAGAGTTATGAACTCTGTGATCTATACATTCTTTATATATTCTGAATTCTACATTCTTTATATATGAATATATGAATGAATGATTTTATCTGGAGGGCCGAATTATCATGTGAAGCTTGACCAATCCTCAAAGTATCCAATCATCAGACCGGGAGGGACACTACACACATATTCTGGACGTACAGGACAGATAAAACCTGTTCATTCTGAACTGAAATGGCCATATATGGACATGGGACACACATTTTGCTTTTTGAAAAAGCCTATTCATTCTGGACTGATATTCTGGACGTACGGGACAGATAAAACCTGTTCATTCTGGACTGAAATGACCATATATGGACATGAGGTGACAGACATTTTGTTTTTGATAAAACCTGTTCATTCTGGACTGGGATGACCATATATGGACATGAAACACACATTTTGTTTTTGAAAAGACCTGTTCATTCTGGACTGAAATGACCATATATGGGCGTGGGACACACAAAGCCACTCATTGGAAGCGGCTTTCACCGCTTCAAAAATCACAGTAACGTCAGAGTGTACCGCCCTCTGTCAATAGCTGACCTGTCACATCACATTGTTGTGACATCACATTCCACCCTTGTCCCTTGTATCCCCAGGTATATGGAGATCCCTGATGTCAACAATATTAAGCCCATAGCTTGGAATGCCCATATATGGACATATTGTGTGAGTCTCATGTGGTCTATAACATAAGACATCTATGATGTCAGTCATATCCATATTTGGGAAAATATTTTGTCCACATTTTGTCCGTCCTGTGAGAATTCTGACCTGCGCAACCTCACCCTTTAGACCCTTAGGCAGGCGTCTTACTGGTACTAGTCCTTACCCGTCCTTACCCGTTTGAACTCTGAATTAGAGGTTTGCACCCGCTTCGCCCACTTATGAAATATCAAATGAATTCCATAAATTAGACGCGTTGTGAGCTTGTAGATCTGCTATTTTTTGGTGAACTTTCCCCCCAGAATAGGGATGCTGGGTTTCAAGTAGTTGTAACGTTATTTTCAGTCAGTTCTGATGGAAACTGATATTTCTCTTATTAACATAGCCTACTGTATCTCAGGTGGGAAGATGTGCATATTTATTGTTGCTTGATATGATATAAGATTCTAAAAGTTAACAGAGTAATTCAAGGGTGCAACGTGAATCTTATCGCCTGTCTCTCTCAATGCAATGCCTTTCTCACTCAATAATAATAATGATATTTCATACAGTTAAGCCTCACTGTTGGCTCTGTACTTTCCTGTTCTAGCTTTTTCCCCTCTACAGTTTAGAGGCTTGTTTCACTATTTTTGCGGACCCCATGTGTGTGTGTGTGTGTGTGTGTGTGTGTGTGTGTGTGTGTGTGTGTGTGTGTGTGTGTGTGTGTGCGTGTGTGTGACAGTGTTGCAACAGCTCTGTGCTGTGCCAAAGCTCCTCCCCTCTCTGACTCAGAGGAGTCAGGAAACAGAAACTTACAGCACACTCTGCTCTGTCGACACAGACAGATACACACACAGAGACAGGGATAAGATTCACGATCAGATCAAACTTCCAGTGAGGAGGACAGACAGTCTTTCCACAGCTACAGGAGGGAATACTGACCCAGACCACTGGAACCTGCTGCTGACTCTGTCAGCTGAATGGACTTTAACAACAACCACCATTCAAAGTGAAAGTAAACTTCAGGGAACATTCTAGAGGAGGGAGTTTTACCACCACTGACTGTCTGATTTCCTTTATTGAGCAGAGTGTTTGTTGCTTCATTCAGGGACAAGATGGCATCCAATGCATCTCGCCCAGAAGTGGATTATTGCTGTCCTGTGTGTTGTGACATCTTTAAAGATCCTGTTATCCTGTCCTGCAGCCACAGCTTCTGTAAAGCCTGTCTGCAGGAATGGTGGAGAGAGAAGGTAATAAAAGAATGTCCAGTTTGTAAGGAGAGACATTCAGTGGATCCACCCAGAAACCTGGCTCTGAAGAACCTGTGTGAGGCCTTCATACAGGAGAGACATCAGAGAGCTTCAACAGGGTCTGAGGTTCTCTGCAGTCTGCATGCTGAGAAACTCAAACTGTTCTGTCTGGAATGTCAACTGACCGTGTGTCTTGTGTGTCGGGATTCTAAAAAACACATCAACCACAGAATCAGACCCATCGATGAAGCTGCACTGGATCACAAGGAGGAAGTCCAGAAATCACTGAAGCCTTTACAGGAGAAACTGGAGGTCCTTAATAAAGTTAAAACAAACTGTGACCAAACAGCAGAACACATTAAGGTCCGGGCCCGGCACACAGAGATGCAGATGAAGGAACACTTTAAGAAGATGCATCAGTTTCTACAAGAGGAAGAGGAGGCCAGGATCACTGCACTGAGGGAGAAAGAGCAGCAGAAGACTCAGATGGTGAAGGAGAAGATTGAGGGTCTGAACAGAGACATATCAACCCTTTCAGACACAATCAGAGCCATAGAGGAGGATCTGAGAGCTGAACACATCTCATTCCTGCAGAACTACAAGACCACAGTGGAAAGAGTCCAGTTCACACTGCAGGACCCACAGCCGGTCTCAGGAGCACTGATAGACGAGACCAAACACCTGAAGAACCTGACCTTCAGAGTCTGGGACAAGATGAAGGACATTGTCTCCTACACTCCTGTCATTCTGGACCCCAACACTGCCCATCCAAAACTCATCCTGTCTGATGATCTGACCAGTGTGAGAAGTGGAGATGAACAGCAGCTTCCTGACAACCCAGAGAGGTTTGACAAAAAGGTCCGTGTCCTGGGTTCTGAGGGCTTTAACTCTGGGACTCACAGCTGGGATGTTGAGGTTGGAGACAATACATACTGGGGACTTGGTGTGTTAGCAGAGTCTTATCAGAGGAAGGGAAAGGGAGGGGGTCATCTCTGGAGCATATATTTATATGAAGGTAAATACAAAGCAGTCTCCTCACCAGGGTCAGCCACTGTTCTCTCAGTGCAGCAGAACCCCAAGAAGATCAGAGTCCAGCTGGACTGGAACAAAGGAAAGCTGTCCTTCTCTGATCCTGATACTAACACACACATACACACCTTCACACACACTTTCACTGACACACTCTTTCCATTCATTTGCCCTAGTCGTACTGTACCTCTGAAGATGTTACCATGGAAGATCAGTGTAACTCTGGAACCACGTAGTTAGACATGATGATGATGATGATGATGATGATGATGTATTAATCATATTAGTAATAGTACTAGTGCCAACAATAAATGGTAATTAATATTAGGGGAATTATAGAAATGTAATTATCTCAGTATTAAATATCGAGATGCTTTACTATAAAATGTATCAGACTATTATAATACTTTTACTCTTGCACTTAACTGTACTGTACTATTTTTACACTATATCCTAATATAGAATCATCACGTTGGAACAATGTCTTTATGACATTATAAAGAATGACATGTTATAATATGATGGCTAGCAGAGGTCAGCATGTTAAATATTACATTAGTTTTATGAAACCAGAACGGCTGAGGTAGACTATGAACCCTGCAGTCACTTGAATCACTGTTAATAAAATTATAACACCATAATAAAATATTAAAACTGTTTACTTGGAGGTATTGTGGTTCTAATTTCTGTCATGGTGTGTGTGTGTGTGTGTGTGTGTGTGTGTGTGTGTGTGTGTGTGTGTGTGTGTGTGTGTGTGTGTGTGTGTGTGTGTGTGTGTGTGTGTGTGTGTGTGTGTGTGTGTGTGTGTGTGTGTGTTCAGACCCAAAAGAGAAATTAGGCATTTGACCAGGCCCAAACTAGTGAAAATAGCTGATCTACAAGCTCACAGTGAGCTTGTAGATCAGCTATTTTCACTACTTCTTAAACATACTTTTCCTAATGTATAGAATTTCTTAGATTTTGCTTTTATTTATGAATGAAATCAATTAAATATTGGGGAGGGGGGGGGGCGGGGGTGGTAGTCTTTTTGGAAAATGTTTTGAAATGCATAATTAAAAACAAATAGTAGGAAATAAAATAAAATAAAAAGACCCATAACAATTTGTCCTCGAACTACAAATCCCGTTTCGACATAACATTTGTTCGACGTTCCATTTGTTCCTAGTGATTGTTAGCCACTATGCCTAAACCTAACCCAAACCCTAACCTCAGTAAAACTATGCCTAAACCTAACCCAAACCCTTAGTCGAAATAATGACACATACTAGAAATATGTTGAGAGATTTCACTGTGTTGGGGAACCAGTGACATAGACTGTAAGGGATGGTGAACCACTGTCATCTGACCACTCACCTCTTCAGACTCCACCTTAGACCAAGCCTTGACTTATGCAAATAGGTTAAAATGACATTTAGATAGCATGTTATTCAGATGATAGGTTCATTATTTACCTATATCGTTCAATTTCAAATGTTTATGAACGGTGCAAACCGCTCCTACATTGTCTGTTTGTCCCACGTCTGTTTGTACGTACGTCCCGGCCAAGCTTCAAGGGACGCTAAATTAAACTAAAAAGTAGGGGTGGGCGATATGGAAAAATACAATATCACAATATATTTCCAAGCTGTATTACGATACACATGCAATCTTGCAAAACACATTTTGGCCTATTTGTGTATACATGTGACCTGACGGTTGCTTATCTCCCGATTAGGGAGTCTTACTGGTTTATGAAACCTTTCTAGAAAAATGTTAATTCGTGAGTTTAGTTCTCTTGCAATGTTGCCTGCGCCAAAGTGTTCAAAAATATCATATCAAATATAAGTGCATAATAAATAACATAATTAAATACTACTGCATTCATGTCTTCATCATCTCTATTCATCGTTCAATATAAAATTAAGTTGAACTTGACTAAATAGCACTGCTAACTTAATTTTCTTTTCTTTATATTACGTTTAAACTGATGCTAGGATCACAGGTAAACCAATAGCCTAAACTAGCATCAGTCTCTCTTAAGTTGATCTCAACTAAATAGCACCGCTCACTTCACCCTGGGTGTGATTTTTCTTTTTTAATAATACATTGTTTAGAGCTAGACTGATGCTAGGTTGGTTTGCCATGTGCTCCTAGTTTACTGAGGCACTACACTGTCTCTATGCCAGGGGTCTTCAACGTTTTCAGGCGAAGGTGGCCCCTTAGCCGATGAAGCAGGGACCCCCAGATTCCATATAGTTTCATCGTTTGACAGCACAATCATCAGTGTATTTTGGATTCATGTCAATTTGTGTTATCAGATATGTAACCACTTGAACCATCAATACTTAATAAACTTGACCTTTCACTCTGTACTTAGTGTGCTCTTTTTTTCCCTCTACACCAAACCTTTTTGCCAAAAATAGCCGATCCACAAGCTCACAACGCCTCACGCTGCAAGGCGTTGTGAGCTTGTAGATCAGCTATTTTTGACTACATTTCTCAGAATATGGACGTTAGGGTTCAAGTGGTTAATATAAAAAAGGAGGAAAAAAAGTTTCTATCACACAAAGATTTTAAGGACCCCCTGTAGTAACTCTGAGGACCCCCTATAGGGGTCCCGGACCCCCTGTTGAAGACCCCTGCTCTATGCATTTGCTACATGTGTGAACAAGCTCCATGGTGCCACCTGCTGGTCAAACATTCAATCCTCTGAAGTTGCTGGGAAATATGGAAATCCCATTGAAAGATCTTTGCCTACAGTTTTAAAACTAGAGACAGATGGTAATGTCTTTTACAGAGGACTCAGGTTATGGTTGAAATCAAATCAACTGTGCTCACATGAATAGTTTCTGTTCCTTACCTGCTTTGTGAATTGATTATGGCTACTTATGATTTTGTATCATCTGCCCATGAAAGATTGCGGTGCATCTTGGGAATGGGCTTATCGAAAAAGACATATTTAGCCACTTTCACGCATTCCCCCAACCAATGAAATCAATGACATTAAAATCACTAAAACGATAGAAAGCAGTAAATGAAAACATTTTAAGACTCATATTTTCTTTGCTCCAATTACAATCTAAAATTTTAACCCCTGTTGTAAAAAAACAAAGTTGTCCTTTAACAGTAGGCCTACATCCACCTACAAGCAGGGGTGAGATGCCATGGGCTCGCGTGGGCTCGGCGAGCTCACACTTATTTTGCTGCACGCACGCGTGCCTCATATGCACACACTAAACACACACTTAACAATCACTTAACAATAAAAACAGCGTGCGCGCATGACGTCATGAATTTAGAGGACCCACACTTCTAAAATCCATATCACACCACTGCCTACAAGGTAACCAAAAACTAAAAAAAAGGAGTAACAGACCATTTAGACCAGTGGTCCTCAAAGTGGGGTCCAGGGAGGGACTCTCTGGGTTCCTTTTGGGAGGTCTAAATTGACCCATAAACCGGTACAAGTATGTACTTTGACAGTATAGAAATGAACGGGTCCATTTGGTTTCATTTGTATACTGTCAGAGTTAAGGTGTGACCTTGACATTTTAAAGTTGGAGAACTACTGATCTAGACCAAAATGCAGGTTAAAATTGAATTCTGCAATGAATGTCTGTATTAATTTCAACCAGGCTCACTCCATTGTATCACAATACATAGGCTACGATCTCTGAAAAGGCATGTTGTGGACTGTGGAGACATTGTGTCTCAACGATATTTATCACCATATCACCCACCCCTACTAGAAAAGGTGCAATTCTGGGAAAGTGGTTGCACTGAAGAAAGTCACAAGGAATCCACGGCCAGCAGACTTCAGGTCCAAGCACATCATAATCTCCATTTGCACACTTGTAATCAGTGGTGGAAAAAGTACTCAAATGTTAAACAAAATTGTACAGTACTTAAGTAAATCTAGTTACTTTACACCACTGCTTGTAATCCATGAGTTTCATAGAAAGTTCCCTTCCTGAATTCTGTTTTGTATTTACCAGCTTGCAACGCTGGTCAATAGATAGACAGCCGATAATCTCAGAATCTCCTGCAAATTGCTGTTTTCATGACATCAGAATTATGAGATGTTATGATAAAAATCAAACCTCGTTTCAAAGTGAAGCGGTGAACTTTTATTCTATGTATTCTAGAGTTATGAACTCTGTGATCTATACATTCTTTATATATTCTGAATTCTACATTCTTTATATATATTCTGAATGAATGAATGATTTTATCTGGAGGGCCGAATTATCATGTGAAGCTTGACAAATCCTCAAAGTATCCAATCATCAGACAGGGATAGGGACACTATACACATATTCTGGACGTATAGGACAGATAAAACCTGTTCATTCTGAACTGAAATGGCCATATATGGACAAGGGACACACATTTTGCTTTTTGAAAAAGCCTATTCATTCTGGACTGACATTCTGGACGTACGGGACAGATAAAACCTGTTCATTCTGGACTGAAATGACCATATATGGACATGAAACACACATTTTGTTTTTGAAAAGACCTGTTCATTCTGGACTGAAATGACCATATATGGGCGTGGGACACACAAAGCCACTCATTGGAAGCGGCTTTCAACGCTTAAAAAATCACAGTAACGTCAGAGTGTACCGCCCTCTGTCAATAGCTGACCTGTCACATCACATTGTTGTGACATCACATTCCACCCTTGTCCCTTGTATCCCCATACTGTATTATGGAGATCCCTGATGTCAACAATATTAAGCCCATAGCTTGGAAGGCCCATATATGGACATATTGTGTGAGTCTCATGTGGTCTATAACATAAGACATCTATGATGTCAGTCATATCCATATTTGGGAAAATATTTTGTCCACATTTTGTCCGTCCTGTGAGAATTCTGACCTGTGCAACCTCGCCCTTTAGACCCTTAGGCGTCTTACTGGTACTAGTCCATACCAATCCTTACCCGTTTGAACTCTGAATTAGAGGTTTGCGCCCGCTTCACCCGCTTATGAAATATCAAATGAATTCCATAAATTAGACGTGTTGTGAGCTTGTAGATCTGCTATTTTTTGGTGAACTTTCCCCCCAGAATAGGGATGCTGGGTTCAAGTAGTTGTAACGTTATTTTCAGTCAGTTCTGATGGAAACAGATATTTCTCCTTAACATAGCCTACTGTATCTCAGGTGGGAAGATGTGCATATTTATGTCGCTTGATATGATGTAAGATTCTAAAAGTTAACAGAGTAATTCAAGGGTGCAACTTGAATCTTATCGCCTGTCTCTCTCAATGCAATGCCTTTCTCACTCAATAATAATAATATTTCATCCTTCAGCCTCACTGTTGGCTCTGTACTTGGTCTAGCTTTTGTCCCTCTACAGTTTAGAGGCCAGTTTCACTATTTTTGCGGACCCCTGATGGGGTGTGTGTGTGTGTGTGTGTGTGTGTGTGTGTGTGTGTGTGTGTGTGTGTGTGTGTGTGCGTGCGTGCGTGCGTGCGTGCGTGCGTGCGTGCGTGCGTGCGAGAGAGAGAGAGAGAGAGAGAGAGAGAGAGAGAGAGAGAGAGAGAGAGAGAGAGAGAGAGAGAGAGAGAGAGAGAGAGAGCTGCAACAGCTCTGTGCTGTGTCAAAGCTCCTCCCCTCTCTGACTCAGAGGAGTCAGGAAACAGAAACTTACAGCACTGAGCACACTCTTCTCTGTCAATGCAGACAGATACACACACAGAGACAGGCGAAGATTCACATTCAGATCAAACGCACCTTCCAGTGAGGAGGACAGACAGTCTTTCCACAGCTACAGGAGGGAATACTGACCCAGACCACTGGAACCTGCTGCTGATTCTGTCAGCTGAATGGACTTTAACAAGAACCACGATTAAAGTGAAAGTAAACTTTCACAAAGGGAACATTCTAGGAGAAGGGAGTGTTACCACCACTGACTGACTCATTTCCTTTATTGAGCTGAGTGTTTGTTGCTTCATTCAGGGACAAAATGGCATCCAAGGCAACTCGCCCAGAAGAGGATTATTCCTGTCCTGTGTGTTGTGACATCTATAAAGATCCTGTTATCCTGTCCTGCAGCCACAGCTTCTGTAAAGCCTGTCTGCAGGAATGGTGGAGAGAGAAGGTAATAAAAGAATGTCCAGTTTGTAAGGAGAGACATTCAGTGGATCCACCCAGAAACCTGGCTCTGAAGAACCTGTGTGAGGCCTTCATACAGGAGAGACATCAGAGAGCTTCAACAGGGTCTGAGGTTCTCTGCAGTCTGCATGCTGAGAAACTCAAACTGTTCTGTCGGGAATGTCAACTGGCCGTGTGTCTTGTGTGTCGAGATTCTAAAAAACACATCAACCACAGTTTCAGACCCATCGATGAAGCTGCACTGGATCACAAGGAGGAAGTCCAGAAATCTCTGAAGCCTTTACAAGATAAACTGGAGGTCTTTAATAAAGTTAAAACAAACTCTGACCAAACAGCAGAACACATTAAGGTCCGGGCCCGGCACACAGAGATGCAGATGAAGGAAGAGTTTAAGAAGATGCATCAGTTTCTAAAGAAGGAAGAGAAGACAAGGATCACTGCACTGAGGGAGGAAGAGCAGCAGAAGACTCAGATGGTGAAGGAGAAGATTGAGGGTCTGAACAGAGACATATCAACCCTTTCAGACACAATCACAGCCATAGAGGAGGATCTGAGAGCTGAACACATCTCATTCCTGCAGAACTACAAGACCACAGTGGAAAGAGTCCAGTTCACACTGCAGGACCCACAGCCGGTCTCAGGAGCACTGATAGACGAGACCAAACACCTGAAGAACCTGACCTTCAGAGTCTGGGACAAGATGAAGGACATTGTCTCCTACACTCCTGTCATTCTGGACCCCAACACTGCCCATCCAAACCTCATCCTGTCTGATGATCTGACCAGTGTGAGATGTGGAGATGAACAGCAGCTTCCTGACAACCCAGAGAGGTTTGACCACTGGCCCCATGTCCTGGGTTCTGAGGGCTTTAACTCTGGGACTCACAGCTGGGATGTTGAGGTTGGAGACAGTACACGCTGGACACTGGGTGTGTTAGCAGAGTCTTTTCAGAGGAAGGGAGAAGGAGAGGGTCAACACTGGGGCATATGGTTATATGAAGGTAAATACAAAGCATACTCCTCCTCACCAGTGTCACTCACTGATCTCTCCGTGAAGCAGAACCCCAAGAAGATCAGAGTCCA
Source organism: Nannobrachium achirus (assembly GCF_963921795.1). Lineage (NCBI taxonomy): Eukaryota > Metazoa > Chordata > Actinopteri > Myctophiformes > Myctophidae > Nannobrachium > Nannobrachium achirus. The sequence goes on from NC_137813.1 coordinate 66,488,194, forward strand.
GCTGGACTGGAACAAAGGAAAGCTGTCCTTCTCTGATCCTGATACTAACACACACATACACACCTTCACACACACTTTCACTGAAACACTCTTTCCATTCATTACCACTGGTCATACTGTCCCTCTGAAGATGTTACCATGGAAGATCAGTGTAACTCTGGAACCATGTTGTTAGACATGATGATGATGATGATGATGATGATGATGATGTATTAATCCTATTAGTAATAGTACTAGTGTCAACAATAAATGGTAATTAATATTAGGGGAATTATAGAAATGTAATTATCTCAGTATTAAACATCGAGATGCTTTACTATAAAATGTATCAGACTATTATAATACTTTTACTCTTGCACTTAACTGTAGTACTATTTACACTATATCCTAATATAGAATCATCACGTTGGAACAATGTCTTTATGACATTATAAAGAATGACATGTTATAATATGATGGCTAGCAGAGGTCAGCATGTTAAATATTACATTAGTTTTATGAAACCAGAACGGCTGAGGTAGACTATGAACCCTGCAGTCACTTGAATCACTGTTAATAAAATTATAACACCATAATAAAATATTAAAACTGTTTACTTGGAGGTATTGTGGTTCTAATTTCTGTCATGTTGCTCACGTGTGTGTGTGTGTGTGTGTGTGTGTGTGTGTGTGTGTGTGTGTGTGTGTGTGTGTGTGTGTGTGTGTGTGTGTGTGTGTGTGTGTGTGTGTGTGTGTGTGTGTGTGTGTGTGTGTGTGTGTGTGTGTGTGTGTGTGTGTGCTCCTACATTGTCTGTTTGTCCCACGTCTGTTTGTACGTACGTCCCGGCCAAGCTTCAAGGGACGCTAAATAAAACTGAAAAGTAGGGGTGGGCGATACGGAAAAATACAATATCACAATATATTTCCAAGCTGTATTACGATACACATGCAATCTTGCAAAGCACATTTTGGCCTATTTGTGTATACATGTGACCTGACGGTCGCTTATCTCCCGATTAGGGAGTCTTACTGGTTTATGAAACCTTTCTAGAAAAATGTTAATTCATGAGTTTAGTTCTCTTGCAATGTTGCCTGCGCCAAAGTGTTCAAAATATCATATCAAATATAAGTGCATAATAAATAACATAATTAAATACTACTGCATTCATGCCTTCATCATCTCTATTCATCGTTCTATATAAAATTCATTCATTTTGTGTGGCAAAGTCTCTCTTAAGTTGAACTTGACTAAATAGCACTGCTAACTTAATTTTCTTTTCTTTATGTTTTATATTACGTTTAAACTGATGCTAGGATCACAGGTAAACCAATAGCCTAAACTAGCATCAGTCTCTCTTAAGTTGATCTCAACTAAATAGCACCGCTCACTTCACCCAGGGTGTGTTTTTTTCTTTTTTAATAATACATTGCTTAGAGCTAGACTGATGCTAGGTTGGTTTGCCATGTGCTCCTAGTTTACTGAGGCACTACACTGTCTCTATGCCAGGGGTCTTCGACGTTTTCAGGCCAAGGTGGCCCCTTAGCCGAGAGAGCGATGAAGCAGGGACCCCCAGATTCCATATAGTTTCATCGTTTGACAGCTAAATCATCAGTGTATTTTGGATTCATGTCAATTTGATGTAACCACTTGAACCGTCAATACTAAACTTGACCTTTCACTCTGTACTTAGTGTGCTCTTTTTTTCCCCTCTACACCAAACCTTTTTGCCAAAAATAGCCGATCTACAAGCTCACAACGCCTCGCAGCGCGAGGCGTTGTGAGCTTGTAGATCAGCTATTTTTGACTACATTTCTAAGAATATGGACGTTAGGGTTCAAATGGTTAATATAAAAAAGGAGGGAAAAAAAGTTTCTATCACACAAAGATTTTAAGGACCCCCTGTAGTAACTCTGAGGACCCCCTATAGGGGTCCCGGACCCCCTGTTGAAGACCCCTGCTCTATGCATTTGCTACATGTGTGAACAAGCTCCATGTTGCCACCTGCTGGTCAAACATTCAATCCTCTGAAGTTGCTGGGAAATATGGAAATCCCATTGAAAGATCTTTGCCTACAGTCTTAAAACTAGAGACAGATGGTAATGTCTTTTACAGAGGACTCAAGTTATGGTTGAAATCAAATCAACTGTGCTCACATGAATAGTTTCTGTTCCTTACCTGCTTTGTGAATTGATTATGGCTACTTATGATTTTGTATCATCTGCCCATGAAAGATTGCGGTGCATCTTGGGAATGGGCTTATCGAAAAATACATATTTAGCCACTTTCACGCATTCCCCCAACCAATGAAATCAATGACATTAAAATCGCTAAAACGATAGAAAGCAGTAAATGAAAACATTTTAAGACTCATATTTTCTTTGCTCTAATTACAATCTAAAATTTGAACCCTTGTTGTAAAAAAACAAAGTTGTCCTTTAACAGTACATCCACCTACAAGCAGGGGTGAGATGCCATGGGCTCGCGTGGGCTCGGCGAGCTCACACTTATTTTGCTGCACGCACGCGTGCCTCATATGCACACACTAAACACACACTTAACAATAAAAACAGCGTGCATGTGCGCATGACGTCATGAATTTAGAGGACCCACACTTCTAAAATCCATATCACACCACTGCCTACAAGGTAACCAAAAACTAAAAAAAAATGAGTAACAGACCATTTAGACCAGTGGTCCTCAAAGTGGGGTCCAGGGAGGGACTCTCTGGGTTCCTTTTGGGAGGTCTAAATTGACCCATATACCGGTACAAGTATGTACTTTGACAGTATAGAAATGAACAGGTCCATTTGGTTTCATTTGTATACTGTCAGAGTTAAGGTGTGACCTTGACATTTTAAAGTTGGAGAACTACTGATCTAGACCAAAATGCAGGTTAAAATTGAATTCTGCAATGAATGTCTGTATTAATTTCAACCAGGCTCCCTCCATTGTATCACAATACATAGGCTACGATCTCTGAAAAGGCATATTGTGGACTGTGGAGATTGTGTCTCAACGATATTTATCACCATATCACCCACCCCTACTAGAAAAGGTGACATTGTGGGAAAGTGGTTGCACTGACACAAGTCACAAGGAATCCACGGCCACCAGACTTAATTCAGGTCCAAGCACATCATAATCTCCATTTGCACACTTGTAATCAGTGGTGGAAAAAGTACTCAAAGGTTATACAAAATTGTACAGTACTTAAGTAAATCTAGTTACTTTACACCACTGCTTGTAATCCATGAGTTTCATAGAAAGTTCCCTTCTTGAATTCTTTTTTGTATTTACCAGCTTGCAAAGCTGGTCAATAGATAGACAGCCGATAATCTCAGAATCTCCTGCAAATTGCAGTTTTCATGACATCAGAATTATGAGATGTTATAATAATAATGGCATCTTGTCAGTAACGCCAGAGTGTACCGCCCTCTGTCTATAGCTGACCTGTCACATCACATTGTTGTGACATCACATTCCATCCTTGTCCCTGGTATCCCCATACTGTATATGGAGATCCCTGATGTCATCAATATTAAACCCATAGCTTGGAATGCCCATATATGGACATATTGAGTCTACTGTTGGTCTATAACATAAGACATCTATGATGTCAGTCATATCCATATTTGGGAAAATATTTTGTCCACATTTTGTCCGTCCTGTGCGAATTCCGACCTGCGCAACCTCACCCTTTAGACCCTTAGGCGTCTTACTGGTACTAGTCCTTACCCGTCCTTACCCGTTTGAACTCTGAATTAGAGGTTTGCACCCGCTTCGCCGCTTATGAAATATCAAATGAATTCCATAAATTAGAGAACAAAATGTTTAAGGACTTACTGTAAGAAGTAGGGAAAATAGTAGATCTACAAGCTCACATCTGCTATTTTCACTAGTTTGGGTCCCTGCCGGGCAAATGCCTATATTTCTCTTTTGGGAGATAAAAGTTTGGGAACCACTGATGTATATTATATAATAATATATAAATGTTTGGTCTGGTTCATATGTTATTTATTATTCTATGATATGGTATTTATTATGCATCATTTCTGCTTGTATGTTGTTTTATTTATTTATTTATGTTTGTAACAATACAAAACGTGGTTATGGTACAGTGCAGCACAACATAAAATTAAGTTAAAATAAAGTCAGTCCAAGAAACAAATAAATAAATAATAAAAGTAGGAAACCATTTCACCTTGATGTGATTTATCATTTTGTATCTGCGGCAACCAGAATGAACCCGCCCCCGGCCTGTGCTTTGAATTGTGAGTGGACGAAGTCGCCGTCAATCAATGTGTCCGCGTCTTCCTATTGGTCTGAATGTCGGTCAGTGACGAAAATGTTATTGATTGGAACTGTGTCACTATGAGGACATCTACTGACCACACGCACACACACCACAATCCACAACTTATTATACAAAATATACAACTATACAAAACATGTATTAAGTTCTATACTATACCTACTGTATATTATAACTTGGAGTCATGTTAAAGCCACATTTTTCTTTTTCTGAATAAAATAAAATTTAGTCCAATCTGTATGGTAGAGTATGTTGATACAATATAACAATCTGTATCGTAGAGTATGTTAATACAATATAACAATCTGTATGGTAGAGTATGTTAATACAATATAACAATCTGTATGGTAGAGTATGTTAATACAATATAACAATAGGGGAGGTTGTATTTAGTATCCCTGCTCTTCTATTGAGACATTTAGATGGTGTCAAAGGTCATGACTCACCTAGACCAGGGGTTTTCAAAGTGGGTGACGGGGCACCCTGGGGTGCCGTGACGGCAATCCAGGGGTGCCTCAGAATGATTGGATGATATCAAACATATAATTTTCCGAATGTCTGAGTGACCACTTTTGCATCCGTTCTGGAGCACCAGGAGTCGGTGGTCCCCGGGAATTCCCCGTGAGCAGCCCCGTTGGGGTGGTCATTTGGTAATTTTTGCACATTTGGTCATTTTTTACATCTGGGGGTCCCCCAGGGACCTGGGGGTCCCTGGGGCTCCGGGGGTCCTTGGAGGTTGTAGTTTGGCAGTCAAGGAGTGTGTGTGCAAAATTTGGCATGGATGGGGGCAACGGTTGTGGAGATATGAGCAGGGCAAAAGTGTGACTGACTGACTCACTCACAGACAGCCCGTGGAGGTTTTGGTAGTAAATGCGACCTACGGTCGCAATGATATTTCATCCTTCAGCTTCACTGTTGGCTCTGTACTTGGTCTAGCTTTTGTCCCTCTACAGTTTAGAGGCCAGTTTCACTATTTTTGCGGACCCCTTCACTGAATGTGAATCTTCGCCTGTCTGTGTGTGTGTGTGTGTGTGTGTGTGTGTGTGTGTGTGTGTGTGTGTGTGTGTGTGTGTGTGTGTGTGTGTGTGTGTGTGTGTGTGTGTGTGTGACAGTGTTGCAACAGCTCTGTGCTGTGTCAAAGCTCCTCCCCTCTCTGACTCAGAGGAGTCAGGAAACAGAAACTTACAGCACACTCTTCTCTGTCGACACACACACAGACAGGCGAAGATTCACATTCAGTTCAAAAAAGTTTTATGAAACCAGAACGGTGATGTAGACTATGAACCCTGCAGTCACTTGAATCACTGTTAATAAAAACAGTTTACTTGGAGGTATTATGGTTCTAATTATGTCACGTTGCACGTGTGTGTGTGTGTGTGTGTGTGTGTGTGTGTGTGTGTGTGTGTGTGTGTGTGTGTGTGTGTGTGTGTGTGTGTGTGTGTGTGTGTGTGTGTGTGTGTTTGTGTGTGTGTGTGTGCCTGTGTGTGTGGTCCAGACCCAAAAGAGAAATTAGGAATTTGCCCAGGACCCAAACTAGTGAAAATAGCTGATCTACAAGCTCACATAGCTGACCTACAAGCTCACATGTGAGCTTGTAGATTTTTTCACTACATCTTAAACATGTTTCCTAATTTATGGAATTTCTCAGATTTATTTTTTATATATTTTTTCAAAATAGGACGTCATTTTTAGCTTGTGGCCCTTGTACTTTTGGTATTTTGCTGAGTGGCCCCTGAGCCATCTTAAGTTGAGTAGCCCTGCTGTAAGGGATGGTGAACCACTGTAATCTGACCTCTCACCTCTTCAGACTCCACCTTAGACCAAGCCTTGACTTATGCAAATAGGTTAAAATTACATTTAGATAGCATGTTATTCAGACGATAGGTTCATTATTTACCTATAGCATCCTATAGTTCAATTTCAAATGTTTATGAACGGTGCAAACCGCTACTACATCTGCCATTGTCTGTTTGTCCCACGTCTGTTTGTAGGTATGTCCCGCATCCCACATCCCATTGGCCAAGCTTCACAGACGCTAAATTAAACTAGAAAGTAGGGGTGGGCGATATGGAAAAATACAATATCACAATATATTTCCCAGCTGTATCACGATACACATGAAATCTTATCACGATTCTTTTTCATGTTGGTTTTTTATGGTTATTTTTCAAGTTACTTAACCGTACAGCCACCTACAAGGTAACAAAAACTAAAAGAAATTCTAACAGACCATTTAGACCAGTGGTCCTCAAAGTGCATGTGATCCAGACTCTCTGGGTTAATTTTGGGAGGTCTAAATTGACCCACCCTTACGGGTCCATTTGGTTTCATTTGTATGCTGTCAGAGTTAAGGTGTGACCTTGACATTTTAAAGTTGGAGAACTACTGATCTAGACCAAAATGCAGGTTAATTTTGAATTCTGCAATGAATCTCTGTATTAACAATTCAACCAGGCTCCCTTCATTGTATCACGATACATACGATATCTCTGAAAAGGCATATTGTGGACTGTGGAGACATTGTATCGTCTCAACAATATTTAATATATAACCCACCCCTACTAGAAAAGGTGACATTGTGGGAAAGTGGTTGCACTGACACAAGTCACAAGGAATCCACGGCCACCAGACTTAATTCAGGTCCAAGCACATCATAATCTCCATTTGCACACTTGTAATCAGTGGTGGGAAAAGTACTCAAATGTTATACAAGTAAAAGTCTGGAATTCAAATTTTAGTTGAATAAAAGTACAAAAGTATTGGCTTCAAAATGTACTTAAAGTACCAAAAGTAAAAGTACTAAATGTTTGAGTACTCTATTTTTAAATAGCCTACAGTATGTGAAATAGGGCTACAGTAATAGGGCTACTGTAAAGTGGATTAACGTATGTTCTAAAAATAATCATATAGCTGCAAAGTAACTAGTAACTAAAGTTTTCAAATAACTGTAGTGGAGTAAAGGTACAATATTTGGATTTGAAATGTAGTGGAGTAGAAGTAAAAGTACTAAAAACTGGAAATACTCAAGTAAAGTACAGATATACCTCAAGATTGTACAGTAGTAGTAATCTACTTAGTTACTTTACACCACTGCTTGTAATCCATGGGTTTAATAGAAAGTTCCCCTCTTGATGTCACTCCAGTAAACTTGTAAAACTTTTTACCAGTTTGCAAAGCTGAGCAATAGATAAACAGCCGATGATGTCAGAATTATGAGATGTAGACTATAATAATAATGGCATCTTGTCAGTAACGTCAGAGTGTACCGCCCTCTGTCTATAGCTGACCTGTCACATCACATTGTTGTGACATCACATTCCATCCTTGTCCCTTGTAGGCATATGGAGATCCCTGATGTCATCAATATTAAGCCCATAGCTTGGAATGCCCATATATGGACATATTGTGTGAGTCTCATGTGGTCTATAACATAAGACATCTATGATGTCAGTCATATCCATATTTGGGAAAATATTTTTGTCCACATTTTGTCCGTCCTGTGCGAATTCTGACCTGCGCAACCTCGCCCTTTAGACCCTTAGGCGTCTTACTGGTACTAGTCCTTACCCGTCCTTACCCGTTTGAACTCTGAATTAGAGGTTTGCACCCGCTTCACCCGCTTATGAAATATCAAATGAATTCCATAAATTAGAGAACAAAATGTTTAAGGACTTAAGAAGTAGGGAAAATAGTAGATCTACAAGCTCACATCTGCTATTTTCACTAGTTTGGGTCCCTGCCGGGGTCCCTTTCTCTTTTGGGAGATAAAAGTTTGGGAACCACTGATGTATATTATATAATAATATATAAATGTTTGGTCTGGTTCATATGTTATTTATTATTCTATGATATGGTATTTATTATGCATCATTTCTGCTTGTATGTATTTTTTTTTAATTCCTTTATTTTTGTAACAATACAAAGCGTGGTTTTGGTACAGTGCAGCACAACATCAAATTAAGTTAAAATACAGTCAGTCCAAGAAACAAATGAACAAATAATAAAAGGAGGAAACCGTTTCATCTTGATGTGATTTATCGGAACGACCGGGCCATATGAACTCATCATTTCTCAGAAGGAACCCGCCCCCGGCCTGTGCTTTGAATTGTGAGTGGACGAAGTTGCCGTCGCCCGTCAATCAATGTGTCCGAGTCTCCCTATTGGTCTGAATGTCGGTCAGTGACGAAAAAGTTATTGATTGGAACTGTGTCACTATGAGGACATCTACTGACCACAATCCTCAACTTATTATACAACATATACAACTATACAAAACATGTATTATATCAGTACTTTGTGCAGTTTCCAAATACAGTTCTATATCTTACTGTATATTATAACTTGGATTCATGTTAAAGCCGCATTTTGTAACTAATGCATTTTTATTTAGTCCAATCTGAGTATGTTAATACAATATAACCATCTGTATGGTAGAGTATGTTAAGCACCCCTCGGCGGGCGCTACTGGCCTGGGACACGCGCCCCAAGCTTCGCGGAGACCTGGTGATACTCTGGACTTTGAAACTTTTCCAGAGCGGCCCAAGGACCTGGGAGTATTCGGGACTTTGAAAAAATCCCGGCAGGGCACGCAGAGGACCAGGCGTCGCTGCCCGGGGGGCCACGTGTCGGCCCCAGCGTCCCCGGACAAAAGTTTGGATCGAGGGTTGACTCTCAATAGGTCCCGGTCATACAGCCGCTCTGCTACTTACGAGACCCTGACCCAGAATCAGGTCGTCTACGAGTCATTTGGCGCCAAGCTGTTCACAAACATGAAGTGCGCTTCCGGAGGGGGGCCGCCGTCTTTCGGCGACCCCCGGGCCCAGCAACGAACGGCCCTCCCTACCCGGCGACGAGGCCGGGCTACGCGAGGCCAGCCGAGAGTCCTCGGCGCCCAGATATCATTCCGTCTAGGCGGGATTCTGACTTAGAGGCGTTCAGTCATAAGCCCGCAGATGGAAGCGTTGCCCCAGTGGCTCCTCAGCCAAGCACATGCACCAAATGTCTGAACCTGCGGTTCCTCTCGTACTGAGCGGGATTACTATTGCAACAACACATCATCAGTAGGGTAAAACTAACCTGTCTCACGACGGTCTAAACCCAGCTCACGTTCCCTATTATGAACAATCCAACGCTTGGTGAATTCTGCTTCACAATGATAGGAAGAGCCGACATCGAAGAGTAGGATAGGGGGCAGTTAGGTCGGGAGGGCAGTTGGTGACGTCACAGTAGGTGCGCGTGCATGTGTGTGCATGTGCGTGCGTGCGTGCGTGCGTGCGTGCGTGCGTGTGTGTGTGTGTGTGTGTGTGTGTGTGTGTGTGCTCATGTTGGGGTTGTATTGTTTGGTCTTCATTCTTAAAGACAGTGGGGTTTATTGTTTCCTAAAGGGTGGCTTTAGCGTGACTGTAATTAGTGAATGGACAGGATGAGGGCAGCCCGGGTTGTGCTCCTTGTGGGATGGGGAAATCAATGGCTTTTTTTTTCCTGAGGGCAGTTTACAGATCATCCTAGGGTTCTATTCCTTGTAGGATGGGGAGATGATGATTTTGGATTAATAGCATTGTGACATCTCTGTCATAAAAGTTTGTGTACACATTGGTGAATGGAGGGTCACCGTGTTGGGGGGAGATTGTGGCTCTTATGTATGACTTTAGTCTCATTTTGTATTAAGACTTAGTGGGGGACAGTGGGTATGGCTGGATGGACATGCTGCAACATGTTTGATGTTGTCAACAAGGAGAGACGATGGATCACATTACCTAACTATGGCCCTATTCCCCAGCATGGGTTAGGCTAACTATACAGTAAGGTCCATGCCAGTAGAAGAATGGTCACACATCAGGGGGTGGTGTAAAACAATGATAGCCTACTGCTAAGCTCAGTGTCCCACAACACAGGGTGTGTAGAAACAGGGCATGCACTTTTAGTGGACAATATATATATTTTTTCCAGTATGCACACATGGATATAGTTATAGAAACCTATTACCTAGTCAAATGTGAGAAATTCCATACATGAAAATAAAAGAATAAATAAGTAATGAAAAACAGCCGATCTACCTGCTCACAGAACGAGGCGACATGGAGAGAGAGAGTAAGATGTGACAGGGGGGTAGACGCTGACAGATCTACAGTACAATTATGGCTTGTACTGAAGCTATGTTGATCGTTTTGGGGGGCAAACATATAATTTATCGATTGGGTCTCGAGATAAATAAATACCATTTAAATAAAAAACGTTTGGTAGCAATTAGTATACAGTTTTAAAAGGTTATAGTGCAAATGATATTAACAGACCAGTAAATATTTAGTTATTATTTGTTTTACATTAGCAAGCCTTAACTAACTATGTCATGGTGTCTGACATGAATTTCGTAGTCAAACCTTAACATAGTTACAATGGTTATCACTATCAATACTCATTAGTTGAGTTTTGTGCTCCTACAGTACATAAAATCAGCGTCTGAGGGATGTAGATTATTTCTGTTTTTTTCTTCCTATTTATATATTTTCAATACATGATAGGGACCATAGTAATAATTAGACAACTTATTGTTTATTTCCTGGGTGTTCTGTAGGGTAACTACGTTTGTAATTAGCCTGTACCATCCATGAGCCTCACACCATGTACGGTAGTACATTTACAGTAAAACGTTTAAGCCCATGCATAAGCTTACTATTTAGTGTTTTATCTATGACATTATTGTATTTCACTGGCTGTATAGCGGACAGGTATAGAGGATCAGCTATTCATTTACACTATACTTGTCTATTTTCCTCTCACTACATTTTGTTTTCCCACTACAATTAAAAAAGCTCACCGTCATACACATCAACATAACTACAAAAGCCAGCACAACATCAACAAAACATCAACACCTGTACACATTACAGCAGGACAACGCCGAAACACATGACAAAATGCAAAACATGAAACCAAAAAGTCACAATATTTTACAAACGTGCTCAATAGACTAGTTTCAACAACAATCGTTAATCCTATAATACATCTGGTAACATAAGGCTATAATATAGCCAGTTTGAATAATAGTTTGACTGAATGACTGAAAGCTTTATTAGAAGATTGCATATACGAATGGGTGCAGTTTCATAACAGTACAGTTAATTCACTGGTACAAGGACAACTAAAAGGAGATCGTAGTATGGTTTTTGGCTTAGTTTCACGGGAAACCTTTCTTTATCTCTTCCCATATTGGGAGCTGAACCCGAGCTGCTGGGTTGAAAACCAGGAATATTAACCGCTAGACCATATGGGATGCAATTCCTACAAACTGTACACAGTATATCAATCATAAAGTGTAGAGGACCAAGTATACAACACAACTATGCAGCATCTACAGGCCTGCATAATATCTAATCAACTACTGTATATTCAGCACAAATATACACCACCAACAGAAATCATCAGCATTGTCACTGCACATTGGGAGTAGCACACAAAACATAACACACAAAACATTACAAAAAAAACTCTTCCATTCATGTGAAGACAAAATACACAATATGTTCTAATAATAAAGTGTTCAACAGACTTATGCTCAACAACCTTTTAATATCAACTGACTGTGTAAATAACTGAAAGTTTTTTGTTTTTTTTGCATAGGTGATGGGAAAGTATGGTTTTTCAATGTATAGTTTGGATATTTGTTTTTGTCATTTACTGTTACTGGTAATGATAGGATCATGGTTTCCCCACTACAAACTGTTTCACAGATTGTTTGTTACAAACTGTTTCCTACAAACTGTACACAGTATATCAATCATAAAGTGTAGAGGACCAACTATACAACACAACACAACTATGCAACATCTACTGGCCTGCATAATACCTACAGTAATCAACTACTGTATATTCAGCACAAATATACACCACCAACAGAAATCATCAGCATCGTCACTGCACATTGGCTGTAGCACACAAAACATAACACACAAAACATTAAAAAAAAACATAACTCTTGCATTCACGTGAAGACAAAATACACAATATGTTCTAATAATAGTGTTCAACAGACTTTTGCTCAACAACCTTTTAATATCAATTGACTGTGTAAATAACTGAAAGTTTTTTTTTTTTTTTTTTTGCATAGGCGATCGGAAAGTATGGTTTCAATGTATAGTTTGGATATTTTTTTTGTCATTTTACTGTTAAGTTAATGATAGGATCATGGGTTACCTATGGTCATAGCGATGGATATGCATCTTTATGTATAACCTTGTTTATCTGAACTGAAGTAAGAGTGTTTTCTAAATGCAAAAACAGTTCACCAATACCAAATGTGTTGATATCCTAGAAAACACATTAGCATCAAACATCAACTATATCAAATTTGTCTACAGTACACTATCTACAGTACAGTATACTGTGCATACTAAAAACCTGTAAGATTCACCATTGCATTTCGTGAAATGAAAACCTACTGTACGTTTTTAGAAGCGTGAATAAACTTTAACTATACCTATAACAACATAAAAACTTAGATGAAATTTTGTTGCAGAGTCACACAGTATCTTATCTCATGCACGTTTCTATATGCTACACGTCACAGTAGGTGCTTCTAGTGGCAGTGGGTCCTAGCTAGTTAGTTGTCAGGCAAGTGAGACAACCGCTGCTTTCAGCACATTTTGCAAATACATCTAATATTTTTAGAATATGGTCACAAGACTCTTTTTTTTTACTGTCATATTGGGATCCCCCAACATTGATTTGACATGGGACTCTGTGGCACAACGGTAGCGCGTCTGACTCCAGATCAGAAGGTTGCGTGTTCAAATCACGTCAGGGTCAAAGCTTTATTGATCCCCGTGAATAAATTGTTCTATGCTATTAACAGATGTAAAATGTAATTTAAAACAAATAGTGCTTCACGGGATTAATATAATATGGAAATTTGGTGTCACACTGATAAGAACCGGGGCCAAAATAAACCGACCGCTCATTAGATGCAATGTAAAAGTGGTCACAGGCAGCACTCGCATGTAAAACTGCGACGATCAAAATCTGTAACTTATGTGACAATAAAACTGCATATGATTCTATAAACATATGTCATTACTGCCCATTTAAGTGAATAACACATTTGTAATTCATCTGATTTATTATATGATGTTTATTATACAGGGGGAAATGCAAGTCATTCAAGGATTGAAAATGTTTGGTGTAAAATAGTAGCTGGTTTTGACTACACACACAAATCATTTCTTTTATCTCCCTGAAATTTATGTTGTTCATATTAAAATTGTACACACTACACTCATACTAGGCCATGGGTAGGCAGTTTAGCCATATGTAACAGTACTAGAGGTATATACACCATAGATGCCAACTTCTTTCTTATTTTATTCAATGTATTGTATTTTTATTTTGTGTGCGAATAGGTTTATTTTATGTAAACTAGATGGTATCAAGGTATAAATATATTGCACCAGTTATTTTATCAGCTGTCATGGGGAGGGTCAGTTTAACCTATTGCAATTATCCAGATCCCTCCTACATTAAATTTCATTGGTTGGTCAACGTTCGGTCTCTCTAATACCCGCCTCTCTCGGGATCCTTTTTCTTTAAATATGAGGAAGACCAATTCTTACCACCAAAAATGGACTCTCACCGCCTGAATTACCAAGGCGAGGATAAGCTGATATGGAATCTTTCTAATGAACGTAAATTACGATGCCATTTCTCGCCACCCATGCACCTTTTTCCATTTGTTGATCTGTATACAGTGGAAGATGGGGAAACATTGTTTGCAGATTTGCATCATGTGAGAGTATATGCATCTGAATTTGAGAGGTTTGAGACTGCCATCATGGATTTCAGTGATTATCTGCTCTGGGGGAGATGGGCCAAAGATGACTACATCAAACCATCGGATATGGTGAAAGTGGATGAAGCGATGCCTACTCGTTTATCAGGGGGAGAAGCCTTCCTTATCGACTGTTCACGATCATATTTATGGTTGTTGGTAAGATTCAAGTCAATGGGACCAACTTGTGAGAGACCGACGACTGTAATGGACAAAGAAATGTATTTTCCAATCCGTTTAGCCTTTCATGCTGGTGATTTGTGGCTTCTGCAGGACGTGCTGAAATTAATCAATGGGTTTTTCAGCAAAGCAAAAGAGACTCGCAAGATGATGTTGCTGGATGATCGCCTGAACGGTGTAAATCGTACGAACTCTCTACAAAGAAACCAAGACGCGTACCCCTGGTGCACGATAAAAAACTCTTGAATGAACCTAATCACAATCATCCCTCTGGATCTACTCTGTTTTCAATGGACCATAAGCCCGGTTGGATTGATTCCATAAAAGTACCTGAAAATTCCAAAAAGTCACAACCATCTGGAGCTACTCTGTTTTCAATGTACAATAAACCAGGGTGGGCTGATTTTATAAAACCACCTGAAGATACGCAGTGGTCAAGGGGCAACTGTAATACTGTAAGACCTGTGTTGGATCATGAGCTAGAAACCGATGGGTCATAGTAACAATAGGCCTACCATACATGTGTCCTCTCCTGTTGATTTGAGAGCAGCATAGTCTGCTTGAATCATATGATGTGTTGAATGTTCAATGTGTTTCCCTAGATTGTGTATCCACATTTTATTTCCATATTATATTAATTGCAACATGCGTGTAACATGTCTGTAAAGATGTATCCTGTTCTCTTGTCAAAATAAAACATATAAAAACATATCTTTTTCTCATCACATTTTTTCCATCATCCTACACTAATTATACCTAATATAGTTAGCTATGTCTAAACAAAGAAACCTCTCTGTATTCAATCTACTTCTGGTCCTCCTCCTCATACCCCTTACTGATCCACCCTCCTACGTCTCTTCCTCTCGCAAGATACACCACGCCTATCCCTCTCACAAGATATAAGGGGCTCTTAGAGAGTAGAATACTATGATTTCACCAGTCACCATGGAAGAATCTATTTAAAGAAGGGATGAAAGCAACTCTAGCTGTATTCTACCAGTGGAAACTGTAGAATGCGATCCTATGCACGATTCCAAATCTGAAACTGATGATGAATATTGTCCATCCCCCGGTGCACCTCCTTCATCACCTCTGGGCTACTCTACACCTTACTTCTCACCACCGCTTTCACCACCCTATCCAGAGATGGGTGACAAAGTCCTGCAATTGTCCACTGTGAAAGAGGATGAAGCTCCCAGCGGGAGTAATGGGGTAAATTTACCATATGGATGGTCAGCAACTGATATGATCAGAGAAAACTCTAAAAAGCTTCAATGCATACTGGAGCATGATATACTTTATCTCCTCCAGTTGACTTTTGGACATGAAGAACATTTGATTGATCATGGGGACTACAATAAGATCAAGCACATGGTGTACAATAACCCAGATAGTTCACAGACAATTCAAGCACTCTTGGAAATAATTATTGCCAATGGTGAAACTGCGTGCAGTGAGTTTGTATGTCTGCTACAAGGGTCAAATGCAATAGAAACATATCCTGATCTACAGCACATGTCATGGTACAGTCGTCCAAACGTGATTGGCAAGGGATGTGTGACAGCAAAAGATATGATACGGAAAAACCTTTCAGAAATTAGAAAAATACTGCTTCCAGATATCAAATATGTCATCCAGTGTGTTTTCGAAATTGAAGAAAGCCTACTGGTGTTTGGAGAGTACCGGGGCCTCATGCAGATGTCTTATTCGGATGCATCATATAGGCTCATTGATAAGATAATGAACAAGGGTGAAAAGATTTGCCAAGTGTTCCTGTCTCTGCTAAAACACGCAAAACTTACAGACAGGTTTCCTGATCTGGAGAAAATGCCTTGGTACGGTCTTCCAGCAATCCAGTTTTTGAAACAGAGAGGGAAGGATTTCGTTTCATGCAGGGAATGTCGTTTACAGAGATTTTAAGGGTAAACAAGCCAAAACTGCAAGAAATCATCATGTCAGATGTGGATTTTTTCATCGATTGTGCTTTCCAATCGGATCTTGTTGGCAATGTGGGCTACAGACAACTCAGGGACACTCACTCGCCCTACACAGCAGCTGTGGAGCTTTTGGACAAAATGCTCTGCAAGGGCGAAGAATTCTGTTATGGGTTCATTACTATGCTACAAAATAATGAAGTAACAGCAATTAGACCTGAATTGAAGGCACTGCCTTATGCAGCACAACACCAAGGACGTCCTGGATACATGGCTTGCACAGATGCAGTCAGAAGAGCACAAGACAGTATAAGAAAAAACAAGTCAACACTTCAAAACACCCTGATGTCAGATATTGACAATCTCTTCAAGCTTATTTCGCTTATCTGTGAACGAAAACTAATCACACAACTGGATAGATATCGTATCTCAGCGGACCCAGCCACTGAACTTGTGGACATAATTATGGGCAAGGGTGAATCAACCTGCAATGCTTTCCTGGATATTCTGAAAACAAGAAATGTAATAAAAATGTTTCCTGCTCTGAAGACAATCCCATGGGACAAATCTAGTGGCCATGTGAAACAACAGCAAAAAAGGAAGCATGGGCATACAACCAAGTCAGATGGCAACACCAGGAAGCCAGAAACAAAGAAAAGAAAATGTGAGACAACATAATGTGATGAACGAAGTCATTATTTTCTGGATAAACTCAGCATCTGTAGAACCAAGTACTGAACTATAAAATAATAATGCTATGTCTAAACAAAGAAACCTCTTTGTTTTCAATCTGCTTCTGCCCCTCCTCCTCATACCCCTTACTGGTCCACCCTCCTACGTCTTGTCCTCTCGCAAGACACACCACGCCTATTCCTCTCACAATATATAAGGGTATTATTGCTCGTAATGTGGTCTTTACCAGTCATCATGGAGGAATCTGCTGAAAGAAGCGAAGAAGTTGACAAGCCCAACTCTAGCTGTATTCTACCAGTGGAAACTGTAGAAGGTGAGCCATGGGCAGAACCCAATGGCAGCGACACGGACGATGAATACTATGCCCTTGCATGTGGTCCTTCACCTCCATCATCACCAATATTTTTTCAGTATCTGGCGTTAGATCCTGTTCCACCGTCTTCACCGGTGAATTACTCTACACCTTACTCCTTCTCACCAATGCTTTCGCTTTCACCACCATCTCCAGTGAATTCAACCCTGACTCTGGATCACGGAGATGGTCTGGGCAATGTAGAGCTTCTGGAAATTATAAAAGTATGCATCATCAAGCTACTGAATGTGGTAATAATTGATCTGTGGAAAGATGACTGCGACGGCTGCCAAGCAGATCATCCTAGTCAGACCCAACACCAGTGCCTCAATCCAATCCCTAAATATTATGTCTTCACAAACTTTAAAGAATTAATGAAAAGACTTTGGACTGATCGATTCATTTCGGGGATCATGCGTGTTCTGGAAACCCAAGGAACTGTCACTACCACATCTCGAGTGCAAGGGATATGTGAAGCTTTTCTATATGAGCTGAAGAATGTGGATGTAATTCAGACAAAAATCAAAGAGGCTGGTGATAATAATCATGTGCTTGGCGGAAACAAGAAGAAGCGTGATGTGTTGAACGAGCTTGTTACATTTTGGAGTAACACACCACCTGATGCCCCAAGATCTGACGACTGACGCTGGTAATTATTTGAGAAAGTAGAGACAATAGTTTTACAGCATATATTGTATGTTTTATTCATGTTTAAAAGGTATTCTTTTCTTGACCACTTCTCCTCCTCTCCAGTGCATTCCCACCCCTCTCCAGCAAATATACCCCTGGCTCTGGACCAACCCGATGGACTGCTTAGCACGGTGTTTATGAATATTGTAAAAACATGCATTGATAAGCTTTTAACTGTTGTACTAAGTAATGATCGGGATCTTACATTAGTCTGTTGTTGTTTGACACATAATTGGTGCGATGGGGCGCAAACTAGTTATCCGGTGTCACGTTATTATGTATTTGCTCATTATAAAGAATTTATCAAAATGCTATGGACAGAGCGATTTATTTCAGGAATCATGCATGTGTTAGAAACTCGTGGTATTATTACTACAGAAGCGAGAGTGCAAGGTGTCTGTGAAGTCTTTCTTAATGAACTGAGGTTAGATATCGCAGCTGATGAAATGGGTGATGATGTGACACACCATAATGTAATGAACAAACTCATTCCTTTCTGGATAAACTCACCATCTGTAGAACCAAGTACTGAGCTATAGTATTGCTAGAGAATTCATGAATCATTTATTAAAATACAATGTTACAGGGAAGAAAGTGCATAGTCTATATTGTATAGTGTCCACATTCATTACAGTGTTCATACAATCTTGTAAGCATTAAAAAAAGAAAAACGTAGCTTTACCACATTTTTTTGTATGATGATTCCGTCAGTTATGTTGTTTATCATTATCATTGTATATATGTGTACATGTTTTCTTCTCAAAATAAAAAATATCAACTACATTATACTAAATATTTGGTCATAATAGTTTTTTTTTAAAGAATGTTGGTTATATTGTAATAATGTTGAAATTTGTTTTGTTTCACTAGACAGGTACATTTTACCTCACTTCTTATGCAGCCAAAAGTGTTGTTGGCATAATGTTTGTAATTAAAATAGGTGAATAAAACTAATACTAATGATTCAGCATTGATTGGTTGATTGGATACTTTAATATAAGTTTGGATAGGATAAGAATCACAAAATGAGGTGTTCCAGAAAATTATTTGAGAAAGTAGTTTGAGAGAATAGTTTTGCAGTATATAATGTATACTGTTTATAAGTGTGTTATATTCATATTTTAAAGTTGGAAATAAATTCTTCTTTTCTCCTCATCATCAACGCTTTCATGGCTCTCCCCAGTGACATCACCACTGGATCTGGATCAACCTGCAACTTTGCTCGGTTCACGCTTTCTGCGTATTATAAAAGTATGTGTAGCAATGCTGGTGGATACTGTAATAACTGTTCTATGGAAAGAGGATTGTGACGGTTGTGAAATAGATCATCCCAGCCCAGCCCAACACCAGTGTCTATCCCAACCATCAAGATATTTGTTCAATCGTTTTGAAGAATTAATGAAAAGACTGTGGACTGAGCGATTTATTTCAGGAATCATGCATGTGTTGGAAACTCGTGGTATTATTACAACAACATCTAGAGTGCAAGGAGTGTGTGAAACTTTTCTACACGAATTGAAGGGTGTTAAAGATATTCCAGGATATATCAAGGCGATTGTTAATGCCAATCTGGTATTGGGTAAAGACAAGAAAACGTGTGCAGTTCTGAATGAACTTGTTACATTCTGGAGGAACTCGCCATCTGTAGAACTATAGAATTATTAGATAAAGTATAAACACCTTAATAATTGATGCATACGTTGTTACTGTGAATAAATTATATTTTCGATTTGTTATGCATATATTTGTACACCACTTTCAGTAGCTATGGTGTTCATGCAGTCTTGTATATTATATTTTATATTTTACCAAATGTATATACCTCTAGTACTGTTACATATGGCTAAACTGTCTACACATGTTGTCCTAGTATGAGTGTAGTGTGTACAATTTTAATGTGAACAACATAAATTTCAGGGAGAAAAAATAAATGATTTGTGTGTGTAGTCAAAACTAGCTAGTGTTTTACACCAACCATTTTCAATCCTTGAATGACTTGCATTTCCCCCTGTATAATAAACTATCAGATGAATTACAAATGTGTTATTCACTTAAATGGGTAGTAATGACATATGTTTATAGAATCATATGCATCTTTATTGTCACATAAGTTACAGATTTTGATAACAAATTGTTATTGGCTTAGGAGAAACAAATTGTAGCATTGTGAATTGTCAGAGAAATAGAGTGTTGGTGCATAGATTGAGGTGATAGAGATATTATGTGAGTGAGATGTTAAAAGAAGACCCCACTGCTCACTAGAAGCACCTTCTGTGACGTCTAGCATATAGCAACATGCATGAGATAAGATAGTATGTAACTCTGCAACAAAATTTCATCTAAGTTGTTATGTTGTTTTAGGCATAGTTAAAGTTTATTCACGCTTTTAAAAACGTACAGTAGGTTTTCATCTTACAAAATTCAATGGTGAATCTTACACGTTTTAGTATGCACAGTATACTGTAGTGTAGATAGTGTACTGTAGACACAAATTGATATAGGTGATGTTTGATGTTAATGTGTTTTCTAGGATATCATATTTTGCTATGTATTAGTGAAGTGTTTTGGCATTTAGAAAACACTCCAGATTGAGTTCAGATAAACAAGGTTATACATAAAGATGCATATCCATAGCTATGACTATAGGTAAACCATGATCCTATCATTAACAGTAACAGTAAAATGACAAAAACAAATATCCAAACTATACATTGAAAAAACATACTTTCTCATCACCTATGCAAAAATAATAATAATAAAAAAAAAACTTTCAGTTATTTACACAGTCAATTGATATTAAAAGGTTGTTGAGCAAAAGTCTGTTGAACACTTTATTGTTAGAACATATTGTGTATTTTGTCTTCACGTGAATGCAAGAGTTATGTTTTTTAATGTTTTGTGTGTTATGTTTTGGGTGCTAGTCCCTGTGTGCAGTGACGATGCTGATGATTTCTGTTGGTGATGTATATTTGTGCTGAATATACAGTAGTTGATTACTGTAGGTATTATGCAGGCCTGTTGATGTTGCATAGTTGTGTTGTATAGTTGGTCCTCTACACTTTATGACTGATATACTGTGTACAGTTTGTAGGAATTGCATCCCGTATGGTCTAGCTGTTAGTATTCCTGGTTTTCATCCCCACCAGCCCGGGTTCAACTCCCAGTATGGGAACTACTCTTTTATCTGCCTGTTATTCAATGTTATAAAAGATAAAGAATGATTTCCTGTGAAAATAAGCTAAAAACCATACTACGATCTCGTTTTAGTTGTCCTTGTACCACTGAATTAACTGTACTGTTACGAAACGGCACCCATTCCTATATGCAAACTTCTAATAAAGCCTTCAATCATGCAGTCAAACTACTATTCAAACTGGCTATACCATATATTATAGCCTTATGTTACCACCTGTCTTATAGGATTAACGGCTGTTGTTGAAACTAGTCTATTGAGCACATTGTTAGTAAAATATTGTGACTTTTCGGTTTCATGTTTTGCATTTTGTCATGTGTTTTGGCGTTGTCCTGCTGTAATGTGTAGGGGTGCTGATGTTTTGTTGATGTACTGGCTTTTGTAGTTGTGACGATGTGTATGAGGGTGAGCTTTTTTAATCGTAGTGGGAAAACAAATATGTAGTGAGAGGAAAATAGATAACTACAGTGTAAATGAATAGCTGATCCTCTATACTTGTCCGCTATACAGCCAGTGAAATACAATATTGTCATAGATAAAACACTAAATAGTATGCTTATGCATGGGCTTAAATGTTTTACTGTAAATGTACTACCGTACATGGTGTGAGGTTCATGTACGGTACAGGCTCAATACAATCGTACTTACCCTACACAACATAATAAACAATAAGTTGTCTAATTACTATCGTCCCCTTACACGGCATGCCATATCATGTATTGAAAATATATAAATAGGAAGAAAAAACAGAAAGAATCTACATCCCTCAGACATTGTTATTGTTGTCAAGTGACAGTAAAGAGTAAACTAATTGTGAGATTGTGGATCTGTTGTTTTCGTATAATGTCTGTAAGAGCATGTGTAACGCATTTTTCTTTAAATACAGTACTACATAGTTTTTTCAAAGCTTTCAAATCCTGCTGAAGGATGAAATGTGTGTGTTATAATATTTCATTATATAATTTTAACTAATGAGTGTTGTTGGTAATAACCATTAACTATGTTAAGGTTTGACTACGAAATTCATGTCAGACACCATGGCATAGTTAGTTAAGGCTTGCTAATGTAAAAACAAATAATAACTAAATATTTACTGGTCTGTTAATATTATTTGCATTATAACCTTTTAAAACTCTGTGTATACTAATTGCTACCAAACGTTTTTTATTTAAATGGTATTTATTTATCTCGAGACCCAATCGATAAATTATATGTTTGCCCCCTCAAAACGATCAACATAGCCTCAGTAAAAGCCATAATTGTACTGTAGATCTGTCAGCGTCTACCCCCCTGTCACATCTTACTCTCTCTCTCCATGTCGCCTCGTTCTGTGAGCAGGTAGATCGGCTGTTTTTCATTACTTATTTATTCTTTTATTTTCATGTATGGAATTTCTCACATTTGGCTAGGTAATAGGTTTCTATAACTATATCCATGTGTGCATACTGGAAAAAATATATATATTGTCCACTAAAAGTGCATGCCCTGTTTCTACACACCCTGTGTTGTGGTCACTGAGCTTAGCAGTAGGCTATCATTGTTTTACACCACCCCCTGATGTGTGACCATTCTTCTACTGCCATGGACCTTACTGTATAGTTAGCCTAACCCATGCTGGGGAATAGGACCATAGTTAGGTAATGTGATCCATCCTCTCTCCTTGTTGACAACATCAAACATGTTGCAGCATGTCCATCCAGCCATACCCACTGTCCCCCCACTACATATGGAATGAGACTAAAGTCATACATAAGAGCCACAATCTCCCCCCCCCCAACACGGTGACCCTTCATTCACCAATGTGTACACAAACCTTTATGACAGGGGAGTCACAATGCTATTAATCCAAAAACCATGTCATCTCCCCATCCTACAAGGAATAGAATCCCCATGCTGATCTGTAAACCGCCCTCACCCTACAGCTCACCATCCACCCACCCTCACCCCACTACGGGATCGTGACCCCCCCCAATAAAATCAGTCCCAACTCTTACTGTGACACAACCTCACAGACCGCATCCACCCCATCCTGAGCCAATCTTTGTTTTAAATGTATAAGATTCACTGCCCTTTTGCCTGTGGTCACGGCCCCCACTGATAGAAAGATCTATTCAATGCACTCTCCTGTGTGTCTCCTGTTGTTCTAGCTGCATTGGAACTAGTGTACAGTATCCCATCACACTCCAAAAGCCTTCTCAGCTCCCGTCCCATAAAAGCTGCCCTCATCCTGTCCATTCACTAATTACAGCCACGCTAAAGCCATCCTTTAGAAAAACAATAAACCCCACTGTCTTTAAGAATGAGGACCAAACAATACACCCCAACATGAGCCCTTTATACACTTTTGAAACACCTACACACACACACACACACACACACACACACACCCACACACACACACACGCACGCACGCACACGCACACACACACACACGCACGCACATGCACATGCACGCGCACACGCACATACACCTACTGTGACGTCACCAACTGCCCTCCCGACCCACACTGCCCATTCTTCTACTTACATCTAACAGACAGTATTTACAAGATAACTTTACGGTCTCACCTGTCTTCTTCATGCTCTCCACCACTCCAGCCAACATGGTGTTCTTCTTCAGAACAGGTCTTGGGATGAAGGTTTGTTTGCACTGTGGACAGTTGACCGGCCCTCTCTGATCATCCTGCTCCCAGAAGCCCTCGATACACCTCCTGCAGTAGCTGTGTCCACAGGGAACAGTCACTGGATCCTTTAGGAGATCCAGACAGATGGAACAAGTCAACTGTTCCCCATCTACTTCAACTCCCTGCTGAGCCATTTTAGTACGACTATCAGTCAGTCAGGCAGGCGGGCAGGCAGTCAGGCAGGCAGGCAGGCAGGCAGGCGGGCAGGCAGTCAGGCAGACAGACGGGCAGGCGGGCAGGCAGGCAGGCAGGCAGGCAGGCGGGCGGGCGGGCAGGCAGGCGGGCAGGCGGGCGGGCGGGCAGGCAGGCAGGCAGGGAGGCTGTACTCCGCGGAGATACAGTGAAGTTCCCTGATGGCAGGGTTAGAGAATGAGGCTGAGATTTGGCAAACAAAGAAGGATGAAGTCTTCGGGGGCATAAATCTGTCTTCCCGGGTTTGATGCTGTTGTACAGCACAACGTTTCCATGGATTACAAAGGGTTTTATAGACAGAACATTCGTTTCACTGGTCCTTTCAGGCATCCAATCAGATCACTCTGCGTCTCAAGAGGAGGAGGAGTCAGCATCAAACACGGGCCACTGCTGAGTGCTGACAACAAAATAATAATACACTTTTATACAGAGGTAAATTACTTCAAGGGTTATAACAATGTTACACAAATCACAATTTCACACACAAAACAAAACAAAGGAAAATAATGAAAGAAAATGAAAGGCTATGGTACCACCAGTGGTACTTGTACCACAGGATGACAGATGGCTTTTCAGATGACAGGGTTACTTCAGGACACAAGGAGATTCACTTCTACCGGCTAAACTAGTTTATCAACGTAGCTTTAATAGTTGTGGTTTCCAAGGTGAACACGTGCTGTAGTCTGTTGATGAGAACGTCTAAGTTGTGCCAACAAAGTGCCAACAGAGTCAAAACAGATAATGATCTCCATGATGAGTGATTAATGAAGGGCTTGGCAGGATTGAAAGAAGAATGCATTGTGACGATAGTTCTCGTGTGGCACGCTATGTACCTGCATGGTACAAGACGTGGGTGGAGATTAGAGATTAGATTTTTCCGCCTTCTTCTGAACGGACGGACGGACGGACGGACGGACGGACGGCCGGTGGAGGTTTTCATAGTAAACTGCTCCCTGACGGTCGCAACCAGTAAGACTCCCTAATCGGGAGATCTCCACAAATAGGCCAAAAGTTTGTTTTACCAATTATCAAGACATACGGGCAGTTGACAGTTTGCCATGGTTACTCATTGAAGTTGAATCTCCATATATGGAGATAACCTACGCATCACACTAAGTCTGACCTCACCAGCCCATATTTGGGCTCCACAAATTGGCCAAAAGTTTGTTTTACCAATTATCAAGACATACGGGCAGTTGACAGTTTGCCATGGTTACTCATTGAAGTTGAATCTCCATATATGGAGATAACCTACGCATCACACTAAGTCTGACCTCACCAGCCCATATTTGGGCATGAGCAACTTATGTCTCCATATATGGAGATATGATGACATCACGCCACATCATCGGCTGAGGACTGTGTGATGTCATCATATCTCCATATATGGAGACATAAGTTGCTCATGCCCATAATATAATACACAAACGAGCCCTACAGTATAAAGGGGCAATTCTTGCCAGGAAAGAAGCATTTCTTCGACTCAGACCTTATCGCCAGGGTTGGCTTATAGCAGCTGTCGGTAGGACCATATATGGATTCTGTTAGTGTGGATCTCCTAACAGGGCATCATCTGGGATACAATCCCTTTTATGCCCATATATGGAGATCCCTAACATAATCCCTTTCATGCCCATATATGGAGATCCCTAACAGAATCCCTTTTATGCCCATATATGGAGATCCCTAACAGCATCCCTTTTATGCCCATATATGGAGATCACTAACAGCTAACAGAATCCCTTTTATGCCCATATATGGAGATCCCTAACAGAATCCCTTTTATGCCCATATATGGAGATACCTAACAGAATCCGTTTTATGCCCATATATGGAGATCCCTAACAGAATCCCTTTTATGCCCATATATGGAGATCCCTAACAGAATCCCTTTTATGCCCATATATGGAGATCCCTAACAGAATCCCTTTTATGCCCATATATTATGGAGAAATCCCTGCTCTGAGTATCTGACATCAGTGTGATGTCACCTGTTTATGCCCATATATGGAGATCCCTGCTCTGCGTATCTGGTTGCTATGGTAAACAGTTGGTTGCTAGGGTAAACAGTTGGTTGCTAGGGTAAAACCATGGTTGCTAAGGTGGTTGCTAACGTACACTAACAGACCAGCAACAACAGACTGTTGCCACAGCAACGTACACAAAGGTTTGTGTACACATGTGGTGTGATGTCATACTGATGCGGAGATATGAGCAGGGCAAAGGTGTGACGTGTGACGTGTGACCGACGGACGGACGGACGGACGGACGGACGGCCGGTGGAGGTTTTCATAGTAAACTGCTCCCTGACGGTCGCAACCAGTAAGACTCCCTAATCGGGAGATCTCCACAAATAGGCCAAAAGTTTGTTTTACCAATTATCAAGACATACGGGCAGTTGACAGTTTGCCATGGTTACTCATTGAAGTTGAATCTCCATATATGGAGATAACCTACGCATCACACTAAGTCTGACCTCACCAGCCCATATTTGGGCATGAGCAACTTATGTCTCCATATATGGAGATATGATGACATCACACAGTCCTCAGCCGATGATGTGGCGTGATGTCATACAATACACAAACGAGCCCTACAGTATAAAGGGGCAATTCTTGCCAGGAAAGAAGCATTTCTTCGACTCAGACCTTATCGCCAGGGTTGGCTCATAGCAGCTGTCGGTAGGACCATATATGGATTCTGTTAGTGTGGATCTCCTAACAGGGCATCATCTGGGATACAATCCCTTTTATGCCCATATATGGAGATCCCTAACAGAATCCCTTTCATGCCCATATATGGAGATCCCTAACAGAATCCCTTTTATGCCCATATACAGTATGGAGATCCCTAACAGCATCCCTTTTATGCCCATATATGGAGATCCCTAACAGAATCCCTTTTATGCCCATATATGGAGATCCCTAACAGAATCCCTTTTATGCCCACATATGGATATCCCTAACAGAATCCCTTTTATGCCCATATATGGAGATCCCTAACAGAATCCCTTTTATGCCCATATATGGAGATCCCTAACATAATCCCTTTTATGCCCATATATGGAGATCCCTAACAGAATCCCTTGTATGCCCATATATGGAGATCCCTAACAGAATCCCTTTTATGCCCATATATGGAGATCCCTAACAGAATCCCGTGAATGCCCATATATTATGGAGAAATCCTGCTCTGAGTATCTGACATCAGTGTGATGTCACCTGTTTATGCCCATATATGGAGATCCCTGCTCTGCGTATCTGGTTGCTATGGTAAACAGTTGGTTGCTAGGGTAAAAAAAACATGGTTGCTATGGTAAACAGTTGGTTGCTAGGGTAAACAGTTGGTTGCTAGGGTAAAACCATGGTTGCTAAGGTGGTTGCTAACGTACACTAACAGACCAGCAACAACAGACTGTTGCCACAGCAACGTACACAAAGGTTTGTGTACACATGTGGTGTGATGTCATACTGATGCGGAGATATGTGCAGGGCAAAGGTGTGACGTGTGACCGACGGACGGACGGACGGACGGCCGGTGGAGGTTTTCATAGTAAACTGCATCGTTCATCGTTTGACAGCACAATCATCAGTGTATTTTGGATTCATGTAAATTTGTGTTATCAGATAAGTAACCTTGAACCATCAATACTTAATAAACTTGACCTTTCACTCTGTACTTAGTGTGCTCTTTTTTCCCCCCTCTACACCAAACCCCTTTTCCCGAAAATAGCCGATCTAGATCTGCTATTTTTGGCTAAAGTTCTCAGAATATGGACGTTAGGGTTCAAGTGGTTAATATAAAAAATGAGTAAAAAAAGTTTCTATCACACAAAGATTTTAAGGACCCCCTGTAGTAACTCTGAGGACCCCCTAGGGGTCCCCGACCCCCTGTTGAAGACCCCCTGCTCTATGCATTTTGTGTGAACAAGCTCCATGGTGCCACCTGCTGGTCAAACATTCAATCCTCTGAACGTTCCAGGGAAATATGGAAATCCCATTGAAAGATCTTTGCCTACAGTCTTAAAACTAGAGACAGATAATGTCTTTTACAGAGGACTCAAGTTATGGTTGAAATCAAATCAACTGTGCTCACATGAATAGTTTCTGTTCCTTACCTGCTTTGTGAATTGATTATGGCTACTTATGATTTTGTATCATCTGCCCATGAAAGATTGCGGTGCATCTTGGGAATGGGCTTATCGAAAAAGACATATTTAGCCACTTTCACGCATTCCCCCAACCAATGAAATCAATGACATTAAAATCGCTAAAACGATAGAAAGCAGTAAATGAAAACATTTTAAGACTCATATTTTCTTTGCTCTTAATTACAATCTAAAATTTGAACCCTTGTTGTAAAAAAACAAAGTTGTCCTTTAACAGTACATCCACCTACAAGCAGGGGTGAGATGCCATGGGCATCCCTGCTCTGAGTATCTGACATCAGTGTGATGTCACCTGTTTATGCCCATATATGGAGATCCCTGCTCTGCGTATCTGGTTGCTATGGTAAACAGTTGGTTGCTAGGGTAAACAGTTGGTTGCTAGGGTAAAACCATGGTTGCTAAGGTGGTTGCTAACGTACACTAACAGACCAGCAACAACAGACTGTTGCCACAGCAACGTACACAAAGGTTTGTGTACACATGTGGTGTGATGTCATACTGATGCGGAGATATGAGCAGGGCAAAGGTGTGACGTGTGACGTGTGACCGACGGACGGACGGACGGACGGACGGACGGCCGGTGGAGGTTTTCATAGTAAACTGCTCCCTGACGGTCGCAACCAGTAAGACTCCCTAATCGGGAGATCTCCACAAATAGGCCAAAAGTTTGTTTTACCAATTATCAAGACATACGGGCAGTTGACAGTTTGCCATGGTTACTCATTGAAGTTGAATCTCCATATATGGAGATAACCTACGCATCACACTAAGTCTGACCTCACCAGCCCATATTTGGGCATGAGCAACTTATGTCTCCATATATGGAGATATGATGACATCACACAGTCCTCAGCCGATGATGTGGCGTGATGTCATACAATACACAAACGAGCCCTACAGTATAAAGGGGCAATTCTTGCCAGGAAAGAAGCATTTCTTCGACTCAGACCTTATCGCCAGGGTTGGCTCATAGCAGCTGTCGGTAGGACCATATATGGATTCTGTTAGTGTGGATCTCCTAACAGGGCATCATCTGGGATACAATCCCTTTTATGCCCATATATGGAGATCCCTAACAGAATCCCTTTCATGCCCATATATGGAGATCCCTAACAGAATCCCTTTTATGCCCATATACAGTATGGAGATCCCTAACAGCATCCCTTTTATGCCCATATATGGAGATCCCTAACAGAATCCCTTTTATGCCCATATATGGAGATCCCTAACAGAATCCCTTTTATGCCCACATATGGATATCCCTAACAGAATCCCTTTTATGCCCATATATGGAGATCCCTAACAGAATCCCTTTTATGCCCATATATGGAGATCCCTAACATAATCCCTTTTATGCCCATATATGGAGATCCCTAACAGAATCCCTTGTATGCCCATATATGGAGATCCCTAACAGAATCCCTTTTATGCCCATATATGGAGATCCCTAACAAAATCCCGTGAATGCCCATATATTATGGAGAAATCCTGCTCTGAGTATCTGACATCAGTGTGATGTCACCTGTTTATGCCCATATATGGAGATCCCTGCTCTGCGTATCTGGTTGCTATGGTAAACAGTTGGTTGCTAGGGTAAAAAAAACATGGTTGCTATGGTAAACAGTTGGTTGCTAGGGTAAACAGTTGGTTGCTAGGGTAAAACCATGGTTGCTAAGGTGGTTGCTAACGTACACTAACAGACCAGCAACAACAGACTGTTGCCACAGCAACGTACACAAAGGTTTGTGTACACATGTGGTGTGATGTCATACTGATGCGGAGATATGTGCAGGGCAAAGGTGTGACGTGTGACCGACGGACGGACGGACGGACGGCCGGTGGAGGTTTTCATAGTAAACTGCATCGTTCATCGTTTGACAGCACAATCATCAGTGTATTTTGGATTCATGTAAATTTGTGTTATCAGATAAGTAACCTTGAACCATCAATACTTAATAAACTTGACCTTTCACTCTGTACTTAGTGTGCTCTTTTTTCCCCCCTCTACACCAAACCCCTTTTCCCGAAAATAGCCGATCTAGATCTGCTATTTTTGGCTAAAGTTCTCAGAATATGGACGTTAGGGTTCAAGTGGTTAATATAAAAAATGAGTAAAAAAAGTTTCTATCACACAAAGATTTTAAGGACCCCCTGTAGTAACTCTGAGGACCCCCTAGGGGTCCCCGACCCCCTGTTGAAGACCCCCTGCTCTATGCATTTTGTGTGAACAAGCTCCATGGTGCCACCTGCTGGTCAAACATTCAATCCTCTGAACGTTCCAGGGAAATATGGAAATCCCATTGAAAGATCTTTGCCTACAGTCTTAAAACTAGAGACAGATGGTAATGTCTTTTACAGAGGACTCAAGTTATGGTTGAAATCAAATCAACTGTGCTCACATGAATAGTTTCTGTTCCTTACCTGCTTTGTGAATTGATTATGGCTACTTATGATTTTGTATCATCTGCCCATGAAAGATTGCGGTGCATCTTGGGAATGGGCTTATCGAAAAAGACATATTTAGCCACTTTCACGCATTCCCCCAACCAATGAAATCAATGACATTAAAATCGCTAAAACGATAGAAAGCAGTAAATGAAAACATTTTAAGACTCATATTTTCTTTGCTCTTAATTACAATCTAAAATTTGAACCCTTGTTGTAAAAAAACAAAGTTGTCCTTTAACAGTACATCCACCTACAAGCAGGGGTGAGATGCCATGGGCATCCCTGCTCTGAGTATCTGACATCAGTGTGATGTCACCTGTTTATGCCCATATATGGAGATCCCTGCTCTGCGTATCTGGTTGCTATGGTAAACAGTTGGTTGCTAGGGTAAACAGTTGGTTGCTAGGGTAAAACCATGGTTGCTAAGGTGGTTGCTAACGTACACTAACAGACCAGCAACAACAGACTGTTGCCACAGCAACGTACACAAAGGTTTGTGTACACATGTGGTGTGATGTCATACTGATGCGGAGATATGAGCAGGGCAAAGGTGTGACGTGTGACGTGTGACCGACGGACGGACGGACGGACGGACGGACGGCCGGTGGAGGTTTTCATAGTAAACTGCTCCCTGACGGTCGCAACCAGTAAGACTCCCTAATCGGGAGATCTCCACAAATAGGCCAAAAGTTTGTTTTACCAATTATCAAGACATACGGGCAGTTGACAGTTTGCCATGGTTACTCATTGAAGTTGAATCTCCATATATGGAGATAACCTACGCATCACACTAAGTCTGACCTCACCAGCCCATATTTGGGCATGAGCAACTTATGTCTCCATATATGGAGATATGATGACATCACACAGTCCTCAGCCGATGATGTGGCGTGATGTCATACAATACACAAACGAGCCCTACAGTATAAAGGGGCAATTCTTGCCAGGAAAGAAGCATTTCTTCGACTCAGACCTTATCGCCAGGGTTGGCTCATAGCAGCTGTCGGTAGGACCATATATGGATTCTGTTAGTGTGGATCTCCTAACAGGGCATCATCTGGGATACAATCCCTTTTATGCCCATATATGGAGATCCCTAACAGAATCCCTTTCATGCCCATATATGGAGATCCCTAACAGAATCCCTTTTATGCCCATATACAGTATGGAGATCCCTAACAGCATCCCTTTTATGCCCATATATGGAGATCCCTAACAGAATCCCTTTTATGCCCATATATGGAGATCCCTAACAGAATCCCTTTTATGCCCACATATGGATATCCCTAACAGAATCCCTTTTATGCCCATATATGGAGATCCCTAACAGAATCCCTTTTATGCCCATATATGGAGATCCCTAACATAATCCCTTTTATGCCCATATATGGAGATCCCTAACAGAATCCCTTGTATGCCCATATATGGAGATCCCTAACAGAATCCCTTTTATGCCCATATATGGAGATCCCTAACAGAATCCCGTGAATGCCCATATATTATGGAGAAATCCTGCTCTGAGTATCTGACATCAGTGTGATGTCACCTGTTTATGCCCATATATGGAGATCCCTGCTCTGCGTATCTGGTTGCTATGGTAAACAGTTGGTTGCTAGGGTAAAAAATCATGGTTGCTATGGTAAACAGTTGGTTGCTAGGGTAAACAGTTGGTTGCTAGGGTAAAACCATGGTTGCTAAGGTGGTTGCTAACGTACACTAACAGACCAGCAACAACAGACTGTTGCCACAGCAACGTACACAAAGGTTTGTGTACACATGTGGTGTGATGTCATACTGATGCGGAGATATGTGCAGGGCAAAGGTGTGACGTGTGACCGACGGACGGACGGACGGACGGCCGGTGGAGGTTTTCATAGTAAACTGCATCGTTCATCGTTTGACAGCACAATCATCAGTGTATTTTGGATTCATGTAAATTTGTGTTATCAGATAAGTAACCTTGAACCATCAATACTTAATAAACTTGACCTTTCACTCTGTACTTAGTGTGCTCTTTTTTCCCCCCTCTACACCAAACCCCTTTTCCCGAAAATAGCCGATCTAGATCTGCTATTTTTGGCTAAAGTTCTCAGAATATGGACGTTAGGGTTCAAGTGGTTAATATAAAAAATGAGTAAAAAAAGTTTCTATCACACAAAGATTTTAAGGACCCCCTGTAGTAACTCTGAGGACCCCCTAGGGGTCCCCGACCCCCTGTTGAAGACCCCCTGCTCTATGCATTTTGTGTGAACAAGCTCCATGGTGCCACCTGCTGGTCAAACATTCAATCCTCTGAACGTTCCAGGGAAATATGGAAATCCCATTGAAAGATCTTTGCCTACAGTCTTAAAACTAGAGACAGATGGTAATGTCTTTTACAGAGGACTCAAGTTATGGTTGAAATCAAATCAACTGTGCTCACATGAATAGTTTCTGTTCCTTACCTGCTTTGTGAATTGATTATGGCTACTTATGATTTTGTATCATCTGCCCATGAAAGATTGCGGTGCATCTTGGGAATGGGCTTATCGAAAAAGACATATTTAGCCACTTTCACGCATTCCCCCAACCAATGAAATCAATGACATTAAAATCGCTAAAACGATAGAAAGCAGTAAATGAAAACATTTTAAGACTCATATTTTCTTTGCTCTTAATTACAATCTAAAATTTGAACCCTTGTTGTAAAAAAACAAAGTTGTCCTTTAACAGTACATCCACCTACAAGCAGGGGTGAGATGCCATGGGCTCGCGTGGGCTCGGCGAGCTCACACTTATTTTGCTGCACGCACGCGTGCCTCATATGCACACACTAAACACACACTTAACAATAAAAACAGCGTGCGCGCATGACGTCATGAATTTAGAGGACCCACACTTCTAAAATCCATATCACACCACTGCCTACAAGGTAACCAAAAATAAAAAAAGGAGTAACAGACCATTTAGACCAGTGGTCCTCAAAGAAGTGGGGTCCAGGGAGGGACTCTCTGGGTTCCTTTTGGGAGGTCTAAATTGACCCATATACCGGTACAAGTATGTACTTTGACAGTATAGAAATGAACAGGTCCATTTGGTTTCATTTGTATACTGTCAGAGTTAAGGTGTGACCTTGACATTTTAAAGTTGGAGAACTACTGATCTAGATCAAAATGCAGGTTAAAATTGAATTCTGCAATGACCCTAACCCTGTATTACTTTCAACCAGGCTCCCTCCAATTGTATCACAATACATACGATATCTCTGAAAAGGCATGTTGTGGACTGTGGAGACTGTCTCAACAATATTTATCACCATATCACCCACCCCTACTAGAAAAGGTGCAATTGTGGGAAAGTGGTTGCACTGACGCAAGGAATCCACGGCCACCAGACAGGTCCAAGCACATCATAATCTCCATTTGCACACTTGTAATCAGTGGTGGAAAAAGTACTCAAAGGTTATACAAAATTGTACAGTACTTAAGTAAATATAGTTACTTTACACCACTGCTTGTAATCCATGAGTTTCATAGAAAGTTCCCTTCTTGAATTCTGTTTTGTATTTACCAGCTTGCAAAGCTGGTCAATAGATAGACAGCCGATAATCTCAGAATCTCCTGCAAATTGCAGTTTTCATGACATCAGAATTATGAGATGAGAGTTATAATAATAATGGCATCTTGTCAGTAACGTCAGAGTGTACCGCCCTCTGTCAATAGCTGACCTGTCACATCACATTGTTGTGACATCACATTCCACCCTTGTCCCTTGTATCCCCATACTGTATATGGAGATCCCTGATGTCAACAATATTAAGCCCATAGCTTGGAATGCCCATATATGGACATATTGTGTGAGTCTCATGTGGTCTATAACATAAGACATCTATGATGTCAGTCATATCCATATTTGGGAAAATATTTTGTCCACATTTTGTCCGTCCTGTGCGAATTCTGACCTGTGCAACCTCACCCTTTAGACCCTTAGGCGTCTTACTAGTACTAGTCCTTACCCGTCCTTACCCGTTTGAACTCTGAATTAGAGGTTTGCACCCGCTTCACCCGCTTATGAAATATCAAATGAATTCCATAAATTAGACGTGTTGTGAGCTTGTAGATCTGCTATTTTTGGTGAACTTCCCCCCCCCGAATAGGGATGCTGGGTTTCAAGTAGTTGTAACGTTATTTTCAGTCAGTTCTGATGGAAACTGATATTTCTCCTTAACATAGCCTACTGTATCTCAGGTGGGAAGATGTGCATATTTATGTGGCTTGATATGATGTAAGATTCTAAAAGTTAACAGAGTAATTCAAGGGTGCAACGTGAATCTTATCGCCTGTCTCTCTCAATG
The DNA here is from genome assembly GCF_963921795.1 of Nannobrachium achirus. Taxonomy (NCBI): domain Eukaryota; kingdom Metazoa; phylum Chordata; class Actinopteri; order Myctophiformes; family Myctophidae; genus Nannobrachium; species Nannobrachium achirus. The sequence goes on from NC_137813.1 coordinate 66,523,172, forward strand.
CAATGCCTTTCTCACTCAATAATAATAATGATATTTCATACAGTTAAGCCTCACTGTTGGCTCTGTACTTTCCTGTTCTAGCTTTTTCCCCTCTACAGTTTAGAGGCTTGTTTCACTATTTTTGCGGACCCCTGGTGTGTGTGTGTGTGTGTGTGTGTGTGTGTGTGTGTGTGTGTGTGTGTGTGTGTGTGTGTGTGTGTGTGTGAGACAGTGTGTGAGACAGTGTTGCAACAGCTCTGTGCTGTGCCAAAGCTCCTCCCCTCTCTGACTCAGAGGAGTCAGGAAACAGAAACTTACAGCACACTCTTCTCTGTCGACACACACAGATACACACACAGAGACAGGGATAAGATTCACGTTCAGATCAAACACATCCTGCAGTGAGGAGGACAGACAGTCTTTCCACAGCTACAGGAGGGAATACTGACCCAGACCACTGGAACCTGCTGCTGACTCTGTCAGATGAATGGACTTTAACAAGAACCACGATTAAAGTGAAAGGAAACTTTCACAAAGGGAACATAGTAAGGGAAAGGGAGTGTTACCACCACTGACTGGCTCATTTCCTTTATTGAGCCGAGTGTTTGTTGCTTCATTCAGGGACAAAATGGCTTCCAAGGCAACTCGCCCAGAAGAGGATTATTGCTGTCCTGTGTGTTGTGACATCTTTAAAGATCCTGTTGTTCTGTCCTGCAGCCACAGCTTCTGTAAAGCCTGTCTGCAGGAATGGTGGAGAGAGAAGGTAATAAAAGAATGTCCAGTTTGTAAGGAGAGACATTCAGTGGATCCACCCAGAAACCTGGCACTGAAGAACCTGTGTGAGGCCTTCATACAGGAGAGACATCAGAGAGCTTCAACAGGGTCTGAGGTTCTCTGCAGTCTGCATGCTGAGAAAATCAAACTGTTCTGTCTGGAATGTCAACTGGCCGTGTGTCTTGTGTGTCGGGATTCTAAAAAACACATCAACCACAGAATCAGACCCATCGATGAAGCTGCACTGGATCACAAGGAGGAAGTCCAGAAATCACTGAAGCCTTTACAGAAGAAACTGAAGGTGTTTAATAAAGTTAAAACAAACTGTGACCAAACAGCAGAACACATTAAGGTCCGGGCCCGGCACACAGAGATGCAGATGAAGGAACACTTTAAGAAGATGCATCAGTTTCTACAAGAGGAAGAGGAGGCCAGGATCACTGCACTGAGGGAGGAAGAGCAGCAGAAGACTCAGATGGTGAAGGAGAAGATTGAGGGTCTGAACAGAGACATATCAACCCTTTCAGACACAATCAGAGCCATAGAGGAGGATCTGAGAGCTGAACACATCTCATTCCTGCAGAACTACAAGACCACAGTGGAAAGAGTCCAGTTCACACTGCAGGACCCACAGCCGGTCTCAGGAGCACTGATAGACGAGACCAAACACCTGAAGAACCTGACCTTCAGAGTCTGGGACAAGATGAAGGACATTGTCTCCTACACTCCTGTCATTCTGGACCCCAACACTGCCTATCCAAACCTCATCCTGTCTGATGATCTGACCAGTGTGAGACGTGGAGATGAACAGCAGCTTCCTGACAACCCAGAGAGGTTTGACTACTGGGACCGTGTCCTGGGTTCTGAGGGCTTTAACTCTGGGACTCACAGCTGGGATGTTGAGGTTGGAGACAACACATTCTGGGCACTGGGTGTGTCAGGAGAGTCTTTTCAGAGGAAGGGAAAGGGAGGGGGTCAACGCTGGGGCATAGGGTTATATGAAGGTAAATACACAGCATGCTCCTCACCAGGGTCACTCACTGTTCTCTCAGTGCAGCAGAACCCCAAGAAGATCAGAGTCCAGCTGGACTGGAACAAAGGAAAGCTGTCCTTCTCTGATCCTGATACTAACACACACATACACACCTTCACACACACTTTCACTGAAACACTCTTTCCATTCATTGACACTGATCTTACTGTCCCTCTGAAGATGTTACCATGGAAGATCAGTGTAACTCTGGAACCACGTAGTTAGACATGAATGATGATGATGATGATGATGATGATGATGATGATGTATTAATCCTATCAGTAATAGTACTAGTGCCAACAATAATGGTAATTAATATTATGGGGATTCATAGAAATGTAATTGTCTCAATAGTAAACATTGAGATACTTATGGTATTATGATACTTTTACCCTTGCACTTAACTGTATTGTACTTTTTACACTATTTCCTAATATAGAATCATCACGTTGGAACAATCTCTTTATGACATTATAAAGAATGACATGTTATAATATGATGGCTAGCAGAGGTCAGTATGTTAAATATTACATTAGTTTTATGAAACCACAACGGCTGAGGTAGACTATGAACCCTGCAGTCACTTGAATCACTGTTAATACAATTATAACAAACACCATAATAAAGTATTAAAACTGTTTACTTGGAGGTATTGTGGTTCTAATTATGTCACGTTGCCCTGTGTGTGTGTGTGTGTGTGTGTGTGTGTGTGTGTGTGTGTGTGTGTGTGTGTGTGTGTGTGTGTGTGTGTGTGTGTGTGTGTGTGTGTGTGTGTGTGTGCGTGCGTGCGTGCGTGCGTGCGTGCGCGCGCGCGTGCGTGTGTGTGTGGTTCAGACCCAAAAGAGAAATTAGGCATTTGCTAATGACCCAAACTAGTGAAAATAGCTGATGTGAGCTTGTAGATCAGCTATTTTCACTACTTTTTAAACATGTTTCCTAATTTATGGAATTTCTTAGATTTTGCTTTTATTTATGATTGAAATTACTTAAATATTGCTTTTTTGGGGGGGATGTTTTTGGAAAATGTTTTGAAATAAATAATTGAAAACAAATAGTTAGAAATAAAATACAATAAAATAAAGAGACCCATAACAATTTGTCCATGACCTACAAATGCGTCTCCCGACCCAGTGTTTGGGGAGAGAGTGTCGATATTTCGACGTAACGTGTTCAACATTTTTATTTTTTTGACACTGGTGAATGCTAATCTGGTGATTGTAAAAACTATGCCTAAACCTAACACAAACCCAAACCTCAGTAAAACTATGCCTAAACCAAAACCCTTAGTCGAAATAACGACACGTAGAAACAGCGAGATTTCACTGTGTTGGGGAACCAGTGACATAGACTGTAAGGGATGGTGAACCACTGTAATCTGACCACTCACCTCTTCAGACTCCACCTTAGACCAAGCCTTGACTTATGCAAATAGGTTAAAATGACATTTAGATAGCATGTTATTCAGACGATAGGTTCATTATTTACCTATAGCATCCTATAGTTCAATTTCAAATGTTTATGAACGGTGCAAACTGCTCCTACATTGTCTGTTTGTCCCACGTCTGTTTGTACGTACGTCCCGGCCAAGCTTCACAGGACGCTAAATTAAACTAGAAAGTAGGGGTGGGCGATATGGAAAAATACAATATCACAATATATTTCCAAGCTGTATTACGATACACATGCAATCTTGCAAAACACATTTTGGCCTATTTGTGTATACATATGACCTGACGGTTGCTTATCTCCCGATTAGGGAGTCTTACTGGTTTATGAAACCTTTCTAGAAAAATGTTAATTCATGACTTTAGTTCTCTTGCAATGTTGCCTGCGCCAAAGTGTTCAAAAATATCATATCAAATATAAGTGCATAATAAATAACATAATTAAATACTACTGCATTCATGCCTTCATCATCTCTATTCATCGTTATATATAAAATTCATTCATTTTGTATGGCAAAGTCTCTCTTAAGTTGAACTTGACTAAATAGCACTGCTAACTTAATTTTCTTTTCTTTATTTTTTACATTATGTTTAAACTGATGCTAGGATCACAGGTAAACCAATAGCCTAAACTAGCATCAGTCTCTCTTCAGTTGATCTCAACTAAATAGCACCGCTCACTTCACCCTGGGTGTGATTTTTCTTGTTTAATAATATGTTCTTTAGAGCTAGACTGATGCTAGGTTGGTTTGCCATGTGCTCCTAGTTTACTGAGGCACTACACTGTCTCTCTGCCAGGGGTCTTCGACGTTTTCAGGCCAAGGACCCCTTAGCCGAGAGAGCGATGAAGCAGGGACCCCCAGATTCCATATAGTTTCATCGTTTGACAGCACAATCATCAGTGTATTTTGGATTCATGTCAATTTGATATGTAACCACTTGAACCGTCAATACTAAACTTGACCTTTCACTCTGTACTTAGTGTGCTCGGACCCCCTGTTGAAGACCCCTGCTCTATAAATTTTGCTACATGTGTGAACAAGCTCCATGGTGCCACCTGCTGGTCAAACATTCAATCCTCTGAACATTCCTGGGAAATATGGAAATCCCATTGAAAGATCTTTGCCTACAGTCTTAAAACTAGAGACAGATGGTAATGTCTTTTACAGAGGACTCAAGTTATGGTTGAAATCAAATAAACTGTGCTCACATGAATAGTGTCTGTTCCTTACCTGCTATGATTTTGTATGTCCTACAGACTGATGGGTCAGTTTGTGGATTAATTGTTAGTTCTTATTAGTAATCGCATATTATAATTGTTTGTACTTGACTGGGTTTTAGACTAGTATTATTGTTTTTGTACTTGATTGTGTTTTAGACTAGTATTAATGTTTACTGTACTTGACTGATTATTGTAAAATAGAAAAGCCTCCTGTGGACAGGTGAAGAGAATTAGCACTCGTGCTAAAATCACTTATATCAATGCATCTGGTTCGTCCAATGTGATTGTGATGTCCATGTCAAATAAATAAACCATAACATAACATAGATAATATGTCGCTAACAGGGTAGACACACTACGCTGCACGCAATAAAAACAAGCAAGCATAATGTAATTCGTGATTTTTTTCATTCAAGTATAAAAATTGTGCACAGGTAATTAATTTCCTTGATATCCTAGTGATACTGTAGATTGCGTGTGAGCCCAGTCGCAAACACGATCTAAAACCAGCCATTCTAAATGCTACGTATTCCCACAATAAATTAGCTACACAGAGTGTGATTCATCAACTGCATAAATAACAGAAACAAAATGAAATAAAAATAAAATACATACAATTTAAGGACTGTCATTGTGTCCCGAATTTACTAACTGAAGTAGAGTCCCTACGAAGCTACTCTACACAAGGCAAGCTTGCTCTGTGGCTTAAAGGACAACTTTGTTTTTTTACAACAAGGGTTCATATTTTAGATTGCAATTAAATAATATAAAAGATGTGTTAAAATTATTTCATTTACTTCTTCTTGTTGTTTTAGAGATTCTTATTTCAGTGGGGGCATGCGTACAAGTGGCTAAATATGTCATTTTACACAGAATAAGCCCATTCCCAAGATACAACGCAACCTTTCATGGTTGGATGTGACTTATGGGGGCTAGAAGTGTTACTGGAAGTAGCAATAAAGAAACTGCAAACCCGGCCTAAGAATGAATATGCTTGAAATAAAAATGAAAAAAGGAAACGGCTTGAGAATCACTGGCCACTAGGGTTGGAAATCGCTAGACGTACCGACGATTCAATTTGATTCCGATTCAGAGGGCTACGATTCGATTATAAATCGATTACCGATGCATCTCGATTCCATTCCATTTCACTGTGTGACAAATAAAACAAAGTGCTTTCTAATGAAAACAGATTAATTTACTTCCATTATATTTCATTGATAATATAAACAAATGGAAGGGAGTTGTTGTAGTAAAAAATATAACATAAATTATAACTCAATACTTCTGCTAACCATCCAAAATCAAACAAAAATACTGTACATTAAGCAGCTTTCTTTTCAACATACACAAAATGTATTGGTATATTTAAAAAAAAAAGTCGATTCATAATCGTCCATGTTCGTATCGCGATGAATCTATGAATCGATCATAAATGGTAAATGGTGCATTTATATAGCGCCTTTAACCAAGGCGCTTTATTCCAGAAATTGGGCATTACATTCACCCATTCACACATACATTCATACACCAATGGCAGAGGAAACCATGCAAGGCACCAACCTGCTCATCGGGAGCAACTAGGGGTTCAGAGTAGAGATCTTCGCGGGTCCAAATCTTTTTTTCCCCGATTCCGACCTGTTCCGAAAATAATAATCAAATTACAAAACCAAACCTGAGTGGCCCCGTAACGGTCTCGTCCGATTCCGCCCCGTTTCCGACTTTCTTTCTTTTTTTACAGTCCGTAACCCGTGACATTTGTCCCCAAATCCGTTTATTTACGAGGTTCCGAGAGACCCGACCATGTAATGATTATTTAAAGTCCCTTGTTTCATGTGCCGAGAACCACGCTCACTCACTGCAGCCGTGCACTGTAAACTGATTGACAGGCACTGTCAACAGTCAGAGCGGAGGTGGTTCGAGTCCCTCCTTGCGGCCTCCAGGGGCGTCACACGGCAGGGGGGGGGGGGTTGGGGGGGTAGTGGGACTGAGTTACGAGGGCCCAAGGTGGAGGGCCCTTCATTATTTTATACTTTAGCTATTGACAAATAGCATACAAGCTCAGCTTGTACATCTGCTATTTTTGAAAAGTGGTGAAAATGTGTGCAAATCTTTGAATGTATGTATTTTTTAAGCGAACATTTGTAACTAAAATTTTGCTTCGGTCCCCGGAACAAAATATTTTGATGGGGGTCCGTGGCCAAATAAATATAATTTTGGGGGTCCTTCACATGAAAAAGTTTGAGCACCACTGAAACATTGTTTAAAAAAAAAAAAAAAAACTTTAAGTGATTATAGTAAATTTACCCCCATTGATTCCGGATGGAGACCCAAATGCATTCGGGTCCCCATCCGGAATCAATTGGGGTACATTTATTGTAATCAAATTATTGACTTAGGAATGCAACAAATACAAAATAATATTATTGAACTCATGTCTCAATGGCGTGAGTAATCAATAGGACATTTTCCATTCTGGAGGTGAACTACTCCTTTAAAGTTAAAGCTCCAAACAGCCCAGAACAAACTAATTAGTGTCGTGCTTGGTCTTCCTCCTCGGGCCCACTTAACGATCATCACCACAAAAGCGTGGGGTGGCTCAAAGTAGCTGACAGAGTACAGCATCTTGCAATGGGCCTGGTGTACAAGATACACTGAACTCCAAGATACCCATGTACCTGACAAACTACTTCTTAAAGCCAAGGTCAAGGATGTCCACGATCACAACACCAGAGGCAGCTCCACTAATCATTGCGACCGTAGGGAGCTACTTACTGTAGAAACCTCCACCGGCTGTCTGTGAGTGAGTGAGTCAGTGAGTCAGTCAGTGAGTCCGTCACACGTCACACTTTTTCCCTGCTTATATCTCCGCACCCGTTGACCCGATCCATGCCAGATTTTACACACACACTCCTTGCCTGCCAAACTACAACCTCCAAGGACCCCCGGAGCCCCAGGGACCCTCAGGTCCCTGGGGGACCCCCAGATGTAAAAAATGACCAAATGTGCTCACACGTCACACGTCACACTTTTTCCCTGCTTATATCTCCGCACCCGTTGACCCGATCCATGCCAGATTTTACACACACACTCCTTGCCTGCCAAACTACAACCTCCAAGGACCCCCGGTCCCTGGGGGACCCCCAGATGTAAAAAATGACCAAATGTGCAAAAATGACCAAATGACCACCCCAACGGGGCTGCTCACGGGGAATTCCCGGGGACCCCCGACTCCTGGTGCTCCAGAACGGATACAAAAGTGGTGGCGCCCCCAGCGGAGGACCCCCTGCCACTGCAGCGCCCATAAAATGCTGTAACTCGGGCTAGGAGCGTCCGGGAGAGCCGGGGCCGGTACCTATTCGTCCGCAAAGGCAACGCGGAGACCCCACCCCTCATTTCTCACATGGCCCTATTGTAGCGCCACCTTCAGGCCGATTTTTAAAACACATTTTTGGACACTGCTCCTACAGTTTTTGCCCTAAAATCACGAATATCACTACACAGCATGTCTACAGTCATGTCATCAACATGGATCAGGAAGATTTTGGAAAAACAAATTTTTGCCCTATTTGTGGAGATAAGCCACCTACGGTCGCTTATCTCCCGATTAGGGAGTCTTACTGGTGTTAACCTAGATTTAACACTAAACAAGGCTCTAATTCGTTCTCCTGCTATACCACCAACATGTGGAACACCCTTCCGCAAGCCTTAAAGGAGAGCAAATCCCTAGCCTCCTTCAAAATTGGTATGAAAAATCACTGCTTTTGAAATTGATGTTATCCTAGATAAAGTACTATGTTCTATCCGTCTGTCTTTCAATGTTATATGAGATACATAAAGTGTGGTTCCTGTGTAAATAAGCCGTAAGGCACCGCCACATAGGCATGGTTGCCGCGGCGTCGCCGGTTCGATTCCAGATCCGGACGACCTTTGCCGCATGTCACTCCCCATCTCTCTCTCTCCCCATTTCCTGTCAGTCTACTGTATACTATCAATAAAGGCATAAAAGCCAATTTTTTTTTTATAAAAATCAATAAAAAATCAATCAATCAATCAAGGATTTGAAATATTCAAAGACTTGCACAAAGTTTCAAGATTATCTACAAGTTCGATATACAATTGAGCTTGTATATCTGTTATTTTTCAGTAGTTGAAGCACAACATAATGCGTTCCCAGTCTAAATGGGTTAAACCTCCTCCCCCTATGAAGAACATCCATGGGGGGCCTGCAGTGAATCCTTGTACGGCCAGGGCCCAGGATTTGGTGCGACACCCCCCCCCCCTTGCTGCCTCCACCAGGTCAGATGCTGTGGTAGTCCCAGTCCCTCCTTGCTGCCTCCACCAGGTCAGATGCTGTGGTAGTCCCAGTCCCTCCTTGCAGCCTCCACCAGGTCAGATGCTGTGGTAGTCCGAGTCCCTCCTTGCAGCCTCCACCGTCCACTCAGCCAGGAAGAAGGACAGGGAGCCCATGAAGCCCACCAGCACCAGGATGAGCAGCTGCCAGTGGAGCAGCAGGTAGTTGCTGTAACCGAACGCCAGCGCCGCCATGATGGACTGTGAGTGTGTGGGAGGGGGGAGGGAAAAACACAAACACTAATTAACAGTATAGCGCCGTCCAGACATTTGCGACAGCTATCGTGTCCGTATCGTTTGAGAATGAGGGGAGAGGAGGGGGAGGTCCAATTCATTCTCAATGGAGGTCACATGTTTTTTTTGTCTCTTGCAAATCTCTTGGCCAAAAGAGAGCCTTCGGTTGAGCAAGAGACACGGCAACGACATGAAACCACGTGACTTAGATAGAAAATGAATTGACTCCCCCTCCTCCCCTCATTCTCAAAACGAGACAGAGAAGATGTCTCACGCATATATGTGATTGCGGCCTAAGACTCCCTAATCGGGAGATAAGCCACCGTCAGGTCGCATACACACTTTAGAAGGCAATGGTAGCCAAGCAGGAGGGAATATGGGGAATGGGACAGATCCATGTTGATGACATGACTTTAGAGATACTGTGTACCGCTTTGCAAAATCTGTAGGAGCAGTGTAAAAAAAATTGTTTTGCAAGAATCGGCCTCATGGTGGCACAAGAAGCGGGCCAGGTGAGAGATCTATCCATCCATCCGATATAATAAAGGTATCTATCTATCTATCCATCCATCCATCCATCCATTCATCCATTCATTTATTGCGACCGTCAGGGAGCAGTTTACTATGAAAACCTCCACCGGCCGTCCGTCCGTCACACGTCACACCTTTGTTTGTGTACGGTGTGATGTCATATATCTTCAGTATGACATCACACCACATGTGTACACAAACCTTTGTGTACGTTGCTGTGGCAACAGTCTGTTGTTGCTGGTCTGTTAGTGTACGTTAGCAACCACCTTAGCAACCATGGTTTTACCCTAGCAACCAACTGTTTACCCTAGCAACCAACTGTTTACCATAGCAACCATGTTTTTTTACCCTAGCAACCAACTGGGCATAAAAGGGATTCTGTTAGGGATCTCCATATATGGGCATAAAAGGGATTCTGTTAGGGATTTCCATATATGGGCATAAAAGGGATTCTGTTAGGGATCTCCATATATGGGCATAAAAGGGATTCTGTTAGCTGTTAGTGATCTCCATATATGGGCATAAAAGGGATGCTGTTAGGGATCTCCATATATGGGCATAAAAGGGATGCTGTTAGGGATCTCCATATATGGGCATAAAAGGGATTCTGTAAGGGATCTCCATATATGGGCATGAAAGGGATTATGTTAGGGATCTCCATATATGGGCATAAAAGGGATTGTATCCCAGATGATGCCCTGTTAGGAGATTCATGACACACGTGTCAGAAAATGCATGACACGCTGCTGCGCCACACTCAGCACCCCTAAAAACCAGTACTTGGGATTTGTTGATGTAAATGTTCACATAGAGTGTAATAATTGGTAAAACAAACTTTTGGCCTATTTGTGGAGATAAGCGACCAACGGTCGCTTATCTCCCGATTAGGGAGTCTTACTGGTTAATATCTAGAAGAAATAGGGCAAGTTAAGTGGTGTCATCACAATCAAATCAAATGATTGTGCTGTAAGTGATGTTACTTGGTTAAAACGCAATACTTTTAGTTGAAAAGTTGAAGTTCTATATTTTGATAGTAAGCATTGCTATTGACTGCTTTGTTCAGAAACAGGGGTTTCTCAAGCACTTTAGCAAACACCTCTCCTGTGCTCTCATTGGCTGCAGTAGCGCTGCAGTACTGGTCGTTCAAAGCAGTTCATACTGCATCATTTCCAGTTGGCGACAGCTCGACTGTTGCGACGCGTTTTGAGCTTGTAAATCGCCTATTTTTTGGCAAAGAGATTTCATAGAGAGTGGAAAAAACAAAAATATGTTATTATTTTTTTCCAAGGGGCCACATGAACAACAGAAAATGTTGTGGAGGGCCGGGCCAAAAGGCAGTGCTCCCTGCAAGATGTGCTCCCCGCAAACTAAACACACGGCTTTACTTAAATTGAAAACACGCATTCGGCATCGACTTTTCTTCTTTTAGCCACTTCAGCCATTTTGGATGGTTGAGGTAATATAAGGCAGGTCGTCTCGACGTGTGAACAGTCTGACCACCTGCTTTTTAATGAGACAACATCCAATGATCAAGCACACGTGCTGATGTACGCATTGCATCCATATGTACGTGAATAAAAATAAAATAAAAATAATAAAGAAATGCAGCTTTAGTCCATGCATGAGGTAAAATTAGAAAATGTTTTGTAATTTGCCATTAACCCTACAAGGGCTGGTCAGAGTGAACCAAAGGGCTGCGTACGACCCCCGGGCCGCACAATACCCAGGTCTGAATTAGAGGGTTTAAGTGGTACCGGATATGCAGCTTGGCAAATAAAAGGTGAATTGATCCCAGTGCATGACAGAGGATAATTACACAAATAAATTCAAATCTCCACGAATCACGATACAATTATCGCTTTTTATCACAATAAACGATAATAATGATTATCTTCCCATCCCTAGCTGCAGTAGCGCTCAGTGCTGGCCGTTCAGCCTGGTTCATACTGCAACGTTTCCAGTCGGCGACGGCTCGGGATATTAAACTCGTCAGATATCTGGAGAGAATCTGTCTGGAATCATACCGGCCTCGCATCTTTGAGCCGTTCAGAGACTGCGAGCGAAACCTCTAGGAGCGAAGCCCGATTTCACGTGAGATCGGTGACAGGATAACCTGGGGCTAAGGTCGTTCGGTGTGAACCAGGCTTCATTCGGATTCCTTTTGGTTCTGGAGCTGCAAGTGTTCTGAAAACAAACGGTGCCCCGAGTTCCCAGACGCCCAGGGGGTCCTCAGAGTTACTACAGACAGGGGGTCCTCCAAATCTTTGTGTGATAGAAACTTTTTTTCTCCTTTTTTAAATGAACCACTTGAACCCCTATAGTGTCCATATTCTGATAACTTTAGCCAAAAATAGCAGATCTACAAGCTCACAACGCCTCGCGCTGCGAGGCGCTGTGAGCTTGTAGATCAGCTATTTTCGGCAACGAGCTTTGGTGTAGAGGGAGAAAAGAGCAGACTCAGTACAGAGTGAAAGGTCACGTTTTTTTTTAAGTATTGACGGTTCAAGTAGTTAAATATCTGAAAACACAAATTGACATGAATCCAAAATACACTGATGATTGAGCTGTCAAACAATGAAACGATATGGAATCTATGAAGAGGCTGTCGCCGCTTGTGGGGGTCCCTGCTCCATCTCTCTCTCTCAACTAAGGGGTCCATTGCCTGAAAACATTGAAGACCCCTGCCCTATACTGTATGTCGTACCTGAACGAAATAGAAGCAGGCGAAGGCTGGAGCGCTTTCCTCGCGCCACACAAAGCCGATGATGCTGAACAGCTGTGTGTTGAAACAGCTGTCACCCAGACCCAACAGGAAGCTGCACAACAACGCCACCGGTACACTGATACACACACACACACACACACACACTCTCTTTTAGAACTTTTATTATTCTTTTTTTGTATTTGCATTTTTTGAATACAAGACTTCAACTTTTAGTACAGTATTGAAACCTTTATTTAAAGGAGTAGTTCACCACTTTTCAACCTGTCTTCATATGATAGGTCCTCACTAATGTTCATGATAAAATATCACAATTCTTTTCTACTCCAAGTCTCCTAGGAGAGCTGTGGGAAGTTCAGAATCCATCGTCTTGTGACATCATCATTTTCCAAAAAAAGAAATGCATCAATATTTTTGAAAAAAATATTTAGATTTTTATTATCGCGAGAACAATGGCTTCCACTTTAAAATTGCAACTTTTCAGGAATAGAAAGCCTGCAGTTTCTACAAGCTGGATTGGCAATCGATGATGTCACAAGACGATGGGTTTCTGACCTGCCCACAGCCCTCCTCTGAGAAAAAAAAGAAAAAAGAAAAGCTATTTTTGAGTGAGGACCAATTATATGAACATAGGTTGAAAAGTGGTGGAGTGCCCCTTTAAGTACAACGTTTGAGTACTTTTTCCACCACTGACTGTAACCCCCTTTGTCCTCTTTCTTTCTTTCTTTCTTTCTTTCGTACTGTATTTAAATTTCTCTATGAAATGTTAACACAGCTACAAAAACTCCTAGTTCTCCTTAACACGTTGCAAGCCGCGGCAGAACCCTCTGAACAGAGGTAGCGCCGAAGAAATAAGCCATTTATTTACAAACATGTTTTAAAAAAACAAAGCCCACATGATAACAACACGTACTGGAGTGCTCGACACAGCGTACATATTCATCCTGCAGAGGTCGGCGATCTTACTTTGGCGAGGCGGAGGGGAGATCAATTCCATTCGTTTACGTGCGGCGAAGCAGGGAAAGGAGCGATAGAGAAGCGGCGCCCGAACGTGATTGAAACCGCGATCCACGAACAGAGACAAAGACCAGCCATCTTGTTTGAGCTTCTTGCTGAGTTTCAACACTGGGGAGAGGATGAGGCTCCTCCTGGCCAGCCATCCATCCAGAATGTGAGTCAACGGCGTGGCCTGCTGGATATTAGGAGTATCACACCCAGCACCAGAAAATGACTGTCAGAGCATATTAACCCTTTCAGATCGCTCCAAAAAGACACAGAGAAGAATTTCCGATGTTTTTTTTTTTTTTATTATAATTTATATCAAAAGTCCGGGAATAGACGGCGTGGCTGATGGGACCCAGTAGGAAGTCCGAGGGAGTACGGCCAGGCTTAGAAGGTGTTAACAGACAAGGAGAAAAAAAAATAGCAGATCTACAAGCTCGCGAGCTTGTAGATCTGCTATTCACGCTGTCACGCTATGACATTTTACATGGCGATTAATTGTCACTCAAATAATTGCGATTAACGATTTAATTGTCGTTGACAATTACATTTCTGTTTGGCTTGTAGGCTTTGAAGTTGCACATGGCAGATATGACACATAACCTAAATATACAAAGAAATGACATATTTGACAACTTTATACTAATATACTAAATAACATTGATCGCCGATCTACAAGCTCACAACGCGCCGCATCGCGACACGTTGTGAGCTTGTAGATCTGCCATTTCCACTACTTTTTGAAAGCGTTTGAAACTATATTAACGTTTCTCAACATGGAAAAGACTATGACGATTATATGCAAAAAAATTGCGATTACCTCAACTCATTGCGATTAGACGATTATGTAATAATTTTGACAGCCCTGGGGGAGGGAGGGAGGGAGGGTCCTCACCTGGGGGTGATGTAGGCCTGCAGTGAGGTCCCCTCCTCGGGGGGCGATGGGAGGGTCCTTACCTGGGGGTGATGTAGGCCTGCAGTGAGGTCCCCTCCTCGGGGGGCGATGGGAGGGTCCTTACCTGGGGGTGATGTAGGCCTGCAGCGAGGTCCCCTCCTCGGGGGGCGATGGGAGGGTCCTTACCTGGGGGTGATGTAGGCCTGCAGTGAGGTCCCCTCCTCGGGGGGCGATGGGAGGGTCCTTACCTGGGGGTGATGTAGGCCTGCAGTGAGGTCCCCTCCTCGGGGGGAGATGGGAGGGTCCTTACCTGGGGGTGATGTAGGCCTGCAGCGAGGTCCCCTCCTCGGGGGGCGATGGGAGGGTCCTTACCTGGGGGTGATGTAGGCCTGCAGCGAGGTCCCCTCCTCGGGGGGCGATGGGAGGGTCCTTACCTGGGGGTGATGTAGGCCTGCAGCGAGGTCCCCTCCTCGGGGGCGATGGGAGGGTCCTTACCTGGGGGTGATGTAGGCCTGCAGCGAGGTCCCCTCCTCGGGGGCGATGGGAGGGTCCTTACCTGGGGGTGATGTAGGCCTGCAGTGAGGTCCCCTCCTCGGGGGCGATGGGAGGGTCCTTACCTGGGGGTGATGTAGGCCTGCAGCGAGGTCCCCTCCTCAGGGGCGATGGGAGGGTCCTTACCTGGGGGTGATGTAGGCCTGCAGTGAGGTCCCCTCCTCGGGGGCGATGGGAGCGTCGCTGGCGATGTTGAGGAAGATCAGGTAGAAGGCCAGGAAGTGCGTGATGAGGCCCAGCAGCACCACGGGGTTCCTCCCCAACCGGTTGCACACGTTCAGCATCCCGAACACGCCCCCTCCTGGCCACGCCGAGAAAAGCAACCCAAGAAAACAAATGGTGAATAAGAACCAGTGTTGATTTCGTCGACTAAAACTATGACGAGAAATGTTTGTCGACTGTGTTCTTTTCACTGACGAAAACTGAATAAAAACGAAATAAAAAGAAAGCGTGTGAATATGTGTGTGTGAATGTCTTTGTCTTTATGTATTTTATGTAAAAAAAAACGAGAAAAAAAAAAAAAAAAAAAAAAAAACGTCATGACTACGTTACTCTAATCTAAGCCAGGGGTTTTCAAAGTGGGTGACGGGGCACCCTGGGGTGCCGTGGCGGCAGCCCAGGGGTGCCGCAAGATAATTTGATGATATATGGAATTTATTTGGACACTATTTAATATTTAGTGTCATTTTAAACTTGAAATACAAAGTTATTTTCTGTCAGTTCTAACCAAAATGGCTGTTATCTCAACGTTTTCCTCGCAAACATAATCACCAAAATATCGTCACTGTCGGGCAGAAACCTTGTTTCTCCAAGTTTCAAATACGTACGTCTTTTGGTAAAGTAAAGCGCCTCGCATCGTGAGGTGTTGTGTGCTTGTAGATCTGCTGTTTTCACTAGTTTAGTACATTTTTTAGATGTTAAATACAAAACTAACGGTTTTGGACATACAAAGTTTCCACCCGACAACGACAATATGCTATAAATACAAGGTGCTGGGAGTGAAAATTGTATGGGTGCCTTGGATTAAAACAATATTTATGGCGTACCCTGAAAAGTTTTTCTAAGCACTTCTTCTACCATGGATCATGAAGACTCACCCAAGATCTCCCCTAAGCCAATGAAAATGCCAGAGAGGCCGATGAGGCTCTTGGCGTCTTGGCCGAACTGCGTCATGGCGCCGATGCACGTCCCGTACACCCCGCTGTAGAAGGTCAGCTCCAGACCTGCTCCACGGAAGAGATTTTCATAAAGAATGAACACAATATGTAGAAATATTATGATGTTTCGGTAGTGTCGTTCTAAAGGTGGTTGCACACTGCTGCGTTTTTCGGGCCGAATATCTGAGTGAATTTCGGAGCACGCAAATAAAAAAATCAAACTCACGTTATGTCAGTCACGTTTGCACACTGCCGCCCGTTTCGCTTACCACTCTGTCCCTTGCTCTCTCTATCTCTCTCTCTCTCCTTGCCCTGAAAAACGCATTTCGCAACGAAAAACGCAGCAGTGTGCAACCAGCTTAAAGCAGTGGTTATTGATTGATTTTTCATTGTTTTTTTTTTTCAGTCATTTCATGACGAAATCAAAGAAAACTGAAATAAAATAGAAAACAAATGTCAGAGAAGTGGTGAAAACAGACAATGGCCGGGTTTCCCAAAGCGATTTTAGCAGTTCGTAGCTCAAGTGTGGTCATAGAGAACAAGCCCTGACCGTCATGTTCCCGTGTTTACATGGGTTGGGGCAGAGCGACTTATTTACCGGGAGAGTGTTTTCTGCTGGTGATTCAGTCCGAGTGTATCAAAGGGTGCGTTCGGAAATGCGCACCGGGTGTGGTTAGGGTTAGGTTTAGGCATAGTTTTACTGAGGGTTAAGGTTAGGGTTAGGCATAGTTTTACTGAGGTTAGGGTTAGGATTAGGGTTAGGTTTAGGCACTCACTACACTGAGCACACACCCGGTGCACATTTCCAAACGCACCCTTTGATACACTCGGACTGAAACACCAGCAGAAAACACTATCCCTTATTTACCCCCCTACAACTACACCATCATTCAGATTTCATAGACAAAGTGCTTAATAAAGTCTCACTCCTGTCTAAATACGGTACGGCTTTCTATAATTACCCGTATCCTCCGTGTTCTTTAATAAGAAGCCTTTTTATCCGATCACTGTCTGTTTATCTCAATGAGGTTGGTGCGCATGGGGAACGCCAGGAAATACATGGGAAAACAGAAAGCGATCGGATAAAAAGGCTTCTTATTAAAGAACACGGAGGATACGAGTAATTATAGAATACCGTACCGTATTTAGACAGGTGTGAGACTTTATTAAGCACTTTGTGAAATCTGAATGATGGTGTAGTTGTAGGGGGCTAAATAAGTCGCTCTGCCCGAACCCATGTAAAACACTGGAACATGACGGTCGGGGCTCGGTCTTTACAACCATGGGTGAGCTACGAAGGGCTAAAATCGCTTTGGGAAATCCACACACCTATCACACGGAATAAATCTAAATCTCATGACCGAAACATTCTGACAGGCAAAGAACTAATCTGTAATCTGTGATTCGGGAAACAGCATGAAAGCAGCCACGCGGCTGCTGCGTTTCATAAACAATGAATATGTAGAAATATGATGATATTAGTATCATTCTAAAGCTAGAGCTAGTTTCCTGCTGTTCCACATACAGCGCAACCAGTTGTAGAAATCACAGAATGACGCTATAATGAAATATCCAAGACCATACAGCATCACAGTGAGCGTGGTTTACTGGTGCCACTAAAAAAATCTTTCATTTCCTCATAGACTTTCACACAAATATTTATAACAATTATGTTAAGCCTAGAACCAAGCCATCCAGGAGGGCAGTGAATCATGACCATGAAACCTTTGCTTCTGTGAAAATATGTATTTTTTAAATCGCTAAACAAAGGGTATTTATCAAATAATTAAATATCAAAATATGTTTTTACATAGGATCAAAGGTTTTATGGTCATGATTCACTGAGACCCTGCCTGGATGGCTTGGTTCTAGGCTTAACATAATTGTTATAAATATTTTTGTAAAAGTCTATGGAGAAAATGAACCACCGCTGCAAAGCTCTATTAGGGTTCGTGTTTATGTGGACCAACCTGCGTACGCTATAGTGACGCTGAGCAGTAGCATCTCTTTGGTGACCAACAGTTTACAGGCTTTGACTGCAACGAGAGAGAGAGAGAGAGAGAGATTGATTAAAAAGTACAGAACAGAACTCATTATTTTTGAGACCATCGCTCCATTGTTTACAATGGTTTGTAATGCAAGCGCAGATGTGTTGCCACTCGATGTGGAGACACAATCCAAGATGGCCGCAGTGTGAGCATGGTCAATGCGGGCTGAACTCACCAAAAGCATCCGTAGCCTTGGCACACGTGCCTGCGCTGGGTGTTCTGCAAAGATGAGGAGGAAATGTTTATAAGAAATAAGACAGAATGGGTAGCACTGTGAGAATCACAGGTCTTCTTGTTTCTTTAGATAAAAATAAAACAAAAAGTGCATTTTGCGCTGCCAGCATCTTTGAGTTTCTATGGTCGAAATTTGGTTTGGATAAGTGAAAAATATGAAATATCATTCTACCATGTCTCCCTACAGTGTTGATTTGTACAGCAAAATTAGTCATAGTCTTCTGAATAAAAGTTTGTTTAGTTTTTGTCATATATTAGTCATCTGAAAAGTTTTTGTAGTAGTTGACTATATCTCATGAGATTTTCATCAAACTAAATGCCTTTTTTACTGACTTAAACTAAATCAAATCCATGCTATGATGACTAAAACCCCTAGTTGCTCTCGGTGAGCAGGTTGGTGCCTTGCATGGTTTCCTCCGCCATCGGTGTGTGAATGTGTGTGTGAATGGGTGAATGAATGTAATGCACAATCTATCTAAAGCGCCTTGGATAGAGGCGCTATATAAAAGCACCACTTACCATTTAAAACTAAGACTAAATATGTTGACAATTTCGTCAACAAATAGAAACTAGACCGGTTCCGAAATAATAATCAAATTACAAAACCAAACCCGAGTGGCCCCGTGACGGTCTCGTCCGATTCCGTCCCGTTCCGACTTTCTTTCTTTTTTTACAGACCGAAACCCGTGACATGTTGTCCCGAAATCCATTTATTTCCGAGGTTCCGAGAGACCCGACCATGAAATCACCCTTTCATGTACCGAGATCCCTCACTCACGGCAGCTGTGCGGCGTGAACTTGTGCCAAGGAGGAATCTAATAATAACATCGAAACAAATGCAAGGATAAAGGAATACTTTTAGGCTATTTTCTATCAACAGAGGCAAGCCATTTTCGGTTTGTTTGTCATGGTTTAACTTGTAGGCGAGTGCTTTCTCATCAGCCTGACGGGCGACAGCAGGAGAAGCTGCTACGCATCACCCACACGCATGCATTACGCACGCACCAAGCTCTTTTTCCCCCATAGTAAATCTGATCTTAGACCAGCATTATCATCTCACAGTTACAGCCATTCTTCATGTCGCTGCCTCGCGGCTAATAACGGAACTGAATCTGATCCTAGGTCAGCCTAAACACAGCACAGCACACACGTTAAACACAACTCCAGTTCGTTCCGTATCCTGATCATAGCGCAGCAGCGCACGCCAGTGCACACACACACATTGATTGATTGCTTGCTTTATAGTTTTGCATAAAAAGCAGAAAGTACACACACGTCACACACACAGTACGGGTCCTATCGGGTCCACTCGGGTTATACACATGATGATTACAGTCCTGTGTTCCGAAGTGTTCCGAGGGAAATGCGACCGTTTCCAACCCGGCTACGAGTGATTATGATAAAACACTGACCGAACCCGGTACGGGTCTCTCGGGTCCTCGGGTAATTTCAAGGTCGGGGCCCCACAAGCTCACAGCTTGTAGATCTGCTGTTTTCAGCATGCAACCAGTGTACAATCTGACATTATGGCGCCATCAACAGGGGTGTCACACCAAATTCTGGGCCCTGGGTACAAGGATTCACTGTGGGCCCCCCATGTGCTTTAACTATTGAAAGATAGCAGATATACAAGCTCACAGTGCGGCACCGAGTGCCGCGCTGCGAGCTTGTAGATCTGCTATTTTTGAAAATGTTTACATTTGTGCAAGTTTTTGAATATTTCAAATCCTTCCAAGGGTTAGGGTTATGTTTCTATGTCAGTGGTGCTCAAACTTTTTCATGTGAAGGACCCCCAAAATTATATGTATTTGGCCACGGACCCCCATCTCAAAATATTTAGCTCTAGGTAGGGACCCCCCAGTCAGAAGCAACATTTGAGTTACAAACGTTCGCTTAAAAAATGCATGTATTGGAAGATTTGCACACATTTTCACGACTTGGCAGATCTACAAGCTTACAGCGCGGCACTCAGTGCCACGCTGTGAGCTTGTATATCTGCTATTTTTTCAATAGCTAAAGTATAAAATACTGAAGGCCCCTCCATCTTGGGCCCTAGTATCTCAGTCCCACTTTCCCCCCCCTTGTGACGCCCCTGGGGCTTTTACTCACTGCTCTGTGGAGGAGCTCTCCGACGACGAGTCCACCAGGAGGCCCGGTCCCGACGTCGTCTCCGAGGACGACGTGGAGTCAGGGTCCGGCTTCCTGATGAGGAAGAACAGGAAGCAGCCCACCAGGCTGATGACCGTGAGCGAGATGAACACCGTCTGGCGTGCTTTGTCTGACGCGCACACACACACACACACACGCACGCACGCACGCACGCACGCACGCACGCACGCACGCACGCACGCATGTGCCCACGTTAAAAAAGTCGCTGCAGGCAACCACAAAGGTCTGTTTTTTCTTGGCGGTAAATGAGAAAAAAAACTCCCTCCCTCCCTCAGGATATGCAATAACATAAATTGTAATTGCTTCGCGTACACTGACAATAAAGTAATCTTCTCCATCCGTTCCATGTAGAAACTGTGATTAAAAAAGAAACATCTAAAATACAGTACCTGTTATGTGAGTTTGATGGTGCCATGCAAAATATATATAGAGGTTTCCAAAGAATAGGCTGCAAAGAGAGACATGGACATGTTCAAAGAGTATTTACACACAAACACATGGTTGTGCTCAAAACACAGCAAGAGGAGTCAATGACTAGGGCTGTCACGATATGACATTTTACATGACGATTAATTGTCACTCAAATAATTGCGATTGACGATTTAATTGTGTCTTTGTTGTTGACAATTACATTTCTGTTTGGCTTTTAGGCTTTGAAGTTGCACATGTCAGATATGACACATAACCTAAAAATACAAAGAAATGAAGGACATATTTCCCATATGTCCCCAACTTTATACTTAAAACATAATAACATTGATAGTGGAAATAGCCGATCTACGACGCGTTGTGAGCTTGTAGATCTGCTATTTCCACTATTTCTGAAAATGTTTGAAAATGGATGAACATTGTGAATGATTATGACGATTATGACAAAATAATTGCGATTATGTCAAATAATTGCGAATACACGATTATGTAATAATTGTGACAGGCCTATCAATGACGGCAAGTAAATGGCGAGTCACCTGAACTGCAGCAAGGCCCAGAATATGCCGCTGTTCCTGCCGATGGTCGTATCACTGGAGTTGACGGCCAGAACATAGCCCTGGGCCGTCCACAACACTGGATGTATAGATCACATAGATCAGAGCACATTTAGGAATTATTTTACACTTAAGCTATTGAAAAATAGATATAGAAGTAGTACTTTGTAGATCTGCTTTTTCTTTCTTTTTTCTGAAAAAAAAAAAAGAAAATTTGTGTCAATCTTTGAATATATCTTTTTTAAACTCAAATATTTGCTTCTGGGGAGGGTCCCCTGGATATATTTAAAGAATCGGGTAAAAATATTCAAAGACTTGCACACCTTTTTTCAAAAATAGCAGATCTAAAAGCTTGCAGCGTGGCACTCGCTGCTGTGCTGTGAGCTTGATGTGCTATTTTTCAATACCTGAAAGAGGTTAAAATCTAAAGCGACAAAGACGCATTCCCGGGCCTTAATGGGTTAAACCATAGACATATAAAGGTAGACGCCTCCTCCGACAGGGGACGTTGGTTAAAGAAGACTGGCAAGCTTCCTGAATTCTGAAGGACGCTTCCTTGGGCGTCACAGAATGGGATGCTCGGTAGGCCAATTAGATGCGGGACTGGCGCTGTACTGGCGGGACTCC
The DNA here is from genome assembly GCF_963921795.1 of Nannobrachium achirus. Taxonomy (NCBI): domain Eukaryota; kingdom Metazoa; phylum Chordata; class Actinopteri; order Myctophiformes; family Myctophidae; genus Nannobrachium; species Nannobrachium achirus. The sequence continues at coordinate 66,545,135 of NC_137813.1, forward strand.
CTCTTTCCCACTGCAGGGGGCAGCAGAGTGCCTTCCACAGTTCTGCACTTCCGCCAGTCCTGTTTTACCAGTCGCGCCAATGAACTGCTGCGGTGGATGAGGTATTTAGCTTTTTATATCTGTGGGTTAAACCCTATATTCTATTCTTGGGGGCACGGTGGCGCTAGCCTGGCTCCAGACAATAGACCCGCCCACTCTCTGAGTGAACGGCATCTCTTGGTCTGGATGTGTCATATGACGTGGCTCTTGCTAACGAAAACCTCTCAAACCGAGCGAAACCGACCAATGAATTCAAAGCAAGAGAGAGGGGGGGTGGGGTGAAAATCAACAGAAACAGTGGAGGGAGGGGTGGCTGCGTGGCTCACCAGAGTTCTTAATTGCTCCCTTTGAACTTCAAAAGGGCAGTCATTGATTGAGCCATACAAGTGTCGAATAGCTTGTTAGTGATTCTCTCTAATCAGTGAAACATCAAAGACAGTGACCTGTTGGGTGCATGTCATTGAGGGGAGGGGGAGGAGGGATTGTTTTGTGTGCAAAAGTCAAACAACCCCTCCCACCAGATCGCTTGTGATTGGGAATTTCAAATTTGAAATCCCCTCCCCTTTTCAATCAAATAGTATGCAGACAGGCTCAGACTCTTAAGCTCCAGCGTAGAGTCTTGAAATCAGGCTACGGTGGCGCAGTGGTTAGCGCTTCGCCTCACAGCTAGAAGGTCCTGGGTTCGATTCCCGCCAGGGGACGCTGTGGGCACTGGGGGCGTGTTCCTCCCTCTGCATCATCAGCACCCACACCCTAGGTGGGGTTGGCGATGGGGCCTTTCAGTGTGGAGTTTGCATGTTCTCCCCGTCTCCTAGGGTTGATACCCTTACAAAAACATGCAGCAATCCTGATCTCAATAATGACTCCCCCTGGCCAGCCGGGGCGCCTGATGGAGGGGAAAGGAACTGGTTGGAATAACGTGTTCCTTCCATGCGCTACGTCCAAACCAGGGAAATCTCCACTGTCAGGTGAAAAGAAGCAACTTGGGCTCCTCATGCATAGAAGGAAGCATGAGGTCAGTCCGTTGTCTCCCCAGGCGCGGCAGAGGGAGAGCAGAGCCCAGGATTACATAGGCAATTCACCCTTTGTTAGCCTTCTGGTTGGACCCTGACTGACCAACCAGCAGGCTCTATCTGCCTTGTCCTGCCCTGCTTCCGCCTTTTTTGTGTTGAATTTGCTAAAACATAATTTTTGTAAAAATAAAAACATTTAAAAACATGCTGAGTCACTATACTGCCACTGAGCAGCTCAGTTTTACTGAAACCAAGTTTGAAATTAGAATTGAACACCTAGAATAACAATACGAAGCAACTGAATTAAAATGGTAGTGGATGGAGTGTCCCACCGAGTGTCCCACCATGACACAGCAACCAATGGGTGTGAAGAGGTGCAGGACAACGGGCGGGACTTGACAAAGGGTGAATTGGCACTGGGTGAAAAATGGGTTACAAAATCGTGGGATAAAAAAATATATATATATATTTATATTCTTCGTTGACCACCGGGGTCTCCCAAGGTTCAGTGTTCTGGCCCCCTACTTTCTCCCCTTCTACGTCAAATCTCTTAAGACGATCTACAAGCTGTCAACGCAATGTGAGCTTGTGAATCTGCTATTTTCATGAATGTTCGCCTGTTATCACTGAATGTTGTGCCTATTGTGTGCGTTGAAACAGAAGGGTGTACAGTAATGTACTCCACATTGCTGTACATTGCTAACGTGCCGCCTGGATAATGCTAACCTCGCGTCATCTGGTGTTCGTTTACAACGGTCCGTTTGATCCGGTCTAGGGGGAAACCACAAGCAGAAGAAGCGACAACGCTTTGTTTTGGTTCCCCCCGTTTGTTTCCCCAATCCCTATTAAAATGCTCCAGTAGCCTAGTGTAGTTTTGCCAGTCGCTACGAGTTGGACTAAAAGATGCATATACCAAACAAATTTTCCAAAAGCAAAACTACGCCGCATCAAGGAGTTTATTAGGTAGGCCCTAAAAGTATGTCCTTGAGTGCAGGGGAATTATTTTGGGTTACAACTGTTTCCGGTTTGATAGTTCCGGCCAAAGTGTAGTCCGTCTAGGACAGGGGTTTTCAAAGTGGGTGACAGGGCACCCTCCCTGGGGTGCTGTGACGGCAGTCCAGGGGTGCCGCGAGATCATTTGATAGTATTTGGACACTTGAAAAAATGTTTAGTATCATTTTAAACTTGAAGTACAAAGTTATTTTCAGCCAGTTCTAACCAAAATGGCTATTATCTCAACATTTTCCTCGCAACATAATCACTAAAATATTATCACTGTCGGGCAGAAACCTCGTATCTCTAAGTTTCAAATGCTTTTGGTAAAGCAAAGACCTGCTTCATCATACAAGACTGTCACACACAAAATTAGTGAAAACAGACGATCTACAAGCACACAACGCCTCGCAAGTTAATTACATTTTATAGATGATAAATACAAAACAAACGGTTTTGGACATACAAGGTTTCCACCCGACAACAACGATATGCTATAAATTTATGGGGGTGCCCTGAGACAAAAAAGTTTGGGAACCCCTGGTCTAGGACTACAACAACATGACGTAGAGTGGTTTCCGCTCCCGACCGGATCAAACCCTGAAAAGTGAAGGGACCCACCCTAGGCTAGGGGAATGCTATTTCTCAAACTCATGCCTGTGGAAGGGTCGTAGGCAACCTCCTTCACATTTTATTTGCAAATTGTTCAACCATTTGAATTGCTATTCGAGAACAAACAAACGAACAAACAAACAAACAAGCGTGATATTTCATCACTTTCATTTTACCTGCTGCTGCTACGCCAACGAGTACAGAGGCCGTATAAAAGGTCCATGTGTATGGATGTATGAACATGGCAATGTAGCCACTGCAGGGGGGGGAGAGAACATGTCATTAGGAGAAACTATATATTTTCTTTTACTATATCTACTGCGTAGTACTGTGTTCTATCAGTCTGTCATTCAATGTTATATGAGATGCTTTAATGGTTTCCTATGGATTTAAGCTTAGTCTTTTCTAGGATCTCCTTTTAGTTGACCTTGTACCAGTGAACTGTACCTTTTCTATGCAAACTTCTGATAAAGTCTTCAATCAATCAATCAATAGTATATCTCTGCTGTCGGGCCAAAACCTCCTAACTCCAAAATGTTAATTTTTTAGGAAGCGGTTGGGAAAATGAGCTCAAGTGGAGTTAGGAGGTTTTGACAAAAGGGCTTTTTACTTACTTTTCATTGGTTAAATATTATTTTAACCAACACACAGACATAACAACAGCACATATTTATGGGTAAAAAGAGAGGGCCAATCAGGTGGAGTTAGCTGGTTAGGCAGAAAGTGTGGAGTTAGGAGGTTTTGTCCCAAGCACTTTTTACTACTTTCCATTGGTTCAATATTATTTTAACCAACACTCAGATGTAAAGGATGTTCAATAGCCCTGATTTATGCCACAAAGTTGAGAGGTTTTGGCCAGACAGCGACGATATGTAAAGATGGGGTGCCATTAAAAAAAAAAAAGAAGAAAAAAAAAACACCAGGTATGCCTGGTTGTCATGGTGGGTGGTGACCAAGCTGAAGCCATACCCACAGTGTGTATAAAGGGAAGGGATGATTTTATGATGTCATTAAATCAATATTTTTTTTGATCGGGCCTTTTGACTTGGAGGCTTTCAGCTTTCAGGAAGAAACCAAAACATACACAGTGAAGGCAAATTTGCACATTATAAGCACACCCGGGGGTCTATTAGAGTAATGTTAACTCCATACACACATAGAAAACAGAAAAAAGTACAACATTATGGTACCACCTCTTTAACTGAAAGACAAGCGGTGTGTGTGTGTGTGTGTGTGTGTGTGTGTGTGTGTGTGTGTGTGTGTGTGTGTGTGTGTGTGTGTGTGTGTGTGTGTGTGTGTTACCTGTATAAAAGTCCACTAAAGAACATGGACAGCTGTGGTCCTATGACCGCGACCACTGAAGGAGCGATCATATTGGATGCAGAGAAAACGCCATAGATGATGGACATGCTACAAGAAGGACAGGACAGGACAGGACAGGACAGGACAGGACAGGACAGGACAGGACAGGACAGGACAGGACAGGACAGGACAGGACAGGACAGGACAGGACAGGACAGGACAGGACAGGACAGGACAGTTAGATGGAAAGAGTCCGCTTGTACAAACATCCATTCATTGAAACCCTAGTTCTGTGGGTCGGGACCCCCAAGAGGGTCCCCAAATGATTGTGGGGGGTCCCCAGATGATTAACTTAATGTGCAACATTGTTTTCTCACGCAACAGTAAACAAACCAACATACCGTTTAAGTGTATAGAGGGTAACACTTGTAACACTTCTATAATGACAAATTAAAAACATTGACCAAATGTTCAAATATTAGAGGCAGAAATTGTGAAAATACCTGATCTACATGCTCACAACGCCTCGCAATGTAGATCTGCTATTTTCACAATAGAACCATAATTATACAAAATTCTCTCAGTGCTCGTCAGCGTGGGGCGGTCCCCAGTTAAAATAGGAGAACCAGTGGTTCTCAAAAGATTGAGAACCACTGCCCTAGTTCAGTGGTTCTCAACCTGTGGGTCGGGACCCTAAGGGGGGTCTCCAAATTATTTTGGGGGGGTCCCCAGATGATTAGCTTCATGTGTTTTTTCACTGAACAGTAAACAAACCAACATACATGTATAGACTATAGAGGGTATCTGCACATTTCTAAAGTGAGAATTTGAGTTTGTAATACTTCTAAAATGACAAATTAAACATTGGCCAAATTGTCAAATATTATAGGCAAACATTGTGAAAATAGCAGATCTACATGCTCACAACGCCTCACAAACGCGAGGCGTTGTGAGCATGTAGATCTGCTATTTACACAATAGAACCGTGTTATACAAAATGTAATGCATCAACTCTTAGTGCTCGTCAGGGTGGGGGGTCCCCAGTTAAAATATGATTATTTTGTGGGTCGCGGCCTGAAAAGGTTGAGAACCACTGCCCTAGTTGACCAGAGTCCCCCAGGGGTTTATGGGGTCCCCCTCCTGTTTCCCCCTCTACACTACATAGACCATCTTTGGTGAAAATAGACAAACATGTAGATCGGCTATATTTGAAGGGATGTTCACCCCAGAATAGTAATGCTAGGGTTCTTTAGAGATTCTCATCTCACACAAACATTGCCTGACAAAAATAACCACTAGCCCATTTTATCAATTTAGTTTTACTCTGCCAATTGCTCCATGGCAAAAAAAAAGAAAAAAAGAACTATGAAACAAGCTATTTAGGCCTAGAATTATTGAATGCTTTAACTATTTTGAGAAATAGCAGATATACAAGTGCCGCGCTGTGAGCTTGTAGATCTGCTATTTTTGAAAAAGTCTTGAAAATGTGTGCAAATCTTTGAATATATGTATTTTTAAAGCGAACGTTTGTACCTCAAATTTTGCTTCTGGGTGGTCCATGGAACTAAATATTTTGAGATGGGGGTCCGTGGCCAAATACATATCATTTTGGGGGTCCTTCACATGAAAAACTTTGAGAACCACTGACATAGAAACATAGGTTTTTAAAAAAATCAAAAAGGATTACGCCTCCTTAGATGTGCGACCAGGTGAGGAATCTATCCGTACAACTAATATGTGTCACCAGATCAGAAATGATCCCATGAGCAAGGCCATCTGCTAAATGCATACATACGTTTATAATTTATAATAATTTCATTTAGGCCTAGGATTATTGAATGCTTTAACTACTGAAAAATAGCAGATATACAAGCTCACCGAGTGCCACGCTGCGAGCTTGTAGATCTGCTATTTTTGAAAAACCGTGATATATATATATATATATATATATATATATATATATATATATATATATAATTATATATAATTATATATTTTTTTTTTCTTTTTTTTTTTGCAAGTCTTTGAATATATCTTTTTGAAAGTGAACATTTGTAACTCAAATATTTGCTTCTGGGGGGTCCCTGATACAAGATTTTGAGATGGGGGGGTCCCTGGAACAACATATTTTGAGATGGGGGTCCGAATACATGTAGTTTTGGGGGTCCTTGGCATGAAACATTTTGAGAACCACTGACAGATTGAGAAACATAGTTTAAAAAAAAAAAAAAAAAAAAAACCTTAGAAGGATTTAGAAGGTTTAGGGTTAGGTTTAGGGTTATAAATAGCAGATCTACAAGCTCATAGCGCAGCACTCGGTGCCACGCTGTGAGCTTGTATATCTGCTATTTTTTTATATTTAAAGCATAAAATATTGCGTAATAATGTGTTCAGGCCTAAATGGGATAATGTAAAACGTTCAACAATGTAGTCATAAATTACCTGGTGTATCCACTGCCATGGAACTCTGAGCTGTTGAAGCTCTTCAACACTGTTTGCTGGGAAGACAAAGAAAATGGACGGTTATGCCTGGTTTATACTTCCTCATACATCGGTGTCGCGTGCAAATAGCTGACCTTGTAGGTTATTGGCACCGTTGCAAAACGAAGTAGAAATTAGGCATTACAGTATAGTTTGATTGCTGAGATTCTATGTAATTAATATGATCAGGACTAAATGAAGAGGTTCTAATCAATCAATACGATAAGGATTGATTGATGAGGTTGTGTGTAAACAATATGATCAGGATTAAATGAAGAGGTACTGTAGGTAGGGCTGTCACAAATTATTACATAATCGTCTAATCGCGATTATGTCTTTTTCATAATTGTCATAATCGTTTCCATGTTGAAAAATGTTTAAATAAGATGAAAAATAAAAAAAGTGGCAATAGCAGATTTACAAGCTCACAACGTGTCGCGATGCGATGCGTTGTGAGCTTGTAGAACGGCTATTTCCACTATCAATTTAAGTGCAAGTATAACGATGTCAAATATGTCAGTAATTTCTTTGTATATTTAGGTTATGTGTCATATCTACCATGTGCGACTTCAAAGGCTAAAAGCCAAACAGAAAAGTAATTGTCAACGACAAAAACTAAATTAAATCATTAATCACAATTATTTGAGTGACAATTAATCGTCATATAAAATGTCATAATCGTGACAGCCCTAACTGTGTAGGCTATACAGTGTGTGTGTTGCTGCTCGCGAGCAAGCCAGAAGCCTGGCTCTTTAGTTGAGTGGTAACGTACACGCCATCGGATACATAGGTCCCGGGTTTGCCTCCCGGCCGAGGCTACATTGGTGGCAATGTAGCGGTAAAAATAGGTACTGTCGGAGTGCTCTGTCAGTTCCTCGGACGTTGTAGACAGACTGTCAGTGGAGCCTAGCTTCTGACTGACACGTGTGGTCGTGTGGACGTGCTTCCAGGTAGGGGGGGGAAGACTGTAGGCTATACAGTGTGTGTTGCTGCTCTTTAGTCAAGTGGTACGCGACCGGCCAAGGCTACAGTTCTACTGTATGTATGAGGTTCCATGTAACCAGTAAGACTCCCTAATCGGGAGATAAGCGACCGTCAGATCGCATACACAAAATTTAGAAGGCAATCGTAGCCAAAATGGGACAGCTTCAGGTTGATGACATGACTTTAGCTTTGTGTGATTTTAGGCCAAAATCTGTAGGAGCAGTGTCCAAAAATGTGTTTTGATTTGGCCTCATGGTGGCGCTAGAAGAGGGCCATGTGAGAAATTTGGGGTGGATGATGATTTGCCATCCAAGGAGTGTGTTGCAAAGTTTGGCATTGATAGGGCCAACGGTGGCATAGATATGACTAGGGCAAAAGTGTGACGTGACGGACAGACTGACAGACAGCCGGTGGAGCTTTTCATAGTAACTGCGACCTGGCGGTCGCAATCAACATAATCAGGATTACTTGAGGTTGTGTGTGATCAATATGATCAGGATTGACTGATGATGTCCTGATCAATATGATCAGGCCTAAATCAAGAGGTTCTATGCAATCAATATGATCAGATGTGTGTAATCAATGAGATTCAGTTTGTTACCTCTATGTTGCCACATGTTGTAAAAGCAGTGAACATGAACATGAAGGCAAATCCCAGGATGATGATGTTCAGCAGCGATCTCCCCTCTGGAGACATGATGACGTGTACTATGTAGTGTGACAACAAGTCAATTGTAATCAGTGTCTACTCCTCCTAAAAGGAACAGAAAAAGACACATTTATATAACCAACTCCAGTTTATTGTCACATCATGCAAAAGGTATATAAGTGATTAGGTGAGTGTCTTTGGTGCAAGCTTCACACAAATATTGCAAGCCCACTAGCCAAGTTCCATTTATTTGTATAAACATGCCTTAAAACAACAGGAATTGCTTTCCAGTCAGGAGAAAGATGACATCTAGAAGGCATATGAAAAATGCAAGGTGATGATTTTTCCTTGGCCTCTAGGCAGCGCGCATACAAAGGTTTACACGCCATCATGAGGCTGATTTGACAATATCTAATTTCCTTCCTCTGCCTAGTGGGAATGTGTGTGCGCACGATATCACCAAAATTGCAGGCTGTGTTCGTGAATTGAGGCATTTTGTTCAAAACAGAGCAATCCTGCAAACTTTGGAAGCCAGTCTTGGCCAATGAGGATGGAATATGGACAATCAGACAGCCTGTAGAGCTACTGTCTACCGATTTGCGTGATTTCTGTACTAAATCTGTAGAAGTACTATCATAAATTGTGTTTTGCAAAAATCGGCCTCATGGTGGCGCTAGAACAGGCCCATGTGAAAATAAATGTGGGGCAGAGGTTCTGAATTGGCATTCAGGTAATGTGTGTGCAGTTTGGCAGCGACCGGGCCAGCGGTGCCGGAGATTAGCTGGTAGCTAAACAAACACATTCCCTGGATGCCACACAGGGACACATGGACGGACAGACAGGGTGCAAGACAGTCTCAGCCATGCCTTTCGGCCTGGTGGAGACAATCATGACACATTACAGCAGGGGTGCCCAAAGTGCGGCCCGGGGGCCAAATGCGGCCCGAGGACAAATATTATACGGCCTGTGACTTTATTCCCATAAATTGTTTTATAAACGGCCCGTCAGCACCGCCAAACAAGAATATTTTCCCAGCGTATAATTTGTCAGGATTGTTCCCTGTTGTCTCGAGTGAAGGGGTCAAAGAAAGGCTATTTTATAGTCATTTTTACCTTGCACATCCGGTAACATTTGGTAATGTGAGTTATTTGTGTTTTGTTCAGAGCACACACCTGACAAAAGAACGTTGATATTAAATATTGATGATAGTTAAATACAGTCGTTTAAACTATTATTATGCCTAGATTTAGTCGGCCCTTAGAGTGTTTTTATATTTTCTAATGTGGCCCCCTTTGAAAAAGTTTGGACACCCCTGCATTATGAGAGAGCCACAAGTTAGGCTTAGGCAGACATACTAAAATCAGAAAACACAATAGAAGCAAACCCAGAAACAATTATCAAAAGCATTTTAAATAAAGTATAGGGCCTAATGCCAAAGTAGTAGCCTATGAGTAAATATAACAATAAATGTCAAAGTGTGTGACAGACAGTTTCTCATTCTAAAACCAAAAAGCAGCAGATCAAATACCCATACACAATGTATTGCATGTACAGTATAGGCTATCCATAGCATATGACACAAAGTAGTAAATAGAAGGCTAAAATAATTCATCCACAAGTTGTCAGCAATCCCAGAAGTACACGGTTTGACCTTTGATCACAAGGAGAGTCATTTATTGCAGTGTTTGTTTGAGTTATTATCATATGAAATCACACTCACCTTCTGTCTGCATGTAGTTCAACCCTGTGGCTGCTATAGTTTGTGACAGGCTGACAGCTCATAGCGACCTCATCAACATGGTACTTTAGCTGAGTAAGAAATAATACATATGTTATGATAATAATTCAAGAGCTAAGAAACAACTCTTTGATTAGAGTAGGACAACGAATGAAGTAGTCTTTCCACTGTTTCCAGGCAGCTCTTCTTCTGTTTTTCATTCCTGCAGCGTAGACAATGCACAGCGTATTACTGCCCTCCACAGGTCAGTAGTATAACTCATTTGGCATTATCCTCAGTGAACATTATTTATAGCAGTGGTGGAAGCCTCTAGTAATAGCTTACTCATTATTTTTAAGTAAACTGCTATGTAGAAATACTCTGTATAGTAAAAGTCCGGGATTAAAAATAGACTTTACCAAAAACATTTTCAAATGCATACAATGGGTAAAAGATCTTTTGAAAATAGCAGATCTACAAGATGCGACGCATTGTGAATGTATTTAGATGAAAATGAGAGACTGTGAGAGAATTACGAGATCATAAAACTTTATTCAATCAACAGAGTATAATACATGAGTTTGTATTTCATCAAGTCAAGCTGCCTATCTTCATGTTTCTCTGTTAACCCATTTAGGCCTAGACTTATTGAATGCTTTAACTATTGAAACATAGCAGATATACAAGCTCACCGAGTGCCACGCTGCGAGCTTGTAGATCTGCTATTTTTGGAAAAAGTCGTGAAAATGTGTGCAAATCTTTGAATATATGTATTTTTAAAGCATACGTTTGTAACTCAAATTTTACTTCTAGGTGGTCCCTGGAACTGAATATTTTGAGAAGGGGGCCCGTGGACAGATTCATATCATGTTGGGGGTCCTTCACATGAAAACCACTGACACAGTAGTCTCTGAAGAACAGACTAACTGAGCTCCAGTTAAGTGAAAAGGACCTTTTCTTTGACGATGGCTGGCCAGATTGCTGACATAGAAATAACCTTAGAACCTTAGAAGGATTCAAAAGACACTTATAGAATCGGGTCAAAATTCAAATTTTCATTTTTCTAAATGGCAGATCTACAAGCTCTTGTATATCGGCTATTTTTCAGTAGTCAAAGCATAAAATAATAATACAGCATAATGTGTACCCGTTCTGAATGAAAATAATGTCCATCCACCCACCACACCCTCCTGATCCATTCTTTGGCCTATGTCTTCTTAGTGCTACGACTATGTCAGTCAGTCCATTGGTCCATCCGTCTGTCTGTCCAACACTTTGGTCCCAATTGAACAACAATGTCCTCATAAACTGTGGGCTTCTTCAGTGTAACTTCACGCTCCCCGGACAGAAAGCTACGAGGAGGCACTGGGGTCTGGACAGGGCTGGGCGGAGCTACGGCTGATCGGCAGCTCCTTCGACAAATCGGAGAGCGGGCTTCGATGACAGGCTTTTGGATCAGCCAATGGGGAGAATTCAGCCACCTGAGAGAGAGAGAGAGAAAGAGAGAGAGATTTTTTCATAATCAACTAAATCGATTATATTAGCCACTTGAACCCTAGTGTCCATATTTTGAGAACTTTGGCCAAAAACAGAAATTTAATTTATCATGATATCATCCTCCATCATGCACTGGGATTAATTCACCTTTTATTTGCCAGGCTGTCAGACCAAAATGTACGTTTTCGGGAAAATGAGCTCAAGTGGAGTTAGGAGGTTTTGACCGAAGGGCTTTTACTAGTTTTCATTGGTTCAATATTATTTTAACCAACACACAGACGTAAAGGGTGTTCAATAGCACATATTTATGAAAAAAAGAGAGGGAAACTAGCAGATCTACAAGCTCACAACGACGCGTTGTGAGCTTATAGATCGGCTATTTTTGGCAAATGTTCTGCCCCAGGATAATGGATGTTTTGATTATCGCGATAATATCGTAAATTGTGATTTCTTTGGTCACAATAATCGTGATATGACATTTTCATATCGTCACATCTCTACTTACGGGGATGTAGGCCAGGTTGTCGCGGAGGCAGGCGTCCTGCAGCTCGCTGCGCAGCGCGGTCACATGACCGCGCTGGGCGGAGACCTCCAGCTCCAGCCAGCCAATCCGAGAGCCCGCTGCCTGGTAGAGATCAGCGAACGTGGAGACCAGCCTCTAGAGGGAGCCAGAGAGACAGTTACCTTTTCTGTTAAACCAGTGGTTCTCACACTTGGGGTCGGGACCCCAAGTGGGGTCCCCTAATTATTTTGTGGGGTCCCCGGATGATTAGCTTAATGTCATTTTTGTTCTCACTCAATGGTAAACAAACCAACACACAGTATAAGTGTATACAGGGTATCTGCATATTCTAAAGTGACAATTTAAGGACTTTCAAGACTGTTTTAACACCAAACTGGCCAAACTGTCAAATATTAAGTAAGCAAGAGGCGGACATTGTGGAAATAGACGATCTGTTAGGCGTTGTGAGCATGTAGATCGGCTATTTTCACAATATTTATCAGTGGAACCGAGTCACATTAAATGTAATACCTACAATTCCAAGTGCTTGTCAGGGTGGGGGTCCCCAGTTCAAATATGTTTATTTTGGGGGTCATGGCCTAAAAAGGTTTGAGGGAGATGGAGAGCCAAACAAACAAAACAAAAAACGCACTGGTACTCCGAGGCTACTTTTCACTTTTCACAAATAAATAAGTGAATGAATGAATACAGTAAGTGAATGAATGAAGTGATAGTTACCTCACATGCAGTGACCTCCACACCTCCCATCATCCTCTCTGTTCCCGACAGCTCCGCGTGCACTCTGGGTAACTGCAGGGGGAGGGGCTTACCTGTCACAGAGCAACGTGATTGGACCAGACCGTCTCTGACCTGGGAGAGGGGACACCGACAGAATGGGAGAGAGAGGGAGAGAGTTAAAAAAAAAAAAACTAAGATACAGTAGGGAAAAGAGTGACACCCAGAGCCACAACACTAGACCATGATTTGGGTGGAAACCTTACCTTCTATGTCCAAAACCGTTTTGTATTTATCACTTTAAAAATGATTTAAACTAGCGAAAATAGCAGATCTTCAAGCACACAATGCCTCGCAGTGCAAGGCGTTGTGTGCTTGAAGATCGTCTATTTTCACTAGTTCTGTGCGACAGTCTTGTGTGATGAAGCAGGGCTTTACTTTGCAAAAAACGTACACATTTGAAACTTGAAGATACAAGGTTTCTTTCTGCCTGACAGCAACGATATACTATAGCAGCCATAGTAAAAATACCTAATATATTGTATATACTACCAAGTACTGTACCGTGCGTGTGTGCGTGCGTGTGTGCGTGCGTGTGTGCGTGCCTGCGTGGGTGCGTGTGCGTGCGTGTTACCTCTTTGTAGGTGTTCTCTACAGTGGTCATGAAGTTGACCAGAGACTTTTTACTCCTAGGATAGAGGGATGAGACAAAGATATAAAGAGTCACTTGATATAAATTAACATGTAGATATGCTTTAGCGTGTATGTACATTTTATTTATATAGCACTTCTTACAGCAGGGGTGGGCAACTTTGATGATGGCAAGGGCCACTATATTTCCACCTTCACTCCAGAGGGCCACATTGCATATTGCTACTTCCTACTTTGTCATTCTAGTATCTCATACAAAAGAAGCAAAAAATAGCAGATCTACAAGCTCAAAATGGCAATTTTTTGCCCCTTTTGAATTGGAATCCTGAATTCTTTTTTGTTATTTTTGAAATGGAATCCTGAAATGTAACATTTTGATTTAATTTCAAACACATTTAATTATATACTCATGTTTATGAACTTGAAAACAAATACATTGGACATAAAAAAATATATATAATAAGACAGCAAATAACACAAACAAGAAAATATAATCATGTAACGTGCAAATGCTTGTTCAAAACAACATATCTACAAGCTCCTTTCGCTCAATGTGGTGAGCTTATAGATCTGCTATTTTCACTACTTTAACCCTTTTTTTCCTTTTAATTAACTTAACCCATTTAGAACGGGTACACATTATTGTGTATCATTATTTTATGCTTAAACTATTGAAAAATGGCAGATATACAAGCTCACAGCGCGGCACCGAGTGCCGCGCTGCGAGCTTGTAGATCTGCTATTTTTGAAAAATCGTGAAAATTAGCATTTTGACCCGATTCTATAAGTAAGTGTCTTTTGAATCCTTCTAAGGTTTTTTGAAAAACCTATGTTTCTATGACAGCAATCTGGCTTAGCCATCGTCAAAGAAAAGGTCCTTTTCACTTAACTGGAGCTCAGTTAGTCTGTTCTTGAGAGACTACTATGTCAGTGGTTCTCAAACCTTTTCATGTGAAGGACCCCCAAAATGATATTTATTTGGCCACAGACCCCCATCTCAAAATATTTAGTTCCAGGGACCACCCAGAGGCAAAATTTGAGTTACAAACGTTCGCTTTGAAAATACATTATATTCAAAGATGTGCACGCATTTTCACGACTTTTTCAAAAATAGCACATCTACAAGCTCGCAGCGCGGCACTCTGTGCCGCGCTGTGAGCTTGTATATCTGCTATTTTTCACTGGTTAAAGCATTCAATAATAATTCTAAACATTTAGGAATTATTTTCAATTGATGAAACGTTGTGGTGTGTGTGTGTGTGTGCGTGTTATTACCTGTGTGTGTTCGTCAGTGAATCCTCCATCTGTCTCAGACGGTCCTCCGACTCTCTCTTCTCTCGCTGTGCGGCCGACAAACGTTTACCCAAAATCCTTAGCGACTGCTCCTTGCGGCGAACCTCCTGAGGATGTGTGCACGTGTGTGCGTGAAAGAAAGAGAGCTTGTTAGTAACATTGATGAGTAGAGCCTTTAGCACAAATCTAATCTGTGTGTGTGTGTGTGTGTGTGTGTGTGTGTGTGTGTGTGTGTGTGTGTGTGTGTGTGTGTGTGTGTGTGAGAGAGAGAGAGAGAGAAAGAGGGATGGGACGATAATCTTAATTATCGTTTATCGTGATAAAAAAGAAAAATCGTATTGTGGAGATCTAAATGTATCACAAAATTGTCCTCTATCACACACTGGGATCAATTCACCTTTTATTTGCAAGGCTGCATATCCGGTACCACTTAAACCCTCTATAATTGGTAAAAAAAAAGGACCTGTAAACAACATACTTGATACAGTCTTTTTTTCACTCTCTACCAAATCACTCTGCCAAAAAAATAGCTGACCTACAAGCTCACAACGGGTCGCAATGTGAAACGTTGTGATCTTGTGGATCGGCAATTCTTTTGGCAAATGTTCCGTCCTAGAATAATGGATATTGGGGGATATTTTGATTATCGCGATAATATTGCAAATTGCAATTCTTTTTGGTCATAATAATTGTGACATGACATTTTCTCATCGTCCCATCCCTAGTGTGTGTGTGTGTGTGTGTGTGTGTGTGTGTGTGTGTGTGTGTGTGTGTGTGTGAGAGTTTGTCTAGCTATACCTATGGGGACTAAACGCATGTTCACACAGTCACCTGCAGGGGACCTCTGACAGTGTGGGGTAGTGATGCGCGGATTGACCCGGTGCCCCCACCCGCCCGCCAACCCGCCCGCATGCGGGTGGGTGGGTCAAAGGTTTTCAGACTCCATTGGCGGGCGGCGGGCGGGCGGGTTATCACCACTCTCATGTGCAAAAAATAAATAAGAATAATCACCTGTTCTTATTTGCCTTTTATTCTTAATAAGAGTAGGCCTATAAGAATAAGAATACTACGTTTGAATACGAGCACGACGAGCGAGCGAGTTTTAAAATGCGCCAGAGAGGAGCGAGGTTTCTCCTCCTCTCCTTGGTGCGAGGCAGCGAGGACCGTCCCAACTCTGCTCCTGTTGGGGCCGCGAACCACATTTTGCCAACATTTGACACAATGTGAGCACAGCAGAGAAGATGCACAAACAATTCAGCGCGTGTCGCTGGTCAGGATTTCACTTATATGTCTCTGTCATCCACACAAGTCCGTTTATAAATACTTTGTGTGTCGGTTAAGTTATATAACCAGCCAGTCAACGGATACGATTTGAAACACAACTTTCGCAAGTGAGACGGATTTTTTGACTGAATGAACCAACCACGCTCACCTCGAGACTCCAGTCGCTCCCATCTCTCCAATCTGGTGATTAATCAATAACCAACAGGATTTAATATTGTCCGTCTTTTGCTATCTGTTTAAAGTGCGAGGCGCCGCGCTGTATAAATATGATTGACATAAAACCTGAAACGCCATTCTTACCCCGACGATGCCCTAGCGAAGAAGAATGAACGTCTTTGAATGAATGTCTTTTAGGCTAAACCCCAATTTGAACAACACGTTTGTTTATTTAGCCCATGACAATATTGTGCTACTGTAGACCTTTCTGTAAAGCGACTTTGGGTACTTAGAGAGCCGTATATAAAGATGAGCTATTGTGGAGATGATATACCATCTTTTTTTTAAATGCGGGTTGCGGGGCGGGGGGATTCTTGATTTATATATTGTTCTGCGGCGCGGGCGGGTTACGTTTCGTGCGGGCTGTGGGTCGTGCGGGTTATGAAAAAAAGCTGACCCGCGCACCACTAGTGTGGGGACAAAATAGTAGGTCCCCACAACGGTTAGGGTTAGGTTTAGGGTTAGGGTTAGGGGTTAGGTTTAGGGATAGAGGTTAGGTTTAGGGATAGAGGTTAGGGTAAGGCCACAGGAATTGCATAAAAATGAATGGAAGTCTATGTAATGTCCTTACAAGTGATGTAGATATATAGTGTGTGTGTGTGTGTGTGTGTGTGTGTGTGTGTGTGTGTGTGTGTGTGTGTGTGTGTGTGTGTGTGTGTGTGGGGGGGGGGGGGGGGGGGGGGGACTGCCCCATATGGTTCGAACTCCCGTTGGTCCGAACACAGTCGGCAGATTAGTCACTCACCAGCGTCGGCAGGTTAGCTACTCAACAGTGTTAGTTTTACTGAGGTTAGGGTTAAGGTTTAATTTAGGCGGTCGGACCAAAGGGAGTTCGAACCAAGGACACGTTAGCGTGCGCGCGCGTACGTACCTGTGCAGCCTGGCTCAGTGTGTGTTGCGTGCGGGTGGTGTCAGCAGTGTGCGTGTGGAGCTGCGCGGTCAGCGTGCGTAGCTGAGCAGACTGCTCCCTCAGCAGACCCTGGGCCTCCTGCTCTCTGTTCAGGGCCTGGCGCAGCTCCGCACACGCTCTCAAAACGCTCCACCGGGACCTAAAGGGGCGTCACAAGGGGGGGAAAAGTTTACAGTTTAGGCATTTAGCAGACGATTTTAATCCAAAGCGACTTCAGTGGCGTCAGTTCAGAAAAAGCTAAGATATGGCAACATGACTGGTGTCTTGCACGCGCCCAAAAGCGCGCGTGCAAGACACTAGTCTTGCACACCTGTCTTGCACGCCATACGTTAGCAGCTAAACTTGCAGCTAAACTTGCCACAGGCACAAACCTCCCACAATTAACAATAATGCATTGCACCTGTGCAGCTGACCTGTGGAACCTGGGAATATACCATTCTGTCAAGATGGAGAGAATACAAGTGTGGAGAATATAATTATAATACCTTGTTAAAGTGACCATTTTGTTAAATTTTGCATTTGTAGTTATTTTACTGTAATTCAACAACATAATAAACAGCACAGATAGACAAATAGACATTCATGGATTTATACCCTGGACCCAGGGTATGGCAGCTGCATACCCCTGCCATACCCAATTGACGCCCCTGAGCGACTTACAATAAGCAGGTAATACACATCACTATAATAAGCAAGATAATATGTCAGTACATTAACAACAATATAAGAAATGCATCAATCTAGAAAAACAATAACATAGGTAGACCATGCACCTAAGCAGTAAAAACCTTTTATAACCTTTTAAAAACTGCTATCTAGCTTCATATATGGTCACTGAGGGAAGGGGGAGTGTTATGGGTTTAGGTGGAGTCTGAAGAGGTGAGTCTTCAGTCCATGGTGGAAGCTAGGGAGTGAGTCTGTAGTTCTAAATGTGACAGGGAGTTTATTACACAGTTTGGGGGCCAGGAGGGCAAACTGTCTAGGACGAGTGGATTTTGTCCTGGGGATATTAGCAAGGGTTCTGTCAGCATCCCTGTGTGGGACTGAGTTACAAGGGCCCAAGGTGGAGGGGCCTTGATTATTTTATACTTTAGCTATTGAAAAATAGCAGATATGTATTTTTTTAAGCGAACATTTGCAACTCAAATTTTGCTTCTGGGAGGGTCCCCTGGAACTAAATATTTTGAGATGAGAAATATATATTTTAAAAAAAGACGTAGAAGGATTTGAAATATTCAAAGACTTGCACAAATCTTCATGATTCTTTCAAAAATAGCAGATCTACAAGCTCGCAGCTGTGAGCTTGTATAACTGCTATTTTTTCAATAGTTAAAAGCACAAAATAATGCGTAATGATGCGTTCCCAGTCTAAATGGGTTAAACCCCCTCCCCCTATGAAGAACATTCATGGGGGGCCCGTAATGAATCCTTGTACCCAGGGCTCATCATTTGGTGTGACACCCTTGACCAAAAGTAAAGGCACTCTTTGTGCACAATGTCCCCGTTTCACACACGTAGGGCCTGACATGATTATGACATTTTAAGAGACGATTAATTGTCAAACGATTTGATTGTGTTTTTGTCGCTGCACACTGGAGCATACGAATAAGAAAAAAATACATTTCTGTTTGGCTTTGAAGTTGCACACGGCAGATATTACAAATAACCTACATATACAAAGGAATGACTGGCAACTTTATTCTTTATGCATTTATAGTGGAAATAGTGATGCGATGCGTTGTGAGCTTGTAGATCGGCTACTTTTTGAAAGTGTTTGAAATGATATGAACATTTCTCAACATGGAAACGGTTATGACGATTATGCAAAGATAATTGCGATTACCTCAAGTAATTGCGATTAGACGATTATGTGATAATTAGCCCTTCGCTATGCCCCTCCTCAACCCGTCCTTGTCCAATACCACGTTAGCAACGAGTTACTAAGAGAGGAGCGATGGAGGAACGCCCATAGGCAGCTCTTGTCTCTTTCACATCAAACATATAATTTTCGGAATGTCTGAGTGAGTGAGTGAGTGAGTGTCTGTCTGAAACAGCATTTCTCCTCAGTGGCTGGAGCAATTGATCTGAAATCGCATCACAATTAGCATATGAACACACCTGACATAACTGTGAAGCCCGTTTGTCACTTTCACAAATCATATGCTGTATATTAGCATTTTTATGGTGTATCTACTATCTATTCTGCATCTAGCATGAGGCATATCTATTCTGCATCTAGCATGAGGCAACATGTTTAACCAGCTCTCTCTCTCTCTGTGTGTGTGTGTGTGTGTGTGTGTGTGTGTGTGTGTGTGTGTGTGTAGGCAGGCGGGTGTGTGTGTGTGTGCAGGCGGGCGGGCGGGAACACAGTATCTCTGTAGCCATTAAACGAAACGGGTTTCTTACATTGATGCTCCTACATATTATCATGCAAGCACCAGTTACAGTTACTTCCATCCCTCATATACTGTGTGCACAGTGCACACCCCATAACCCACACACTGCACATCATTTCGGAGCTCATATCTTTGAACGGGTAAGGGCTAGTGTAAATAATCGATCGTTTCAGGAGGAAAAGCTTCAAAATGTCCCCTAAATCTAGTCACCAAAGCCTGCCCTGCAGTAGGCTGTGCACAGGAAAAATGTGCATGACATTATTTCAATGAGTAAAAACACAGGGAAATGTTAGTGACTAGGGCATTCATCAATTATTCGAATAGTCGAATATTCGAATATCAAAGTCACTATTCGACATTGTTCACCAAAGTCGAGTATTTCTTCATGGCTTATAAAGCTTGGCTAGATAGGATGTCATAAAAACCCTGACAAGCATCTGACCTACATCTGGTCTACATCGGGCCTACATCTGGTCTACATCTGGCCTACATCTGGCCTACATCGGTTCTACATCGGTTCTACATCTGGCCTACATCTGGTCTACATCTGTCCTACATCTGGTCTACATCTGGTCTACATCTGGTCTACATCGGGCCTACATCGGGCCTACATCTGGTCTACATCTGGTCTACATCGTGCCTACATCTGGTCTACATCTGGCCTACATCGGGCCTACATCGGGCCTACATCGGGCCTACATCTGGCCTACATTTGGCCTACATGGGGTCTACATCTGGCCTACATCTGGTCTACATCTGCCCTACATCCGGCCAACATCTGGCCTATATATTGGCACAAAGGGCTTGAATGTGTTGTACACCAGCCCCAGGGTCACACTGGCTAAGCTTTGAGATCTAGCTTTGCGGTAAACCACAGTATGTCTACACTCATGTCTTCAACATGGATCTGTCCCATACAGCGCCACCTTCAGGCCGATTTTTAAAACACATTTTTGAACACTGCTCCTACAGTCTTTTCCATAAAATCACGCAAATAGGTACACAGTATGTCTACACTCATGTCATCAACATGGATCTTTCCCATGTAGCACTAGAATTAGGCCTATTTTTTTAACACATTATTGGACCTAAAATCACCGATTAGGGAGTCTTACTAGTTCTCATCCTCTTTTGTTCTCATGGCCGCCAGTTCCCACCTGATGTTGTGTGGGAGTCCAGAGTGCTCCAAACCGTACCGAATAACTGCTAGCTTACATAACGTCTTCAGGCTATGACTCAAGTCTAAGACATACAGGTCATCAGGTGCGTTGACTCCTCCAAAGAGGATGATACGATCTCCCATCATGCAACAGCACATCCTATCCATCGAAGATGGTCCTTTCCCCTTGGGCTCAACCTTCTTCCAGCAGAAGGTCTCTGGACTGAATCTCCACAGATAATTGACATATTTATGGTTCCAGCTAACAGGCTTCCATTCGTATCCACCAAATACATACAGCTCTCCATTGTACGTAAAGGCCGAATAATAACAATGATCCCTGCGTTCTTCTGGAGGAGGCTGTGCAGAAGGTGTGTTCATCCAGCAGTTGGTCTCCGTGTCAAACACTCTGATGGTGTTGTTGTAGTGACCCCCCCACGAGCCCCCAAATACAAACATCTTTGTCCCGATGATGGTGGCAGAGTGACCATCTGAAACAGGAGGTGGAGTTCCTCTGGTGTTAATTAAAGACCAGACCATTGTGGTGGTGTCCAACTTGTAGTCATTAGTGAGTCCAGTCTGGGTCCATCCTCCATGAATAAACATGACCTTCCCCAAGATGCAGGCTGAGTGGTTCTGCCTCTCCTCTGGAACAGTCCCTGAAACCCTTGGTTTGAACCATCTGTGGGCGCCAACGTCAAACCCATAAAGCACATTGCACCAAGGATACCCTCCCCAGAGGTAGACGGTATCTTCAATCAGCACAGCTGTGTGGCCCTCACACCCGGAGGGAACCTCAAGGTAACGTTTTCTTCGTCCAGACGGCACCGGGGACAACGCTGTCCAGCACAAAGACACTGTGTTGAAGATGTGCACACCAATCTGATCACTGTCCTCGTCACTGACCCCTCCAAAAGAGAACACCTTCTGTCCAACTGTCACCGCAGCGTGCCTGCATCTCTTTATTCCTTTCAGATGGATCGTCCAGCACAACATTATTTACACACCGATACACGTTGGTTCGGTTGCCACTTATATTTGTTGGTGGCACAAACGTCCCGCAAGGTTTGACCAATCCACAAAGCCGATGGGCCGGGGCTCGGCCAATCGAGGAAGCTTGTGCCTAATCAAATTATCACCATAGCAACCTCAGCCAGAGGCAACATCTATCTATAAACTAGACGTACTGTTCCTACGAAACGGTGTGGGCTCGCTCGTAAAGAAATCATTTTAAAAAAATAACTAAAGGGAAACTCTTAATCAAATAAATTGTTTGCCAACGTGACTATATTCTGCAGCGTGCTAACTGTCATGTGAAGCTCAACCAATACTCCAGCTACCACCACTCCCAGATATTTTTCCACCAATTTCCAATTGCACCTCATTGGCTAAGGGCCCTGCCTTTGTACTGTCGGGCGGAACTTGATAGATAAATAAATAATGAAGATGAGATGTTCTTGCCTTTCAGGCGAGCCCACAATTTGGGAAATCTACGTCTGCCTTTCTGCGCTGACGTCATGCAATGGGAAAACCCTTGAAAAAAAACATGATGTCATCCATTGGGAAAACCGTTAGCCAATCAGAGAGAGGTAAAGGGTGACATCCAGGGCAGGAATTTCAGGGAGGCCATGAAGGCCATGGCCGTCGTTGCCCCTCAGTTTGGCCTTGTGCCCCTCAAAACAATGGCATGACCTGAGGCCACAGTGGCCTTAATGCCCCAGCCTTGCTGACTGTACTACCCTCTCTTCTGTCTCTGTCTTGTCAATATGTAGACACCAGTGTCTTTCTTGTCATGTAGACACCAGTGTCTTTCTTGTCATGTAGACACCAGTGTCTTTTGAGTCCCCATTTTTAAACCAATCCAGTATCTTTCATTTGTGCAGGGCTGAGCATCAGATTGTAAATACCCATTTATTTCACAGCAGATATTCTACATATTAAATTTAACCCTTAATAAATTCAATTCATTATGTCAATGGACTAAAATCTTGTTTTATTTAATGGCCTTCCTGCCCTGGCATTTGGCCTTTGTGCCCTCAAAAAATGGAAAACCTCAAAGGCCAAGTGGCCTTGCCCCTAAAATGATGAAATTCTAGGCCTGGTGACATCATAATATCGAGGCATATATAAGAACCAACAGCAGCAGAAGAATCCATAACAGATATGGTTGCTATGGATACCGAGAATGGGCTTCCATCTGAAGGCCCTGCCGAACTACCGTATTAGCCGGAATATAGTACGACTCTGATTATAAGACGACCCCTATTTTTCAATTATCATTTTTGGAAAAAAAGATAAATATTATATATTATATCCACAAGTTTCCAACATCCCATCGTGCATTGTGCAGAAATTGGACGGAGCTTCCGGCGCCGCAGCCGAGTGTGATCTACAAGCTCACAACAGCTGCATCTGCGACGCGACGTGAGCTTGTATGTCTGCTGTTAACTGGAAGTGTGGTGCAGTGTGTTGCAAAACAATCTCCAGTAAATTCCCGCGGAAAGAGGTGGATATATTAAGTTATTTATAAAGAAAAACATTTTTATTGTAAAGTTATTATAGAAAAGCTCATACAGAGATAACATTCTGCTGTATTGTATTGCATTAACCAATTCATAATCAAAATCAGCTCCTCATAATGTGTATCAGAATAGAATACAGTCCACACAGCATACTGCTGGGGAATAAAAAACACTACATTTCCCATCAAGCTCAGCGGCTCGTTTCGTCATTCAGATGCCTCTCTCAATTGTAAACAGGAACCATAGGATACTAGGCAGCCAGCATTAGTTTCATTGGGCTTCATTTAATGTTTGGATTAAACTTCCACTCTAAAGATCTCATGTGCGGCCGTCATCCACGCCGATGTTCGCGAGAACAACGCACGCGCACGCGCCCTGGTAAGTTCAATGCCAAAGTCATCCGACTTTGCCAAACGGGACGTGAAATGAGCGGCGTCCAAAATAAATTTCGCTGCGCAATTTGTAGACAGTGCACGGCAATCACCGTTAACAGCTCGCTTGGGCTGTGAGTAGAGTAGGGAAAGGTCCTGAAAGATACATAACGGCGAACATCTCTCCGGCGAAAATGTCTAGACACCGAATAGGGTGTGCCAAATGTAGTTCTAAGAGCGGCCATTTCTTGGGTAAACACAGCCTTACACAGGTGTTCTGATTAGACTATAGCATTAGTTCTATGCAATCAAACAATTGAAACACCTGTGTTTTTACCCAAGAAATGGCCGCTAAGGACTACAATGACGTAGGCGCTGGCACACACTATATACCAGTAAGGCTCCCTAATCGGGAGATAAGCGACCGTAGGTCACTTATCTCCACAAATAGGGCAAAAATGTGTTTTGCCAAAATCTTCCTGATCCATGTTGATGACATGAGTGTAGACATACTGTGTAGTGATTTTTGTGATTTTAGGGCAAAATCTGTAGGAGCAGTGTCCAAAAATGTGTTTTTAAAAATCCGCCTGGAGGTGGCGCTATATGGGAGAGATTCATGTTGATGGGATGAGTGTAGACATACTGTGTACCGATTTGCGTGATTTTAGGGCAAAAATTGTAGGAGCAGTGTCCAAAAATGTGTTTTGCAAGAATCGGCCTCATGGTGGCGCTAGAAGAGGGCCATGTGAGAAATGAGGGGTGGGGTGTCCGCGCCGGCAAGGCGGACGAATAGGTACCGGCCCCGGCTGTCCCGGTCGCTCCTAGCCGGAGTTACGGCATTTTATGTGAGCTGCAGTGTAGGGGGTCCTCCACTGGGGGCGGCACCACTTTTGCATCCGTTCTGGAGCACCAGGAGTCGGTGGTCCCCGGGAATTCCCCGTGAGCAGCCCCGTTGGGGTGGTCATTTGGTCAGTTTAGCACATTTGGTCATTTTTTACATCTGGGGGTCCCCCAGGGACCTGGGGGTCCCTGGAGCTCCGGGGGTCCTTGGAGGTTGTAGTTTGGCAGGTAAGGAACGTGTGTGCAAAATTTGGCATGGATCGGGGCAACGGTTGCGGAGATATGAGCAGGGCAAGAGTGTGACGTGTGAGGTGTGACAGACAGACTGACAGACAGACGGACACTTTGTGCAGTATTTTGAGGATGTGTTTTATAGAATAAAATATTGTGGTATATTCAGAATAATACGGTATATTGTCATCCAAACCATGCCCAATTGCCCATAGTAACCACATTTTAGAGGATAGCCTACAGTTTTAGGGAGAAATAGCCCTGAAACAATTCGGTCGTATCTCACAACCGTCATGTGTCCACCTCAACTTGGTGTTGAGCAGTTTAGCCAATTTGCCGCGTACGACTACACAAACGTTCAGATTTCAAAAATAAAGTGCTTAGCGAAGGCTCACGGATGGTACGCTCAAGCAGAATTACTTCGTACTCTTCAGTATTGTTTAATAAAAAGCATTTTAAACCGATTGGCGGCCATGTTCTCGCATTTTTCTCACTACGCGATCCCATCGGTTGTGAGGTGTACTGCACTCTGATCCTTAAAGGAGTAGTTCTTCCCCAAAATGACTTTTTTTCTATTGATTAGTCACGCCATGGAGACTAGAGTTCAATAATATTTTTAGTTTTTTGTCGCATTCAAGACAAAAATGTGATAACAATAAATTTACCCCCATTCGTTCCGGATGGGGACCCGTTGGGGATACTCAGAGTTCAATCAACTTTTTGTCTTAGGAATGCGACAAAAAACAAAAAATATTATTGAACTGTCTCCATGGCGTGACTAATCAATAGAAAAAAAGTCATTTTGGGGGTGAACTACTCCTTTAAGTACAGTACTTGAGTACATGTACTTAGTTACTAAACCCCACACCATAATAGCTCTCATTCAACATAAAGACATATATATATATATATAATTTCAGGCAGTGTGGTGGGCAGCCTCACCAAGTCACAGGGGTCCTTGTGGCCGTGGCGGTGGTTTCCACGGTTACCCTTGGATGCTCGTTTCAGATTGGCCAACTCCAGCCTGAGGGACCGCCTCTCTACCTCGGCCGAGTGCAGCCGTTGGCTGAAAAGCAGGAAATGCTGCTGCAGGGAGGAGACCAGCGTCTGGAGGAGGACAACACATTCACAACTTTGATGACATTCTTTATTTAGGCCTACAATTATTGAATGCTTTAACCAGTGAAAAATAGCAGATATACAAGCTCACAGCGCGGCACCGAGTGCAGCGCTGTGAGCTTGTAGATCTGCTATTTTTGAAAAACTCGTGAAAAATGTGTGAAAATCTTTGAATATATGTATTTTCAAAGTGAACGTTTGTAACTCAAATTTTGCTTCTGGGGGGTCCCTGGAACTAAATATTTTGAGATGGGGGTCCGTGGCCAAATACATATCATTATGGGGGTCCTTCACATGAAGAGGTTTGAGAACCACTGACATAGTAGTCTCTCAAGCACAGACTAACTGAGCTCCAGTTAAGTGAAAAGGACCTTTTCTTTGACGATGGCTGGCCAGATTGCTGACATAGAAACATAGGGTTTTCAAACAATCTTAGAAGGATTCAAAAGACACTTATAGAATCGCATCAACATTCTAATTTTCACGCTTAAAAAAATAAATAGCAGATCTACAAGCTTGTATATCTGCTATTTTTCAATAGTTAAAGCATAAAATAATCCTAGGCCTAAATGGGTTAAAGTTGAAAACACGACACCCCACTAAGTTATGGGACGATGTGAACATTTCATATCACGATTATTGTGACAAAAGAAATCGTGATTTACGATATTATCGCGACAATCAAAATCCATTATCCTGGGGGGGAACATTTGCCAAAAAATAGCCGATCTACAAGCTCCCAACGTGTCACGTTGTGTTGCGACGCGTTGTGAGCTTGTAGATCGGCTATTTTTGCCAGACCCAGGGGGTCGGCCTACAAAAGGCTTTGTCGGTCTGTCGGTCTGTCGGTCGGTCGGTCGGTCCCTCTTTTCCTCAGTGTGCCTGTGTTTGCCTCTGACTGCTCATCTGCCCCTCCCTTCCCTTGCTCGGCTGATTGCCTTGAGTGCCGTCACCTGTACAGGACCAGCTGAGTTGAGTTGGCTGACGAGCTGCTGACACTATAAATTCCTCAGCCCATCTACAAGCTCAGAAACATTTCCAGCTGCTCAGCCTATACAATCCTGTGTGTTCATGTGTTAGTTCAGTGCCATACTAGTGAAAACAGCCGATCTACAAGCTCTTGCTATTAAGTGTTGAAAATGTTCCGCCCTGCCTGTCTGACTACCACGTTACTGTCATAGCCCTCTGCCTGTCTGACAACCACGTTCCTGTCATAGCCCTCTGCCTGTCTGACTACCACGTTCCTGTCATAGCCCTCTGCCTGTCTGACTACCACTTTCCTGTTTTAGTCCTCTGTCTGTCTGACTGTCACTGTCCTGTCTTAGCCGTCTGTCTGCCTGTCACTGTCCTGTCTTAGTCCTCTGCCTGTCTTACTGTCACTGTCCTGTCTTAGTCCTCTGCCTGTCTGACTGTCACTGTCCTGTTTTAGTCCTCTGTCTGTCTGACTGTCACTGTCCTGTCTCTGTCCTCTGTCTGTCTATCACCCCCCCCCCCTTCCCCATGGATCAACACCTTATCGTGGTGGGGAGGTTTGCGTGCCTTAAGGATCCCACGAGCTATACCAGCTGGAGTCTTGCACTCCTGCCAGCGTCACGCTTGCCGGACAGGTCAAAGGAGAGAGGCCAGACTAAGATTGATCCACCCCCCACCCCCCCCCCCCCCCCCCCCCTTCCTTGCATTCTGATTTTCATTGCGGGTCTGGCAGAACCAGGTGACCTGGTCTAGTTTTGCAAAGACATTTGATAGAGAGTGAAAAAAGACTGTATCACGTATGTATGTATATTATAAGGACCTTTTGCCAATTATAGAGGGTTTAAGTGGTACCGGATATGCAGCTCGGCAAATAAAAGGTGAATTGATCCCAGTGCATGACGGAGGACGATATCACGATACATTAAATCTCCACGATACGATTATCGTGAGTGTTTTTTATCACGATAAACGATAATATCGCGTATCGTCCCATCCCTACACCCCAATTATGCGGGGGGACTGTAGCTGAGTGGTGTATATACATTCTACAGCAGTGTTATCATATGATCTTAGGACCATAACCGGCTGCCTGTAACCCACCCATGTGTTCTACCTGCCAGTACTAGTGGGAATTGCCCCGGCCGGCCTCCGACGAGAGGATGCTATTAGGGCTGTCACAATTATTACATAATCGTCCAATCGCAATTATTTGAGGTAATTGCAATTATTTTGCATAATCGTCATAATCGTTTCCATGTTGAGAAATGTTAATATAGTTTCAAGCACTTAGTGGAAATAGCAGATCTACAAGTTGTGAGCTTGTAGATCGACTATTTCCACTATCAATGTTATTTTTTAAGTATAAAGTTGTCAAATATGTCAGTAATGTATTTGTATATTTAGGTTATGTGTCATATCTGCCATGTTCAACTTCAAAGCCTACAAGCCAAACAGAAATGTAATTGTCAACGACAAATACACAAATCGTTAATCGCAATTATTTGAGTGACAATTCATCGTCATGTAAAATGTCATAATCGTGACAGCCCTAGATGCTATACCCTCGCCCTACAGCAATGAAAGCCCAGAGACATATCCTGCACAATACCACCACAACAGTGCTAAATAGACTCAAGTCCCTCAAGGCCTATGATTGGCCAGAGCTTGCTGCCTTGTCGACCACTTGGCAACTTGTGACGTATGCGGAACCATAGATATAAAAAAGCTAGATAGCTCATCGGCTGCTGCAGTTCATTGGCACGACCTGTAAAAAAAGTATTGGCGGAAGTTTGGAAAGCATGCTGCCACTCAAAGTGGCCAGTCACAGCACATCTACTATGATAGGGGCTTCACAGGTCTGTGACAGTGTATAAATTAGGGCATTCACCAAATATTCGAATATTCGAATATCAAAGTCACTATTCGACGTTGTTCACCGTCGTCGAATATTCGCTTATTTTTATTGAAGCGGTGAAAGCCGTTTCCAAGGAGTGGTTTTGTGTGTCCCATCCCATGTCCATATATGGTCATTTCAGTCCAGAATGAACAGGTTTTATCAAAAACAAAATGTGTGTCCCATGTCCATATATGGTCATTTCAGTACAGAATGAACAGGTTTTATCTGTCCCGTACGTCCAGAATATGTGTGTAGTGTCCGTCTTGGTCTGCTGATTGGATACATTGAGGATTGGTCAAGCTTCACATGACAATTCGGCCCTCCAGATAAAATCATTCATTCATTCAGAATATAAAGAATGTATAGATCACAGAGTTCATAGCTCTAGAACACATAGAATAAAAGTTCAGCGCTTCACTTCGAACCGAGGTTTGATTTTTCTTTTTTATTTATTTTCTCTTTAAAAATATATATAGTTTATAAAGCTGGCGAGATAGGAAGTCATAAGAATGAGCCTTTTTAGGCCGTGACCCCCAAAATAAACATATGTGAACTTGGACCCCCAAGTTCACAACACAACAAGTTCACGCGTTGTGAGCATGTAGATCGGCTATTTTCACAATGTTCGCCTCTTGCTTACTTAATATTTGACAGTTTGGCCAGTCCTGTCGAATATTCAACTATTCGAATACTTTGAGGTCGAATAATTCGAAAACTAAAAATCACTATTCGTGAATACCCTAGTATAAATGGAACCAAATGGACCCTTACGGGTCCACGGGAGGCCGAACTCACGTGTACATGGAGAGACTGGAGTCGTAGGTGGACTTGACGCCTTACGTCTCCTCGTGGGACTTGAACATCTTGTTGGCGTCCCAGCCGTTGGCCTGCAGGGGGAGCAGAGAGCAGGTAAAGTAAATGACATTATGAGCATGGTTACCACACATTTTTAACAATGCATTTTCAAAACTTTTCCATAACTTTTCAGAAGTATTTTACCCCATTTCCACGCCTACAGCAATCAAATGGTGCAATACAAACAATTACCAGAAGATGTCATATGTGTGCTGCAACATGAGAGGCAGTGTTGTAAAAAGTACTCACATTTTATACTTAAAGGGGCACTCCACCACTTTTCAACCTACCTTCATATAATAGGTCCTAATGTTCATGATAAAATCAAAATGTTTTCTACTCAGTTTGGGTCTCATAGGAGAGCTGTGGGTGGGTCAAATCCTTCTACCGGTGACATCATCAATGGGAAATATTGCAAGCTAATAGAAACTGCAGGCTTTCTATTCTGAAAATAGAATAGAAAGCCACAATGTTAAAGTGGAAGCCATTGTTCTCGTGATAATAAAAATCTTTTTCTTTTTTTTTCAAAAAAAATTATTTCTTATTTTTTTGTCAAACGATGATGTCACCGGTAGAAGGATTTGACAGCTCTCCTATGAGACCCAGACTGAACAGAAATAAATTGTGCTATTTTATTATGAACATTATGAGGACCTATTATAATGAAGACAGGTCGAAAAGTGGTGAACTACTCCTTTAAGTAAAAGTATCAATACAGCAATGCAGAAATACTGAAAAAGTACTTGGAAAAAGTCCAGAATTCAAAATGTACTTGAGTAAAAGTCTGAAAGTATTGGCATCAAAATGTAGTTAAAGTACCAAAAGCAAAAGTACAAAATGTTTGAAAATAGCAGATCTATAAGCTCACAACGCGTCGCGATGTGACGCGTTGTGAGCTTGTAGATCGGCTATTTTCAAATAGCCACGTTATAGAATAGGGCTAAAGTGCATTAATGTATGTTTTATAATATAATCATTTATATCTGCAAAGTAACTAGTAACTAAAGTTTTCAAATAATTGTAGTGGAGTAAAAGTACAATATTTGGATCCGAGAGTAAAGTACTAAACTGGAAATACTCAAGTAAAGTACAAATACCTCAAAACTGTACTTAAGTACAGTACTTAAGTAAATGTACTTAGTTACTTTGATGAAAGGTAATATGAACTAATTTCAATAAAAGCAGTTGTGCAATAATGAGGCTGCCCCAAGACTGACTCGAGTGAAGGCGTCACGTGATGAAAATCACAGCTCTACAAGCTAACAATGTATCACTGTATCAATGGAATCACTGAGACAGAGGTTGTAACCCGGACAGTTTGACGGCCTGTTTTCTATGGACCATAACTTACGCACAGATCATTGCGGTTGTAGTTTTTCTTCTCCGTGTGAAAGAATAGACGTACAGTGGCCGTGCACGGAGCCCCCGAAAATCAGGTAGATACAATAGGAAAAAGCTGTGGCAGCAAATCTACATTAATCACACATTGATTCTGATTGGTCAAGCGATGGGGGAGGGACGCCCAGCGCAAAACTTGTGGACCACTTTCAGCAGTCTGTAAACATGGAAATACTTTGTTTTGTTTTTAGTTTTGAGTCAAATTATTAACTGTATTGAGTAGCCGGGTAATAAGCGGGATAACATCTCTCTCAGCGGTGATTATCGAGTGATAGGAGCTAGAGATCTCAAATTCTGCTAAAATGTAAGCTAATTAGTCGGGCCGGGTAGGGCTGAATGGGCTGAATGAAAAAATAAAATATTTGTTTTTATTATTTTATTACTATTAGTATATGATAGACCCGACCATACCCGACCCGACACGACGTTTTCGGGCCGGGTAGGGCCTAAGATGTATGCTAACTAGTAGGGCCGGGTAGGGCCTCGGGCCTGCCCAGTTAGGGCCCAGTTAGGGCCGGGCCTTAATTTTCAGGCCTGTTGAGAACTCTAATAGGTTGATATGCCACCTCCGCTATCACGTCAGTGGCATATCAACCTGTCAGGCTCCTATCACTGGATAATCACCGCTGAGCGAGATGTTATCCCTTACTTAGTTATGGCAAAACTATGGCACTCACTGCGTCAGCCTCCAGCTCGTAGCTCTCTCCGTTGCTGTCCCCAGCGTCCCAGCGCTGCAGCACCTTCTCTCTGTGCTCGCCGTTGACCCGCGACGAGCTGATGGCCGTGTCTGTGAACGAGTCTACGCGCACACCCACGCACGCACACACACACACACACACACACACACACACACACACACACACACACACACACACACACACACACACACACACACACACACACACACACACACACACACACACACACACACACACACACACACACACACACACACACAATAGGGATGTAAACAGTGGGATAAAGCAACCAAGCAAATGTACTCAAGTACTGTACACAGGGATCATCGTGGTTGTACTTTTTTCTTCTCCGCGTGAAAGAAAAGACTTTCGGCGGCCGTGAACCGGAACCCCCGCGCACACAACTGGCACGCGCCACGTGCAACGGAGCCCAAAAATCTGCTGAATACAATAGGAAAGGCTCCATCCCTACCCATATTTACCGTACTTGTACTAGATCCCACAAGAATGTTTTGCTGGGAGAGAGAAAGATCAATAACAAAGTAGATATTCTCCTGATTTTGTCTCTCTGACAAAAGCCATTTTAGAATGAGAAAATCTTGGGAAGATTGTGTGGTTTGTGACGATGGGGTGTAATATTTAGTTCAGTGAGCATGAAGCTAAAGAATGGTTCAGAAGCTGTGTTCACGTTCACTCTTCCATTGGAACTAACAGACTCCAACCTGATTCCTGTCTACTAAAGAAGGCGTCCACCCACTTCATACAAACAGGGGAATAAACGGAAATGGCGAGTCTTGTAATTTTTCAGAGGTCATCGACAGGGACGTGCAGAGAATGTTAGAGAGGCAGGGCCTGAAATTCCTAAAAGGGCCTTTTGGTGAAAATATCGAAAATAGCAGACCTCCAAGCTCACAACGCGTCGCAGCGCAAAAGCAGACTTCCAAGCTCACAACGCGTCGCAGCGTGACACGTAGTGAGCTTGGAGGTCTATTTTAGGTGCTTGATACCACAATGAACTAAGCATAATCAATTCAATACTGGAGATGTAGCGTACTGCATGGATTTCTACACAGAGGGCAATTATTTCAACATAAGATGCTGCATTCAAGTTCAGGAGAGTTTGGACAAGGCAATCTTTGTGAATGCTGCCTATAGCATGGAAAGAGAGCATTTGCATTTCTTTCACCATAGTAAAAACTGCATTCATGCTCTGGAGAGGGCACTTTTTACAGATGGGTAAAAAGGCAGGGGCTCAAGCCCCCTTTGATGTATATGTGTGCACATGCCTGGTCATCGCCATGCTGGCTGGAGGTGGACATTTTTGTCAAAATTGCGCCCACGCTATGAGCTTGTAGATCAGCTATTTTTGAACGATCGTGAAAATCCGTGCAAATCTTAGAACACATATTTTTTTAAGCGAACATTTGTAACAAAAATCTCTCTTTCTCTGGGTAAATATTTTGAGATGGAGGTCCGCGGTCAAACACATATCATTCTAGGGGTCCTCGACATGAAAAGGTTCGAGCGCCACTGATCATAGCAACGTAGGTTTTTCAAAAAACATTTCAAATATTTTTTTAGGCAGTGGTTCTCAACCTTTTCAGGCCGCGACCCCCAAAATAATCAGCACAAATGACATTGTGTATAACACGGTACTATTGTGAAAATAGCAGATCTACATGCTCGCCTCGCTTTGCG
Source organism: Nannobrachium achirus (assembly GCF_963921795.1). Taxonomy (NCBI): domain Eukaryota; kingdom Metazoa; phylum Chordata; class Actinopteri; order Myctophiformes; family Myctophidae; genus Nannobrachium; species Nannobrachium achirus. The sequence continues at coordinate 66,578,169 of NC_137813.1, forward strand.
AGGCGTTGTGAGCATGTAGACCCCCCAATTTAATTTGGGACCCCCCCTGGGGATCCCGACCCACAGGTTGAGAACCACTGCCCGTAAGAAATGGCGTAAGAAATGCTGACTTCAATGGTGTCTCTTTGCACTCGACCGATGCAATTTAGAAATGAATGCGATCGGCTCGAGAAACATTTCATGAAGAAACGTACATGCTTTGGTGGACATAGAGCTAGATAGAGCTAGATGTTGTAGATCGGCTATTTTCAAATAGCCAGGTTAATAGAGCTAAAGTGGTTTATGTATTTATTTATTTGTTTTGCAGAATGGACCTGGGGTCTTAACCCATTTAGGCCTAGAATTATTGAATGCTTTAACCAGTGAAAAATTGCAGATATACAAGCTCACAGTGCGGCACCGCGTGCCGCGCTGCGAGCTTGTAGATCTGCTATTTTTGAAAAAGTCAAATCTTTGAATATTTTCAAAGCGAACGTTTGTAACTCAAATTTTGCTTCAGGGTGGTCCCTGGAACTAAATATTTTGAGATAGGGGCCCGTGGAAAAATTCATATCATTTTGGGGGTCCTTCACATGAAAAGGTTTGAGAACCACTGACATAGTAGTCTCTCAAGAACAGACTAACTGAGCTCCAGTTAAGTGAAAAGGACCTTTTCTTTGATGATGGCTGACCAGATTGCTGACATAGAAACATAGGTTTTTCAAAAAGTCTTTAGCCCTTTGCAGACAGGAGCGTTTATCCGCACGGATAAAACGGACTATTTCCTTTTTTAAAAAGAAAACAATGATTCTCTACGAACTCATGCACACCGGATCCGAATTAGCCGTGCGACGAGTGGCTGCGGCAGTGCGTTTTTTCTCGACCCAGTTCGATTCGTGCATCTTGTCGCATGCGGTAAAAAACTCATCACTCCTTTTATGACTCCTTTTGGGATCCGCAGCGCCGATTCCGCACAGCCTTGCACACCAAATCCAATGCGTTTTAATTCATGCAGCAAACGAAAAAAACGCAACTATTCTGTGTGCAAAGGGCTTTAGAAGGATTCAAAAGACACTTATAGAATCGGGTCAAAATTCGAATTTTCAAGATTTTTCAAAAATAGCAGATCTACAAGCTCGCAGCGTGGCACTCGGTGCCGCGCTGTGAGCTTGTATATCTGCTATTTTTTAATAGTTAAAGCATAAATTAATGATACAGAATAATGTGTACCCGTTCTGAAAGGGTTTTAAATGTGAACACTAGGGTACCTCTGGTGGCATAGTTGAGGTCCACGTCACGGCAGGTCATGGTGACCAGGTCGGCGGGGCTGAACACCATGGTGTCTGTGATCTCCTCCATCTTGGGGGGCGGGGACTCTGGGGACACGCCCCCTCCCCCTTCCTCTCCTCCCCCTCCCCCTCCCCCCTCTCCTTCTCCCTCGCCCGCCGCCGCCACGCCGTCGCTACACTTGTGGACGGCGTCCACGGCCAGGTCGCACTGCAAAAAAGAGAAACAAAATAAATACGAGCATTCACAAATAGTGATTTTTAGTATTCGAATTATTCGACCTCAAAGTATTTGAATAGTCGAATATTCGACAGGACTGGCCAAACTGTCAAATATTAAGTAAGCAAGAGGCGAACATTAAAAATAGCCGATCTACATGCTCACAACGCCTCGTGTTGCGAGGCGTTGTGAGCATGTAGATCTGCTATTTTCACAATATTTATCTGAAGAACAATTCCAAGTGCTTGTCAGGGTGGGGGTCCCCTGTTCAAATATGTTTATTTTGGGGGTCACAGACTAAAAAGGTTTGAGAACCTCTGGTATAGAGCTTTAACAAATGTATCCACCAGGGGCATTGACAAAAAAAAGCGTGAATATTCAACTTCGGTGAACAACGAATATTCGAATATTTGGTGAATGCCCTACCACTGATGCGATAATGATACGGACAGACGTAATACGCACACGGGCAAATGTTGGCGGCTTGGCGCAGCAGGCATAACTCGATGTGGAAATTTCATGTCACGATTATTGTGACCCCAACATCCATTATCGGAATGGAGCGGAACATTTGCCAAAAACAGCAGATCTAGATCAAGCTTTTTCTGGCAAAGAGATTTGGTAAGAAAGAAAAAGACTATATCAAGAACGTTATTTCCAGGTCTGTTTTACCAATTATAGAGGGTACCGGATATATGCAGCTCAGCAAAAAAAAAAAAAAAAAAAAAGGGAATTGATCACAGTGCATGACGGAGGATAATTTCATAATAAACTACAGGTCTCCAACAGGCCACACAAATCGGCCTGTTATAGCGCCACCATGAGGCTGATTTGAAAAATGTGGGGCAGAGGTTCTAGATTGGCATCCAGGGAGTGTGTGTGCTCAGTTTGGCAGCGATCGGGCCAACGGTGACTGAGATTAGCTGTTCACAAACTGCGAGGACGCACGGACGCACGCACGGACGCACGGACGGACGGACGGACGGACGGAGGGGAAAACATACTCTCCCTCAGCCTTCGGCTGGTGGAGACAATTATTATTGTTATTGTTAGAGTGTTTTTTTATCACGATAAACAATAATATAGATTATCGTCCCATCCCACGACTGAGAACTTCGACCCGTGCGTTTACCTGTGAGCTTAGTGTCTTGAAGATGCCCTCGTACACTGTGCCGTTCTTCACCTGCACGTCACAGGTGGAACCCTGCAAAACAAACACAATGACACGTGGCGGGAAAGAAAGTACTACAGCAGGGGTTTTCAAAGTGGGTGACGGAGCACCCTGGGGTGCCGTGACGGCAGTCCAGGGGTGCCTCGAGATCATTTGATAATATTTGGAATTTATTTGGACACTTGAAAAAATATTTAGTATCATTTTAAACTTGAAGTACAAAGTTATTTTCAGTCAGTTCTAACCAAAATGGCTATTATCTCAACGTTTTCCTCGCAACATAATCACTAAAATATCGTCACTGTCGGACAGAAACCTCGTATCTCCAAGTTTCAAATGTGTACGTCTTTTGGTAAAGCAAAGCCCTGCTTCATCATACAAGACTGTCGCACAAAACTAGTGAAAACAGCCGATCTACAAGCACACAACGCCTCGCGATGTGTGCTTGTAGATCAGCTGTTTTCACTAGTCTAGTACATTTTATAGATGATAAATACAAAACGGTTTCTGACGTACAAGGTTTCCACCCGACAACGACGATATGCTATAAATATAAGGAGCTGGAAAATAAATATTTATGGGAGACAAAAAAAGTTTGGGAACCCCTGTACTACAGTATCAACACTGCAATGTAGAAATACTCTACAAGTAAACATTCAGAATTCAGAATTACATTTCACTTGAATAAAAGCACAAAGGTGTTGGTATCAAAATGTAGTTAAAAGTATCAAAAGTAAAAGTACCGGTAATCAAGTTTTCAAATGTATAAAATGCATAAAATTACCTTTGGAAATAGCAGATCTACAAGCTCACAATGCGTCAGATAGCGACGCATTGTGAGCTTGTAGATTGGCTATTTTCAAAAGGCTGAAATGTATAGGGCTGAAGAGGGTAATGTTTTGTGATAATAATCAAAAACTGGTAACTAAAGTTTTCAAATAAATGCAGTGGAGTAAATGTACAACATGTGCCTCTTAGATGTAGTAGCGTAGAAGTAAAACTACTGAAAATTGGAACTCCACAGCAAACCTCTTTGCCGAAAATAGCCGATCTGTGAGCTTGTGGATCTGCTATTTTTGTCTAAAGTTTTCCTCAGAATGAGAATAGGGATGCTAGAGTTCAAGTGGTTAATGTAATAAAGAGCCTGTCACACAGCGATTTGGCAGCCCCAGGGGCGTCAATTGGGTATGGCAGGGGTATGCAGCTGCCATACCCTGGGTCCAGGGGGGAAAATAAAAGTTAATTTTAAATATAAATCCATGAATGTCTCTTTGTCTATCTGTTCTGGTTATTATGTTGTTAAATTACAGTAAAATAACTACAAATGCAAAATTTAACAAAATGGTCACTTTAACATTAGTGTTAATTGTGGCACGTTTACTTAGCCTCGCAAGCCATCCCGAGCTACGTCATCACCAATGTGCTTCCTTTCTCGGTCTGGTGTCCCTCCCATTGAGCCTCTTTATTAGCAATTTTTTTCTAATTTCCAATCAAAAGGATGCATTTCAAGCGAACCCGCCTCACACCGCTCCTGATTGGTCGAGCGGCTGCTACAGCTCTCGCATTTTGACAACAAACATGGCGGACCCCATGTCCGATGCGAGTTCACAAAACGCAAATAAAAGCTGCATTAAGCGAAGTTTTATCTGAAATCAACGGCATCTCATAACTTAAAAACGAACAACAGTTTGCACCTTTTCTGTCTGGAAAAGACGTATTTGATGTTCTCCCGACGATGTTTTGATGCGCTGATGACTACTGACTGGACCTGTCAGTCAAAGTGAGTAACTACGTCATTGCGTAATGCATTGTCTACGGAGGACTCCCAGACTCTCCCCTGGGAGAGTCTGTCTGTTGCGAGGCTAACGTTTACTAACATGCCAAGTTTAGCTGCACTTGAACAACCGTTCCAGGCTGCCATATCCAGCCGTAGAAACGGGGGGAAAATAAAATGTACTTCTTAAAATAAATGTATCGTGCGCCTTCGCGCGCGTGCAAGACACCAGTCATGTTGCCATACCGTAGCTTTTTCTGGACTGACGCCACTGTGCACGTGCAGCCCCCCCCCCCCCCCCTCCCAGTTACTCCGAGGAGGCGAGGACCCCCTGTATAAGACCCCTGCGATACACAAAGCATGTGTGTGTGTGTGTGTGTGTGTGTGTGTGTGTGTGTGTGTGCGTGCGTGCGTGCGTGCGTGCGTGCGTGCGTGCATGCGTGCGTGCGTGCGTGTAACAGGACTCACCACGACCGCAGTGAGAAAATGAAGCATGCGGGCATTGCTGTAGACGCCCTCAAACACCTGCAGGGCAAAGACAACACAACGAGCACCAAGGTCAGGCTCTCAAATGACACACTAGCTCTGAACCTTGACCTTAAACAACAAAACAAAAAGAAACACATCGTTTACACCCCCCGTGGCGTACTAATTCTGACTTCCATACACCCTGACAACAAAGAACTCCAATGGTGTCTCTTTGCACTCGACCGACACAATTTAGAAATGTATGCTATTACAAAAGTACATGTTTTGGTGGAAATAATGTCAATAATAATGGACTAAGCTTTTAAAGTAGATATATCCAAAGACTTGCAAAGAAAAATCATGATTTTTCAAAAATAGCAGATCTACAAGCTCGCAGCGCGGCACTCGGTGCCGCGCTGCGAGCTTGTAGATCTGCTATTTTTCAATAGTTAAAGCAGTAGACATGTGACGCTGGAGTGCAGGGGTCAGCAACCTTTTTTGAAATGAAGTGCCATGTTTTTATTTTCTAGAGTGTAAAGCCTCGATCAGAGTCGTGTAGTCTTTTTGAGTCATGAAACTACGTTACGTCATTCCTCGCGGTGAAGAGCTTTCCACCGCGAGTCCTGACACATCTCTCTGTTTTTACTTTCAGACAGATAGGCTCTTCACCCCGTTCACTGATTGGTCGACCTGACCCAGTCAGTCACGGTGAATAGGACTTCACCGTGACTGACTATGATGGCCTTCACTTATTTTCTGACTTGAGGTGGAAAGCTTTCCACCTAAAATTTGCGGTGGATATAGCTCTTCACCGCAGACTCTGATCGAGGCTTAAGTGTGCCTAAATACTTTATAAACGTTAAGGACGTCCACAACTACAACACCAGAGGCAGCGCCAGAGATCACGTTCAAACCCAAAGTCAACTCAAACAAAGGGTCAAACTCGTTCTTCTGCTATACAACCAAAATGTGGAACGCCCTACCGAAGGCCTTAAAGTTCCCTAGCATCCTTTAAAATCGCCCTGAAAAACCACTTACAGGCGGCAGCCATTCGCAACTGGCAATAACAAACCTAGCCCAGCCTCCCCTGACCCTTCTTTGTATTTACCTACTGTATATATTTTTTTGCACTGTTTATTTTATTTTTATCTACTTTTTTTTTTTTACTATATCTACTGCATAGTACTGTGTTCTATCTGTCTGTCATTCAATGTTATATGAGATACTTCAATGGTTTCCTGTGTAAATAAGCCAAGTGCTTTCCTAGGATCTCCTTTTAGTTGACCTTGCACCAGTGAACTGTACCGTCATGAAACTGTACCTTTTTCTATGCAAACTGACAATAAAGTCTTCAATCAATGTCAACATACATTTTAATGACACATATTTTGACATATTTTGATTGGCACAATTTGGCAGGACATTGTTATAACGGTCAGTAGACCCAGAGCAATAATCCACCTATCTCCCTGACTCCCTCCCCAGTCAGAGTTCAGAGTTTTAATGAATGTCGAATTTTGTGCAAGATGTTATTTGCTATAAATGAGCTAACTTCATTTAATTGACCACGTTCTCTCTCACACTTCTGCCAGTGTGCCGGTGATCACCCTCCCCTGTGCCAATGTTGGCACCCGTGCCTAAGGTTGCTTAGCCCTGCTACAGTGTGATCAAGTAGGGGCATTCATGAAAATGAAAAAAGTCGGTCCTTGAAATGAATAGGGTTGAGAATCACTATGGCCGCGCTCACACATGTGCGTCACGCATCATCATCTTATCGTCTGAGAATGGCCACTGGGGGCGCCGCACTAATGCATTGTCAATGGAAGGTTGTTTGGTTTTTTGTTGTTGCCGTGTCTCTAGCTCAACCGCAGCCTGTACGCTCTTGAAGAGACACGGCAACGACAAAACACCAAACAACCTTGCATTGAGAATGCATTAGTACGGCGCCCCCAGTGGCCATTCTCAGACGATAAGATGATGATGCGTGACGCAGATGTCTGTACGGCGCCTTAGACAGAAAGAGTCTGGTTGTTGTTGTTTTTGATTGATTGTTTGATTACTATTACTAATACTTTATTAGCCGTTTGCGTAGGAAAAGCACAGGACAGTACAGTTCAGATACAAGGTCTCCTATGGCTAGGGCTGTCACAATTATTAAATAATTGTCTAATCACAATTATGTGATGTAATCGCAATCATTTTGCATAATGGTCATAATCGTTTCCATGTTGAGAAATGTTATTATAGTTTCAAACACACTTCAAAAAGTACTGGAAATAGCAGATCTGCAAGATCACAACGCATCGCATTGTGAGCTTGAATGAAGCCTTAAGCCCTTTGCACACAGGACAGCTGCGTTTTTTTTCGTTTGCTGCATGAATAAAACGCACTGGATTTGGTGTGCAAGGCTGTGCGGAATCGGCGCTGCGGATCCCAAAAGGAGTCATAAAAGGAGTCATGAGTTTTTAACGCATGCGACAAGACGCACAAATCGAACTGGGTTCGATCGAGAAAAACACGCACGGCCGCAGCCACTCGTCGCACGGCCAATTCGGATCCGGTGTGCATGAGGTCGTAGAGAATCATTGTTTTCTTTTTAAAAAGTGAAATTGTCCGTTTTATCCGTACGGATAAACGCGCCTGTGTGCAAAGGGCTTTACTCAGTTAATTTGGTACATTTGTGTATAAGCTGTTCCAGAAAGAGACATTAAAATACTTACGGGAGATGACTGACTCTGTGACGGTGGCTTCATTGTGTTTCTTGTCCTGAAAGAAAAAAATAAATACAGATAAAATAAAATAGAAAGATTAGTTTAACGCTATAAGCTGGTTATTAACACTTCTAGTGCCATTCTTTTTCTAATCATCCAGACAGTGTGACGCCATTCACTGCGCTTTATTTTGAAGAGCCCCGAAAGCCTCGTTGTGGAAATTCACTAGATCCGGATGTAGACCGGGGTGTTTACTTTCACAAGTAAATGGAAAATTCGAATCGTGGCCGACAGTCACGGCCCAGTGTCGCTGTGAAAAAAGGTGTTTCTCTGCGATCAAAGCGTTTTGATCAAATTTGAACTTGGATGAATTGTATCTCTATGCTATGTTATTGGTCACAAATTAGATTGCTAATCTATCTAGATGTTTCTAGCTAGGATATGGGATATGGCTGCCCGACCGGGGTCAATTGTAGCAATGTGTTACTATGCAGTATAGGCATACATTTGAAAAAAATCAAAACTGAATTAATATTTACATAATTGCAATGAAATACTGTATATAAAACATGATTAAGTAACAATTACAAGTCAAACGCTATAAGGGCGAGTGGTGACTGTAGGGTCATGATAGAAAGTTATCAAATAATGTGTTTTTCTTTAATTAAGTGATATGGAGGAGGAGGCATTTAGAAACACAAATATTCAATTCAATTGAGTAACTGTCTGTAAAGCAATGCTGTGTGACTGAAATCTTATGAGTGGTATTACTAATTATGGCACATATGTTTCTTATAACAAAAGATGACTAGTGAATTTCAAGTAGTCTGTGAAGGACAATGTAAAAAGCGTTACTTTTGACGCTACTCTCCTTATTAATTGAGGGGAATTGTTTGAGAAACCGTCGTTTAAACTACATTTAGGAAAAATACCCAAATAAGCAACTACGCTTTATAGAATGAAGCCCGCCCAGCCCCCCCACCCAACCTACTATTATTTTCAAGCGTTACAGAGAGAGAGAGAGAAATGTACGCTTATAATAAGCAGACATGGCAACACACTGGTCACTAGGAGGAACAACAAAGTTTATGTGAGGTGACAACAAGCATGCAGCTAGGCCAGAGGCGTCAATTGGGTATAGCAATGTATGGCAGCTGCTATACCTTGGCAACAGGGGGAAAATTATGAAATGTACTTCTTAAAATAAATGCATCATGCCTGTTGCTAAGGTATGACTGGCGCCTTCCACCAGTCATGTTGCCATACCTTATCTTTTGCTGAACTGACGCCACTGGCAGCTAGGCTGGTCAGCTGACACCAACACAATGGGCCAGCCCAGATAAACTAACATCACAAACAAGGCACAGCATCGACCCTGCTTATGAATGTCATCCTCATCATTACTATTCTAAAACGTTATTAAACAGTTGTTACTAACAAAAAAACGATTCAATAACGAATTATGTTTTGAATACACATACACACATGGACCCCTTTGGAAATATAGTGCTATCTTGGGTTATGCTTTTAGCATCCTTTTGCATGAGTCTGTACCTCTGAGCTTTTGTTGGTGTTGTTGCAAACTGTTAATAAAGTATTCAATCAATCGAAATCCAATGAACAAAAAAATAATTGTTTAAAAATAGCATATAGCTTTAGTGTAATAGTATAATAGCACGTCTATCTGTAATAACCTCACTACGCCTTGATAATAAGATGCCATGGTGTGATCTTGTAGGCATAGACAATGTATGCATGCCACCATATAAAATACTGCTTATGAGTTAATCAGACAAATCAATGCAGTAGCAGTAGCCTATATATATTTTTTAATCAATGCAACTTTTACGTTGATGCATAAAATAACAAAAATATATGTTAAAACACACACACATTCTCGATTAATACAATAATCGAAAAAAGTAATCGACGGAATGAGCACTATTTAAGACAAATCGACAGCTGCAGCCATCATCATTTAGTAGCCTACATATTGTTATTAAGTTAGCCTGCGATAGCTGCTGGCTAACCCCAGCTCTAGCTAACATGTCTACTTTAGTAGTGCTTGTTTCTGAACGTGATCGTGCTGTAGAAGAGAAGATAAAAGGTACTTTTTAGTCATGTGCATCCCTGTCCATCCGCTGCTAATGTCAACGCTGTGATCGGATCATCATCATCACCACCATCATCATCGACAACAACAATAACAATAACACACGCGCGCGCACACGCACGCACGCACGCACACACACACACACACACACACACACACACACACACACACACACACACACACACACACACCGTCTCTACACTGTCGATGAGGACAACAACAAAAACACTGCGACGAGGGGGCGCTCGATTCAACAACGGCCGGCGAATGGCCTGCTGCCCTGCCGCCGGCGGGCGGGGCTGGAGACCAAATAAAAAAATGTATATCTCCGTGTTTCCGAAACATTTTTATGGGTCCCTTATTTATTGATTTTTTTTAATCACTATTATTTCAAAACATTTTCAAAAAACATTCCCAAAAAGCAACACATTTAATTAATTAAAAACTATATTCAATCATTTTTTCTCAATAATCTCCATAATGAAATTAAAGAAATAGCCTCCCACTAAGCAATTTGGGGGTTAAATCGCGTTCAGATGACGTCTTCGCCTAAACCGGACGTATAGCTAGATCCAGTCTGTGACGAGTTTAAATGTTAAAGTTTTTTCACCGTCTATGCCAAGCCAAGCCATTGTATCACCGTCATTTAAACGCCTTTAGCGGCCCCTAGCGGCCGCCGAAAGTAGTGAAAATTTAGTGAAAATGATGGCAGCCAGCAGGATTTAAAATCATTTTTCCGTATCCTACCCCGCTACCCGTACCACCGCAGCTGATCGTATTTGTGATGATTTCTTGCACTGTTATTATTTGACACTGGGAGTCGACGGGGTTCGAACTCAGGATCTACTGTACTTGAAACCTGCGCGCTAACCGCTCGACCACGGCAGCTTGTGATTCAAAGGGGTTCCAGCAGCTATTAGTAGTTGACATATCGCTTCCCGCTGTTCGTTTGAGGTCGGTGCATTTGTTTGACAACACAAACTAACTTTATATTGATGCATAGCTATAAAACGATTTTATTTAATCATTATCGTATGGTGGGGGTGACATGCAGTCTTGTGTGTTTGTGGCTGTTGGTGTCAGAATGAATTATGTAACTCAGAGAAGTAATAGTATGCTGTCATGAGCAGCGTACCACGGCATTATGCAATTATTTAATACACTTTTAGAATTTTTCAAAGGTATTGACCAGCACGTCTTTTAGACGGCTATAAGATGTGCAATGGCCAGAAACTGCTCAGTGGATGCAATCAACTATTAAGGTAAAACCGGGAGATACTGTTAGCATCCGATAATGAACAACTTGATAAAAATGTATTTAAAAAAAAGATGGTCTAACACACGTTTGTCCTGAACGGTAATATATCGTTATTATGGAAGCGTTCAGATGACGGCTACAACTCAACTAGACTATATAGTGAAATTGGTTCTTAAAATTACTTTAGTCCAATATTTGAAAACCAGGTGTGGATATTAAAGCTGTTTTTTTAATCAACAAGTATGGAATAATGGATTAAATGTAATCAGCTACAATCGGTCTATAGACAGACTGACGATAGACGGTTCAAATGAGGGCTAAACATAACCATTGGGCTAAATGACGGCTTGTGTTTACTGGGCTATTAAAATAAATGCCATAAATTAGAACAAATGTTTCAGAAATTAAGAAGTAGGGACAATTGTAAATCTACAAGCTCGACAATGCGGCACAAACGTGGTGAGCTTGCCTATTTTCACTAGTTTGGGTTCCGGGCAAACTCATTTCTCTTTTCAGTCTTGAGATAAAAGTCTGGGAACCACTGAAAGGCTATTGATTGATTGATTGAAGAATTTATTAGAAGTTTGCAATAGAAAAAAGTACAGTTTCATGACAGTACAAATCACTGGTACAAGGTCAACTAAAAGGAGATCCTAGAAAGCCGAGGCTTATTTCCACAGGAACCACACTTTAAGTATCTCATATAACATTGAAAGACAGACGGATAGAACATAGTACTTTATCTAGGATAATATCAGTTTCAAAAGCATAACATCAAATACAAAAGGCAGAATACAAAGAAAAAGGGGGGGGGGGAGCATGGGGGCTTAGTCTATTTACAAGTCACGGGTAGCTGCTGTCTGAAGGTGACTTTTCATACCAATTTTGAAGGAGGCTAGGGATTTGCTCTCCTTTAGGGCTTGTGGAAGGGCGTTCCACATGTTGATGGTATAGCAGGAGAACGAGTTAGCGCCTTGTTTAGTGTTAAATCTACGCTGATGATGATTAGTGGAGCTGCCTCTGGTGTTATAATCGTGAACATCCTTGACCTTTAAGAAGTAGTTTGTCAGGTACATGGGAATCTTGGAGGTGTAGTGTATCTTGTACACCAGGCCCATTGCAAGATGCTGTACTCTGTCAGCTACTTTGAGCCACCCCACGCTTTCGTGGTGATGCTCGGTAAGGTGGGTCAGAGGAGGGAGACCTATATTAATATATAGATGTTTGGTCTGGTTCATGTTATTCATTCATTATGCATCATTTCTGCTTGTATGTTGCCAAAAATAATTGGCTTTTTATTAAAAGTGCAGCACAACATCACCTTGAGGTGATATATCATTGTATCTGCGGCAACATGAACCATATAACTATGATATGAACGAGCGCTCCTCAAAAGGAACCCGCCCCCGGCCTGTGCTTTGCGTTGTGAGTGGACGAAGTTGCCGTCAATCAACGTGTCTGCGTCTTCCTATTGGTCTGAATGTCGGTCAGTGACGAGAAAATATTTACAGGAACTGTGTCACTATGAGGACATCTACTGCACCCCACACACACACACACACACACACACACACACACACACACACACACACACACACACACACACACACACACACACACACACACACACACACACACACACACACACACACACACACACACACACACACACACAAGCCGTACTGAGGCTGGACTCACACATGTGCGTCAGGCTGGACTCACACACATGCGTCACGCATCTTCTCCGTATCGTCTGAGAATGGCCACTGAGGGCGCCGTACTAATGCATTGTCAATGGAAGGTTGTTTGGTTTTTTGTCGTTGCCGTGTCTCTAGCTCAACCGTCCGCAGCCTGTCTTTTGGCCAAGAGACACGGCAACGACAAAACACCAAACAACCTTCCATTGACAATGCATTAGTACGGCGCCCCCAGTGGCCATTCTCAGACGATACGGAGAAGATGTTTCACACAGCTGTGTGTGGGACGCCTCACGCATCTTCTCCGTATCGTCTGAGAATGGCCACTGGGGACGCCGTACTAATGCATTGTCAATGGAAGGTTGTTTGGTTTTTTGTCGTTGCCGTGTCTCTAGCTCAACTGCAGCCTGTCTTTTGGCCAAGAGACACGGCAACGACAAAAAACCAAACAACCTTCCATTGACAATGCATTAGTACGGCGCTCCCAGTGGCCATTCTCAGACGATACGGAGAAGATGTTTCACGCAGCTGTGTGTGGGACGCCTAATGCATTGTCAATGGAAGGTTGTTTGGTTTTTTGTCGTTGCCGTGTTTCTAGCTCAACCACAGCCTGTCTTTTGGCCAAGGCGCACCACAGACATATGCGTGAAACATCTTCTCCTTATCGTCTGAGAATGGCCACGGGGAGCGCCGTACTAATGCATTCTCAATGGAAGGTTGTTTGGTGTTTTGTCGTTGCCGACAAAAAACCAAACAACCTTCCATTGACAATGCATTAGTACGGCGCCCCCAGTGGCCATTCTCAGCCGATACGGAGAAGATGTTTCACGCAGCTGTGTGAGTCCAGCCCAAGAGACACGGCAACGACAACACCAAACAACCTTCCATTGACAATGCATTAATTAGTACGGCGCCCCCAGTGGCCATTCTCAGACGATACGGTCGCGATAGCTGTCGCAAATGTCTGTACGGCGCCTTAGGCTGGACTCACACATATGGGTGAAACATCTTCTCCTTATCGTCTGAGAATGGCCACTGGGGGCGCCGTACTAATGCATGGTCAATGAAGGTTGTTTGGTTTTTTGTCGTTGCCGTGTCTCTAGCTCAACCACAGCCTGTCTTTTGGCCAAGAGACACGGCAACGACAAAAAAACAAACAACCTTCCATTGACAATGCATTAGTACGGCGCCCCCAGTGGCCATTCTCAGACGATACGGAGAAGATGTTGGACGCATATGTGTGTGTTGCGCCTTCCTATGGACATGCAAGTTGTAAGCACACAAGTGAGAAAATTAACACACTATCTCATACAGGGAGCTCGGCACTTTAATATTTACTTATTTGTCAATACTGCACCGCTGTGCTGGTGGTGTGACTGTGCCATAGAGAATGAATTATGACATTTTAGTGTTGTCTACACCAGTGTCTCCCAAACGAGGAACACTGGTCTGGTCTGCCTTGAAACAAGCTCAGGCGTGTCAACCACAAGTTATTGTACAACAAACAGTATAGAACTAGGCCTATACAAAACATGTATTATATCAGTACTTTGTGCAGTTTCCAAATACAGTCAAGTTCTATACTATACCTATATTATAACATGGATTCATGTTGGATTCATAACTTCATTTTGTAACTTTTCTTTTTATGAATAAAATGTTATTTTGTCCAATCTGTATGGTAGAGTATGTTAATACAACATAACAATCTGTATGGTAGAGTATGTTAATACAATATAACAATCTGTATGGTAGAGTATGTTAATACAATATAACAATCTGTATGGTAGACTAGAGTATGTTAATACAATATAACAATCTGTATGGTAGAGTATGTTAATACAATATAACAATAGGGGAGGTTGTATTGTGTCTCCCTGCTCTTCTATTGAGACATTTAGATGTCAAAGGTCATGACTCACCTAGACCAGGGGTTTTCAAAGTGGGTGACGGGGCACCCTGGGGTGCCGTGACGGCAATCCAGGGGTGCCTCAGAATGATTGGATGATATTAGTTGGAATTCATCAATATCACTTCACAATGTGAAGACCTGATTTGCACTGTACTTGATGAGTTATTTTTCCATCTACGGCCAAGTCTTCATCAAAAATAGCAGATCTACAAGCTCACAACGCGTCACAACGCGATGCGTTGTGAGCTTGTAGATCTGCTCTTTTTGGTGAACTTTCCCCCCAGACAGAATAGGGATGCTGGGTTTCAAGTACAGTAGTTATAACGTTATTTTCAGTCAGTTCTGATGGAAACAGATATTTCTATGCAAACATAGCCTACTGTATCTCAGGTGGGAAGATGTGCATATTTATGTCGCTTGATATGATGTAAGATTCTAAAAGTTAACAGAGTAATTCAAGGGTGCAATGTGAATCTTATCGCCTGTCTCTCGCAATGCAATGCCTGTCTCACTCAATAATTGCGACCGTCAGGTCGCATTTACTATCAAAACCTCCACCGGCTGTCCGTCCGTCAGTCAGTCAGTCAGTCAGTCAGTCAGTCAGTCACACGTCACACTTTTGCCCTGCTCATATCTCCGCAACCGTTGCCCCGATCCATGCCAAATGTTGCACACACACTCCTTGCCTGCCAAACAACAACCTCCACCCATCAATTCTCACATGGCATGAGGCCGATTCTTGCAAAACACATTTTTGGACACTGCTCCTACAATTTTTGCCCTAAAATCACGCAAATCGGTACACAGTATGTCTACACTCATCTCATCAACATGGATCTGTCCCATTTAGCGCCACCTTCAGGCCGATTTTTTAAAACACATTTTTGGACACTACTCCTACAGATTTGGCCCTAAAATCACACAAATAGCTACACAATATGTCTACACTCATGTGTTACATCCCATGGTATGTACAGTACTGTGAATAATGTGCCATTCTATTTAAATCTAGTGTGGGACTCCAGCTCCCTGATTGGAGGGGAACTCTACACTTCCTGGAGATCTATTCAAATCGAGTGTGTGGCTCCCGCTTCATGATTGGTGGGGAACTCAACCCTACCTGGAGACCTATCAGAACTCTGCCCCATGGTGATTGGTGGGGAACTCTCCAGCACCTGTCTCCCAACCAGCATTCACCTGTGTTCCTATAAAACTGTCCTGATGTTCATTTGTATGGTCTCTCTTCACTAAGCATGTCCTGCATGGGCATGCTGTCTGTTCAAAGTCAATACTATGTTTGACCTTATGGCAGGGGTAGGCCAGGTAAGCTGGGGTGGCTACATTGGGCACACATGTAGGATGTAAATATAATGTCTAGACTCACTAGGTAAGAGGGTAGGGGCCATTTGTTGTATTTTGGTAGTTTACTTAGTATAGTCAGTTAAGTTAGGTTTATTTTGGTATTCCTTATTTTCTTTAGATTATTTAGGTAAGCGTTAAACCCTGAGTTAGTTTAAAGGTTCTTTTGGTAATCACTGGCCCTGCCCAGCCTTCCTCTGTCTGGTCATTATTCTGAAGGCATTCATGCATTCAATCCTGCCTTATTCATTCATTCAATGTTAAAATTACTTAATGTAAATAAATCCATTTTCTTTGCACCTTAAAATCGTGTATTGTTACTCCCTGTGCCCTAGACCTGTAGCGGGGTCGTAACAAATGGGGGCTCGTCCGGGATCTCTTTCCCGTAAGTGAATTTAAAAACATTAGGTTACCTTAAATTGGTGTTTGTAATAACCGGTGCATTACTAGTGGTTAGTGTAATAACTGGTGCATTACTAGTGATTAGTAGGTTGAGAAGTAATGGTGGCTTTTGACATTGAACAATTTGCAGCGGATCCATCCTTAGAAGCATTAGACAAATGTCTTAAAGATGAACTGTTGCAGATAGCTGCTTATTACAAGCTACCTACTCATAAGAAAGACCATAAGAGGGATATCCAAGCTGTGATTGTAGCTAAACTGTTTCCAGTGTCTCTCATGCTCGAGGAAAGCCCAAAGGCTGAGGATGGTGTAACTTTGGGGACACTCTCCCCACCGGTGCCTGCTGAGAAAACCAAATCTCCTGATGCACGCTCAAAGTATGAGGCTCTTTCTCCTTCTGGCGAGGACGACCCACAACTCAAACTCCGGTTGGCCCGTCTCCGCATAGATGCAGAGGAGAGAGAAAACAAACGTCAACTAGAGTTGCAGCTGGAGATCCGTAGACTGGAGGTGGAAGCAGAAAAAGCTGTTAAGATGCACCGAAATGAGTTAGAAGCCAGGCAGGGGTTTAACGTTGCTCCTCCTCCCAATCCCTCGGGTACAGTTGGTCCTATCACTCCTCAGGGTGTGGCTGGTTCTGGTCGTCCCCACCAGCCTTTTCCAGGTCCTCAGTCTTTTGATGTGAGTAAAAACCTTTCATTGGTACCGCAGTTTCGTGAAAATGAAGTTGACTCATATTTCAGTGTTTTCGAGCGCATTGCTGCTGCTCTTCAGTGGCCACCAGAGGTATGGCCTCTCTTGTTGCAATGTAAGCTCTCGGGTAAAGCTCAAGAAGTTATTGCCGCTCTTCCTCTTGAGGAAAGTTTAAAATATGACTCAGTAAAAGCTGCTATTATGCGTGCCTATGAATTGGTACCAGAAGCCTACCGACAGAAGTTCCGTAATCTCAGAAAGGGCCCCAGTCAAACCTATGGTGAATTTGCTAGAGAGAAGAGTACCTCTTTTGATAAATGGTGTAATTCATGCAAGGTATCAGATTTCAATGCCCTTCGTGAGATGTTGCTGCTGGAAGAATTCAAACGATGTCTTCCAGAGCGCATAGTGACTTACTTAAATGAACAGAAGGTCACTAAGTTGACTCAGGCTGCTATCTCAGCCGATGAGTTTGTGCTCACACACAAGAGTCTGTTTCACAGTGGGTCACCTGAAAGGTCTGCAGTGTCCCGTCCCGTTAATGTGTCTCAGCACAAAGATGTGTCCCAGCCCAGAGATCCTGTGACACGGCCCCGAGAGGAGCGGGAGTGCTTCTACTGTCACCGAAAGGGTCATGTTATTGGTAATTGTTTAACCAGAAAGCGCAAGTTGGAACAGCAACAATCTCATAGTCCTAACCAGCAAAAGGGTGTGGGGTTGATTAAAACTGTTCACTCTCAAGCTACCAGTAGCACTCCTGAGATCCCAGATCCTTGTTTCAAGCCATTTATGTCTGAGGGGTTCGTATCTCTTACGGGAGATTCAAGTGATGAGCAACCTGTTCGTATCTTAAGAGACAC
Source organism: Nannobrachium achirus (assembly GCF_963921795.1). NCBI lineage: Eukaryota > Metazoa > Chordata > Actinopteri > Myctophiformes > Myctophidae > Nannobrachium > Nannobrachium achirus. Next base: position 66,596,072 of record NC_137813.1, read on the forward strand.
AGGTGGGGCACAGTCTGTTATGCTCACAGGGGTTTTGCCTTTTACATCTGACACTGCCTGTGGAGCTAGTGCGATAGTCCAGGGGATAGAGATGGGATTTGTGCCGATGCCATTGCATCGCGTTTTTGTTAAGTCCAAGATGATCACTGGATTCTTTAATGTAGCTGTGTGCTCAGCGTTGCCTGTAAAGGGGGTGGAGTTCTTACTGTGTAATGACATTGCTGGAGGTAAAGTGACTCCCACCCTCGAAGTATATGATCACATCCCAGAAAGTGTTGAAGATGATGATCTTGATGTCTCTTTTCCAAATGTGTTTCCAGCTTGTGTGCTCACCCGCTCCCAGTCTAGGAAGCAGAAAGAGGAGATCCCCCTGTTTGACACTGTGTTGATGCCATTGCTTGCTGGTGAGGAGTCTCCTGCGAGCAGTGTAGCGCCCTCACAGGGTGTTGGGGGAAACGGCAGAGGTACCACGACCACCACAGCAGGCACTGAGCTCTCAATACCTGCCACTCGAGAGAAGCTCATCGATGCTCAACAGGCTGATCCAAGCCTTGCCCACTGTTTGGTGGCTGTGGTGAGTCAGAGTGTGGCTCATGAGAGAAACCCTGCCTACTTCCTCGACCAAGGTATGTTACTGAGAAGATGGTCCCCATCAGTAACCGAGAAACTAGACTGGGGTGGTGTGTACCAGATTGTTGTGCCTACAAGTTACCGTGGTCAGGTGTTGTCCATAGCTCATGAGAATCCATGGTCTGGTCATCTTGGCGTAACAAAAACATACAAACGTATTCTCCGTCACTTCTTTTGGCCTGGTCTCAAATCCGATGTTGCTAAATTTTGCCGTAGCTGCCATACATGTCAGATTATTGGGAAACCAAACCAAGTCATTCCGCCTGCTCCTTTGTGTCCTATTCCAGTAATGGGAGAACCCTTCGAGCGCATTATAATTGACTGTGTTGGTCCGTTGCCCAGAACCAGATCTGGAAATCAGTTCCTCCTGACAATCATGTGTGCTGCTACTCGATTTCCTGAAGCTGTTCCCCTAAGGAACATTACTGCTAGATCAGTGATTAGAGCCCTAACCAAGTTCTTTTCTACCTTTGGCCTAGCCAAACTGGTCCAGAGTGATTGTGGGAGTAATTTCCAGTCTAAGGTCTTTAACCAGGTTTTAGAGTCACTGGGGATTGTGCATGTAACGTCGAGCGCTTACCATCCTGAAAGCCAGGGGGCGCTAGAACGCTGGCATCAATCTCTCAAATCCATGTTGCGCAAGTATTGCCTGGAGAATGGCAGCAGTTGGGATGAGGGGGTTCCCTTTGTGTTGTTTGCTGCCCGTGAAACTGTGCAGGAGAGTCTGGGTTTTAGCCCTGCAGAGTTAGTGTTTGGGCACACTGTCCGGGGTCCCCTTAAAGTGTTAAAAGACAAACTGCTGTCAAGTACTGAGTCTTCTGGTCAAAGTGTGCTAGAATATGTCAGTCAGTTTAGGGAAAGGCTACACAAAGCCTGTACACTGGCAAAAGAGTCTCTGGCCAGTGCTCAAACTACCATGAAGCAGCATTATGACCAATCTGCAGTGCCCCGATCGTTTAAGCCTGGGGATAAAGTTTTAGCTTTGCTCCCCATCCCTGGTTCTTGTTTATCAGCCCGTTTTACTGGCCCTTACACCATTCAGAAAAAACTCAGCGAGACGGACTATGTCCTTAATACACCTGAGCGAAGGCGTAAGAGTCGGGTTTGTCACATTAATATGCTGAAGCTTTATCACTCCAGGGAAACCGGTTCCAGTCCAGGGTGCTCTCCTGAACCGGTTGCTGTCTGTCAAATGTCCTCTATCATTGTTGAGCCTCAGATCAGTGAGGAAACTGAGTGTAAGGTGGGTAACACTAGTGTGAGATTGCCAAACTCTGAGATGCTAACTGTGCTACCTCACCATTTGACCCATCTGAGGGAGAGTCAACAGCAAGATGTTATTGACCTAGTTAATGATTATGTTGTGCTCTTTGGTGACATTCCTTCCCAGACCACGGTGTTGCAGCACGATATAGATGTGGGCCATGCAGTTCCCATCAAACAGCACCATTACCGTGCCAACCCTACCAAGAGAGCTTTGATGAAAACAGAGGTTGAGTATCTGTTAGAAAATGGGCTTGCCAAAACCAGTTCTAGTCCTTGGAGTTCCCCTTGTCTCGTCCAGCTTAAATCTGATGGGTCTCCAAGGTTTATTACAGATTACCGTAGAGTAAATGCTGTAACTGTCCCTGATTCTTATCCGCTGCCGCGGATGGAAGACTGCATAGATAACATTGGTCCTGCTAAGTATGTGACAAAGTTAGATCTGTTAAAAGGGTACTGGCAAGTACCTTTAACTGAACGTGCCTCTAAAATCTCTGCTTTTGCCACTCCAGATTACTTCCTCGAGTACACCGTCATGGCCTTCGGAATGCGGAATGCTCCAGCCACGTTCCAACGGCTAGTCAACATTGTCTTGAGTAATGTGCCAAATTGCAACGCATATCTGGATGACCTGCTGGTGTACTCGTCTGGGTGGGAAGAGCATATGGAGACATTGAGGTTAGTATTTGCACGATTGGCAGAAGCCTCGTTGACAGTTAATTTAGCCAAGTGTGAGTTTGGTAAAGCCACTGTAACTTACTTGGGGAGAGAAGTGGGTCAGGGTCAGGTGAGGCCTGTGGAGGCCAAAGTCTCGGCCATGCTTAAATATCCTTCTCCCACTACACGGCGTGAGTTGCGCAGATTTTTGGGTGTTGCAGGTTATTACAGATCCTTCTGTAAGAACTTTTCAACTGTAGCTCACCCTTTGACAAATTTACTCAGTCCTAATCAAGAGTTTCAGTGGACTAGTGAATGCAACCATGCCTTTGAAAGTATCAAGAGTTTGCTGTGTAATGCTCCTGTGCTCTCTGCTCCTGATTTCATGTGTCCCTTTAAGCTGGAGGTGGATGCTAGTGGTGTAGGTGCGGGTGCAGTATTGCTGCAGGAGAAGCAGGATGGGGTGGACCATCCAGTTGCTTACTTTTCACGTAAATTTGACAAGCATCAAGTGAAGTATGCGACCATTGAACAGGAAGCTTTAGCTCTTCTGCTGGCTCTCCAACATTTTGATGTGTATGTTGGATCCAGTCCTCTTCCTGTTACAGTATTCACTGATCATAACCCCTTAGTCTTTCTATCACGTATGTATAACCACAATCAGAGACTCATGCGTTGGGCTCTGGTTCTACAGGAATACAACCTTGAGATTAAGCACAAGAAGGGGTCTGAAAATGTCATAGCTGATGCTCTATCTCGTGTTTAACTTAACATTGGTTAAACTTTGAACAAACGGACGTTTGTTCTTTTAAGGGTGGGGATGTTACATCCCATGGTATGTACAGTACTGTGAATAATGTGCCATTCTATTTAAATCTAGTGTGGGACTCCAGCTCCCTGATTGGAGGGGAACTCTACACTTCCTGGAGATCTATTCAAATCGAGTGTGTGGCTCCCGCTTCATGATTGGTGGGGAACTCAACCCTACCTGGAGACCTATCAGAACTCTGCCCCATGGTGATTGGTGGGGAACTCTCCAGCACCTGTCTCCCAACCAGCATTCACCTGTGTTCCTATAAAACTGTCCTGATGTTCATTTGTATGGTCTCTCTTCACTAAGCATGTCCTGCATGGGCATGCTGTCTGTTCAAAGTCAATACTATGTTTGACCTTATGGCAGGGGTAGGCCAGGTAAGCTGGGGTGGCTACATTGGGCACACATGTAGGATGTAAATATAATGTCTAGACTCACTAGGTAAGAGGGTAGGGGCCATTTGTTGTATTTTGGTAGTTTACTTAGTATAGTCAGTTAAGTTAGGTTTATTTTGGTATTCCTTATTTTCTTTAGATTATTTAGGTAAGCGTTAAACCCTGAGTTAGTTTAAAGGTTCTTTTGGTAATCACTGGCCCTGCCCAGCCTTCCTCTGTCTGGTCATTATTCTGAAGGCATTCATGCATTCAATCCTGCCTTATTCATTCATTCAATGTTAAAATTACTTAATGTAAATAAATCCATTTTCTTTGCACCTTAAAATCGTGTATTGTTACTCCCTGTGCCCTAGACCTGTAGCGGGGTCGTAACACATGTCATCAACATGGATTTGTCCCATATAGCGCCACCTTCAGGCCGATTTTTTAAAACACATTTTTGGACAATACTCCTACACATTTGGCCCTAAAATCACGCAAATCGCTACACAGTATGTCTACACTCATGTCATCAACATGGATCTGTCCCATATAGTGCCACCATCAGGCTGATTTTTTCAAACACATTTTTGGACACTGCTCCTACACATTTTGGCCTAAAATCACGCTGTGACCTGGCGGTCGCTTATCTCCCGATTAGGGAGTCTTACTGGTAATATTTCATACAGTTAAGCCTCGTTGGCTCTGTACTTGGTCTAGCTTTTTTCCCTCTACAGTTTAGAGGCTAGTTTCACTATTTTTGCGGACCCCTGTGTGTGTGTGTGTGTGTGTGTGTGTGTGTGTGTGTGTGTGTGTGTGTGTGTGTGTGTGTGTGTGTGTGTGTGTGTGTGTGTGTGTGTGTGTGTGTGTGTGTGAGAGACTGTGTGTGAGACAGTGTGTGTGACAGTGTTGCAACAGCTCTGTGCTGTGTCAAAGCTCCTCCCCTCTCTGACTCAGAGGAGTCAGGAAACAGAAACTTACAGCACACTCTTCTCTGTCGACACAGACAGATACACACACAGAGGAATAAGATTCACGTTCAGATCAAACACACCCTGCAGTGAGGAGGACAGACAGTCTTTCCACAGCTACAGGAGGGAATACTGACCCAGACCACTGGAACCTGCTGCTGACTCTGTCAACTGAATGGACTTTAACAAGAACCACAATTAAAGTGAAAGGAAACTTTCACAAAGGGAACATAGTAAGGGAAAGGGGGTGTTACCACCACTGACTGGCTCATTTCCTTTATTGAGCCGAGTGTTTGTTGCTTCATTCAGGGACAAAATGGCTTCCAAGGCAACTCGCCCAGAAGAGGATTATTGCTGTCCTGTGTGTTGTGACATCTTTAAAGATCCTGTTCTCCTGTCCTGCAGCCACAGCTTCTGTAAAGCCTGTCTGCAGGAATGGTGGAGAGAGAAGGTAATAAAAGAATGTCCAGTTTGTAAGGAGAGACATTCAGTGGATCCACCCAGAAACCTGGCTCTGAAGAACCTGTGTGAGGCCTTCATACAGGAGAGACATCAGAGAGCTTCAACAGGGTCTGAGGTTCTCTGCAGTCTGCATGCTGAGAAACTCAAACTGTTCTGTCTGGAATGTCAACAGCCAGCGTGTCTTGTGTGTCTGGATTCTAAAAAACACACCAAACACAGTTTCAGACCCATCGATGAAGTTGCAATGGAACACAAGGAGGAGGTCCAGAAATCACTGAAGCCTTTACAAGATAAACGGAAGGTTTTTAATGAACTTAAAACAAAATGTGACCAAACAGCAGAACACATTAAGGTCCGGGCCCGGCACACAGAGATGCAGATGAAGGAACACTTTAAGAAGATGCATCAGTTTCTACAAGAGGAAGAGGAGGCCAGCATCACTGCACTGAGGGAGGAAGAGCAGCAGAAGACTCAGATGGTGAAGGAGAAGATTGAGGGTCTGAACAGAGACATATCAACCCTTTCAGACACAATCAGAGCCATAGAGGAGGATCTGAGAGCTGAACACATCTCATTCCTACAGAACTACAAGACCACAGTGGAAAGAGTCCAGCTCACACTGCAGGACCCACAGCCGCTCTCAGGAGCACTGATAGACGAGACCAAACACCTGAAGAACCTGACCTTCAGAGTCTGGGACAAGATGAAGGACATTGTCTCCTACACTCCTGTCATTCTGGACCCCAACACTGCCCATCCACGACTCATCCTGTCTGATGATCTGACCAGTGTGAGACGTGGAGTGAAACAGCAGCTTCCTGACAACCCAGAGAGGTTTGACAACATATACCGTGTCCTGGGTTCTGAGGGCTTTAACTCTGGGACTCACAGCTGGGATGTTGAGGTTGGAGACAGTACACACTGGGCACTGGGTGTGTTAGCAGAGTCTTATCAGAGGAAGGGAAAGGGAGGGGGTCAACGCTGGTGCATATATTTATCTGAAGGTAAATACACAGCACGCGCCTCACCAGGGTCACACACTGATCTCTCAGTGCAGCAGAACCCCAAGAAGATCAGAGTCCAGCTGGACTGGAACAAAGGAAAGCTGTCCTTCTCTGATCCTGATACTAACACACACATACACACCTTCACACACACTTTCACTGACACACTCTTTCCATTCATTACCAATATTAGTACTGTCCCTCTGAAGATGTTACCATGGAAGATCAGTGTAACTCTGGAACCACGTAGTTAGATATGATGATGATGATGATGATGATGATGATGATGATGATGGTGATGATGTTTTAATCATATTAGTAATAGTACTAGTGTCAACAATAAATGGTAATTAATATTAGGGGAATTATAGAAATGTAATTATCTCAGTATTAAACATCGAGATGCTTTACTATAAAATGTATCAGACTATTATAATACTTTTACTCTTGCACTTAACTGTACTGTACTATTTACACTATTCTTATATGGAATCATCACATTGGAACAATGTCTTCATGACATTATAAAGAATGACATGTTATACTATGATGGCTAGCAGAGGTCAGTATGTTAAATATTACATTAGTTTTATGAAACCAGAACGGTGAGGTAGACTATGAACCCTGCAGTCACTTGAATCACTGTTAACACGTTGCAGTCCGAAATAGAATGGTGGTTGGTAGATTAGCCGTGAAATTTCTATTATTGTATTGTGATCTGAGACATAATATTATGTTTATAAACATGACCCCGCAGCCCCTCCATCTTGAACAGCGCCGCTGTTTTTTCTTTTTTTTCCCCCCCCAGGCCAGTAACTCACCATGATTTTCTCGATCTCCGTTGGGATAGAATGGGGGTTTTGGCCGATCGTCGATGTCCCCGTGCGTTTCGCGTGCGCGATCCTTTCACGTAAATGTCCCCGCAAATAGTCCATGTGTGACTGAAGAACAGAACTGAAAAGTTTCGCTAGCATAGCCCCAAGCATGGCTGCAGGAGGAGCTCGAGTGTGTAGACAGTAAACGGATGGGTGGAAGGTGCCTTGGAGAAGGAGAGGCGCTGACGTCACCTCTGCTTCATGCACGGTCTGCATGAGCCATCAGTGCACGAGTGGTGACTAGGGAAGGTTAGACGATCGCCGATTTTCGGATCAAAAGCTTTTATTCCGGTTTTAAAGACAAAGTCCGGGAATAGACGGCCTGGCTGAGAGTCCCTGGGGGGATGTGCGATATAGTACGGTTTTAACATTAAGGGGCCCCCCTTGGCTTAGAAGGTGTTAATAAAATTATAACACCATAATAAAATATTAAAACTGTTTACTTGGAGGTATTGTGGTTCTAATTTCTGTCATGTTGCTCACGTGTGTGTGCGTGTGCGTGCGTGCGTGTGTGTGTGTGTGTGTGCGTGTGCGTGCGTGCGTGTGTGCGTGTGTGTGTGTGGTTCAGACCCAAAAGAGAAATTAGGCATTTGCTAATGACCCAAACTAGTGAAAATAGCTGATATGAGCTTGTAGATCAGCTATTTTCACTACTTTTTAAACATGTTTCCTAATTTATGGAATTTCTTAGATTTTGCTTTTATTTATGAATGAAATTACTTAAATATTGGTTTTTTGGGGGGGATGTTTTTTGGAAAATGTTTTGAAATAAATGATTAAAAACAAATAGTAGGAAATAAAACAAAATAAAATAAAGAGACCCATAACAATGTGTCCATGACCTACAAATGCGTCCTGACTCCCGACCCAGTGTTTGGGGAGAGAGTGTCGATATTTCGACGTAACATGTGTTCAACGTTCTTTTTTTTTTGATACTGGTGAATGCTAACCTGGTGATTGTTAAAAACTATGCCTAAACCTAACACAAACCCTAACCTCAGTAAAACTATGCCTAAACCTAACCAAAACCCTTAGTCGAAATAACGACACGTAGAAACAGTGAGATTTCACTGTGTTGGGGAACCAGTGACATAGACTGTAAGGGATGGTGAACCACTGTAATCTGACCTCTCACCTCTTCAGACTCCACCTTAGACCAAGCCTTGACTTATGCAAATAGGTTAAAATGACATTTAGATAGCATGTTATTCAGACGATAGCATAGGCGCAAATCACGGGGGGGACAGGGGTTACGTGTCCCCCCCCAGGTCCAATTGGTACCCCCCAAAAAAAAAAAAATCTAATCTTTTTTTTTTCTAATTTATTTTTATTTTTTTCTAAAAAAAAAATCTTTTTTTTGAGAAAATAATTATTGATGACATTTTAAAGTATTTAAGAGTGCTGCTGGAACAACTCAATAGATAGTCCCCCCAGGAATCCGCGGAGAAAAAGTATTGATTCCGCGGAGAACAATCCTGATAATGCGGAATTCTGCGGAGAACATTTCTTGATTCCGTGGACATTAAAAAACAACCTAAAACCAGTAAGACTCCCTAATTGGGAGATAAGCGACCGTAGGTCTCGCTAGAAGAGGGCCATGTGAGAAATGAGGGGTGGGGTCTCCGCGTTGCCTTGGCGGACGAATAGGTACCGGCCCCGGCTCTCCCGGACGCTCCTAGGCCGAGTTAGGGCATTTTATGTGAGCTGCAGTGGAGGGGGTCCTCCACTGGGGGCGCCACCACTTTTGCATCCATTCTGGAGCACCAGGAGTGGGTGGTCCCCGGGAATTCCCCGTGAGCAGCCCTGTGGGGGTGGTCATTTGGTCATTTTTGCACATTTGGTATTTCTTTTACACCTGGGGGTCCCCCAGGGACCTGGGGGTCCCTGGAACTCCGGGGGTCCTTGGAGGTTGTAGTTTGGCAGGCAAGGAGTTTGTGTGGAAATTTTGGCATGGATCTGGGCAACGGTTGTGGAGATATGAGCAGGGCAAAAGTGTGACTCACTCACTGACTGACAGACAGCCCGTGGAGCTTTTGATAGTAAATGCGACCTACGGTCGCAATGACCAGTTATCAAGCTAAAAATTATATAGTTCTAACAATCAAGTAAAACCCTTCATGAAATAGCTACAATTAATTGTAATTAGTGGTTAGAATAATCAAATAATCATTTTTGAGAATAAAAATCTAATATTAAATCTATTATTTTTTAATTGCTATGGTTTTTAATAATTACTTTCTGTTGCAAAGACTATATTGTCATCCAAACCATGCCCATAGTAACCACATTTTAGAGGATATCCTACCTACTACCTAGAATAGGTGTAATATTTATTTATTCTCTTCTGCATTATTGCCAGGACCATAGAGAGGAACTATAGTTCAGGACACAGTTTCTGTCAGGAACGATTGTGGGACCGGACCATCCAGCAACAACAGCAGGAGGGAAGCTAAGCTCTGTATGAGGTGGCCACTGGTCAAATCATGTACAAATCGTTTTATAATAGTAGTAATAACAGTTGACTCTCAGTCTGAGAGTCTCAGAGTGAGTGATGACATCATAATGTGGCGACTTTGTTTTGGCTGTGGTGGATACACTCTTGCTGTGGTGTGGAAGAAGCCAGAAGGACAGCATGATTTTTTCATTGGACTATGTTTTCATTGGACTACATTTATTGGAATTAAATGGATACCGACCTCACAACCTGTCCCAAGTTGCTACAGAACTAGAACTGTACATTTCGGGAGGACCAAGTTGACCAACAAGCAACAATGGTAACTATTTACTTTTTCATGTAAGCTTTGGTTGTGTTGGTTATTGCAGTAGTGATAACTTGAAAAGTAAATAAATAATACATCATAAAACCGTTAAGGCCCGTATCTGAAGGAAAATGAGGGGGTAAAACTGGCCGAAAACCGATATCTGCAGGCCAAAAAAACGAAATTGTGCGCGCGCACGCGCATCGCGCACGCGCATCGCGCATCGCGCACGCTTCGCGCGCGCAGGTCCCCCCCTATGCATTTCGTGGATCTACGCGGCTGGATGATAGGTTCATTATTTACCTATAGCATCCTATAGTTCAATTTCAAATGTTTATGAACGGTGCAAACCGCTCCTACATTGTCTGTTTGTCCCACGTCTGTTTGTACGTACGTCCCGGCCAAGCTTCAAGGAACACTAAATTAAACTAGAAAGTAGGGGTGGGCGATATGGAAAAATACAATATCACAATATATTTCCAAGCTGTATTACGATACACATGCAATCTTGCAAAACACATTTTGGCCTATTTGTGTATACATGTGACCTGACGGTCGCTTATCTCCCGATTAGGGAGTCTTACTGGTTTATGAAACCTTGCTAGAAAAATGTTAATTCATGAGTTTAGTTCTCTTGCAATGTTGCCTGCGCCAAAGTGTTCAAAAATATCATATCAAATATAAGTGCATAATAAATAACATAATTAAATACCACTGCATTCATGTCTTCATCATCTCTATTCATCGTTAAATATAAAATTCATTCATTTTGTGTGGCAAAGTCTCTCTTAAGTTGAACTTGTCTAAATAGCACTGCTAACTTAATTTTCTTTTCTTTATTTTTTATATTACGTTTAAACTGATGCTAGGATCACAGGTAAACCAATAGCCTAAACTAGCATCAGTCTCTCTTATGTTGATCTCAACTAAATAGCACCGCTCACTTCACCCTGGGTGTGATTTTTCTTTTTTAATAATACATTGTTTAGAGCTAGACTGATGCTAGGTTGGTTTGCCATGTGCTCCTAGTTTACTGAGGCACTACACTGTCTCTATGCCAGGGGTCTTCGACGTTTTCAGGCCAAGGACCCCTTAGCCGAGAGAGCGATGAAGCAGGGACCCCCAGATTCCATATAGTTTCATCGTTTGACAGCACAATCATCAGTGTATTTTGGATTCATGTCAATTTGATATGTAACCACTTGAACCGTCAATACTAAACTTGACCTTTCACTCTGTACTTAGTGTGCTCTTTTTTCCCCTCTACACCAAACCTCTCTGCCGGAAATAGCCGATCTACAAGCTCACAACGCTGCGAGGCGTTGTAAGCTTGTAGATCTGCTAATTTTGGCTAAAGTTCTCAGAATATGGACGTTAGGGTTAAAGTGGTTAATATAAAAAAGGAGGAAAAAAAGTTTCTATCACACAAAGATTTTAAGGACCCCCTGGAGTAACTCTGAGGACCCCCTATAGGGATCCCGGACCCCCTGTTGAAGACCCCTGCTCTATACATTTGCTACATGTGTGAACAAGCTCCATGGTGCCACCTGCTGGTCAAACATTCAATCCTCTGAACATTCCTGGGAAATATGGAAATCCCATTGAAAGATCTTTGCCTACAGTCTTAAAACTAGAGACAGATGGTAATGTCTTTTACAGAGGACTCAAGTTATGGTTGAAATAAAATCAACTGTGCGCACATGAATAGTTTCTGTGATTATGGCTACTTATGATTTTGTATGTCCTACAGAACGATGGGTCAGATTGTGGATTGTTAGTTCTTATTAGTAATCGCATATTATAATTGTTTGTACTTGACTGGGTTTTAGACTAGTATTATTGTTTTTGTACTTGATTGGGTTTTAGACTAGTATTAATGTTTACTGTACTTGACTGGGTGTTAGATATGATTATTGTATTATAGAAAAGCCTATTGTAAAATAGAAAAGCCTCCTGTGGACAGGTGATGAGAATTAGCACTTGTGCTAAAATCACTTATATCAATGCATCTGGTTCGTCCAATTTGATTGTGATGTCCATGTCAAATAAAAAAAACATAACATAACATATATATGTCGCTAACAGGGTAGACACACTACGCTGCACACGATAAAACAAGCAAGCATATGTCATTCGTGATTTTTTTTCATGGTAGGTAATTAATTCCCTTGATATCCTAGTGATACTGTAGATTGCGCGTGAGCCCAGTAGCAAATACAATCTAAAATCAGCCATTCTAAAAGCTCCGTATTCTCACAATAGATTAGCTACACAGAGTGTGATTCATCAACTGCATAAATAACAGAAAATAAAAGATAAATAGAAATACATACAATTTAATGAGTAGGACTGTCATTGTGTCCCGAATTTACTCCAACTGAAGGGTCACCAGCCCATTCGCCTAAAACGTATTCGCCACAACACATTTGGTCCTTTCGCCTGGCAATTTCGCCGTGGAGGAGAGCCTTTTCACCAGGCCTGTCTGGTCGATTCACCGCTGTTGAAGAGCCATTTCGCCTACCCTCAGACTGTCCATGTTTGCATGCCAGTGGTGTTACCTGTCAAACAACGGTGACGGCTATCCTTTGCACTGCAACTCCATAGAAATCACATTAATACAGATTAGAAGTTAGAACTATTTGAATCATTAGGGCCTTGTACAGAAAAAAAAGGCTCTTCAAGGCGGCGAAACGGCCTGACAGGTTAGGTGAAAAAACTCTCCTCCACGGCGAAAGTGTCACGCGAAAATACCAAATGCATGTAGGCGAAAAAATCAAAGGCATGACACCAACTGAAGTAGCGTCCCTACGAAGCTACTCTACACAAGGCAAGCTTGCTCTGTGGCTTAAAGGACAACTTAGTTTTTTTACAACAAGGGTTCATATTTTAGATTGTAATTAAAGAATATAAAAGAGGAGTGTTGAAATGATTTCATTTACTTCTTTCTATTGTTTTAGAGATTCTTATTTCAGTGGCTGGGGGCATGGGGGCATGCGGCTAAATATGTCATTTTACACAGAATAAGCCCATTCCCAAGATACAACGCAACTTTTCATGGTTGGATGTGACTTATGGGGGCTAGAAGTGTTACTGTAAATAGCAATAAAGAAACTGCTGGCTTATTGCGTCTAAAAAGACATTTAGCCACTTGTACGCATGCCCCCATGCATACGCATGCCCCACATTTTAGCACGGCAAACGCGATAAAACAATAGAACGAAGCAAATGCAAACATTTTAACACTCACCTCTACTTTTCCCTAATTACAATCTAAAATATGAACCCTTGCTGTAAAAAAACAAAGTTGTCCTTTAAGGACAACCTTATGGAAAGCTTAGAGCAAGCTTGCCTCGTCAAAATATGTGACTTCCATAGACCAGTGTTTCTCAACCACTGTGCCTGGGGACCTTTGGTGTGCCCCTGAGAAGGGTCAAGTGTGCCTCTTGAAACTGCTTGAAAGCCAGTATTGTATTTATTATTATAAAAATGATTTAAACTAGTGAAAACAGCCGATCTACAAGATCTGCTGTTTACACTACTGTTGTGCGACAGCCTTGTATGATGAAGCAGGGCTTTACTTTGTGAAGAAACGTACAAATTTGAAACTTGGAGATACAAGGTTTCTTCCCGACAGTGACGATATTTACACCCCCGTATTATGTTGGTGTGCCCATGGATTCTTGGGACATGAAAAGTGTGCCCATGCAGAAAAAAGGTTGAGAAACACTGCCATAGGGAATGAATTGGACGGTGCTTTGCCCCCCACTAAGTAAAGCACAAGGCATGTGCCATAATTTGCAAACCCGGCCAAAGAATGCATATCCTTGAAATAAAAAAAGGAAACGGCTTGAGAATCACTGGCCACTAGGGTTGTAAATCGCCAGGTACCCGACGATTCAATTAGTTTCCGATTCAGAGGGCTACGATTCGATTATAAATCGATTACCGATGCATCTCGATTCCATTCCATCTCACTGTGTGACAAAAAAACTAAGTGCTTTCTAATGAAAACAGATTAATTTACTTCCATTATATTTCATTGATAATATAAACAAATGGAAGGGAGTTGTTGTAGTAAAAAAATACAACATAAATTATAACTCAATACTTCTGTTAACCATCCAAAATCAAACAAAAATACTGTACATTAAGCAGCTTTCTTTTCAACATACAAAACATGTATTGGAATATATATAAAAAATAAAGTGATTTGATTCATAATCGTCCATGTTCGTTTCGCGATTAATCTATGAATCGATCATGAATGGTAAATGGTGCATTTATATAGCGCCTTTAACCAAGGCGCTTTATTACAGAAATTGAGCATTACATTCATCCATTCACACATACATTCATACACCAATGGCAGAGGAAACCATGCAAGGCACCAACCTGCTCACCTGGAGCAACTAGGGGCTCAGAGTAGAGATCTTCACGGGTCCAAATCTTTTTTTTTCCCGATTCCGACCTGTTCAAAAAATAATAATCAAATTACAAAACCAAAACCGAGGGGCCCCGTAACGGTCTCGTCCGATTCCGCCCCTTTCCGACTTTCTTTCTTTTTTTACAGACCGTAACCCGTGACATTTGTCCCCAAATCCGTTCTCCAAATACATATAATTTTGGGGCTCCTTCACATAAAAAAGTTTGAGCTCCACTAACATAGAAACATAGTTAAAAAAAAAAAGAAAAAGAAGAAATTAGCAGATCTGCAAGCTTGCAGTGCGGCACTCGGTGCCGCACTGCAAGCTTGTATTATCTGCTATTTTTCAGTAGTTAAAGCACAAAACCGCTATGAAGAACATTCATGGGGGGCCCACCAGTGAATCCTTGTACCCGGGGCCCAGAATTCACCCTTTGTTAGCCTTCTGGTTGGTCCCTGACTGACCAACCAGCAGGCTCTTTATGCCTTGTCCCACCCTGGTTCCACCTTTTTTATGTTGAATTTGCTAAAACATAATTTTTGGAGAAATAAAAAACATTTAAAAAACTTGATGACTCAATATACTGCCACTGAGCAGCTCCATTTTACTGAAACCAAGTTAGAAATTAGAATTGAACACACAGAATAACAATACGAAGCAACTGAATTAGTGGATGGAGTGTCCCACGAGTGTCCCACCAAGACACAGCAACCAATGTGTGTGAAGAGGGGTGGGACAATGGGTGGGACTTGACAAAGGGTGAATTTGGTGCGACACCCCTCCTTGCGGCCTCCACCAGGTCAGATGCTGTGGTAGTCCGAGTCCCTCCTTGCAGCCTCCACCAGGTCAGATGCTGTGGTAGTCCGAGTCCCTCCTCGCGGCCTCCACCGTCCACTCAGCCAGGAAGAAGGACAGGGAGCCCATGAAGCCCACCAGCACCAGGATGAGCAGCTGCCAGTGGAGCAGCAGGTAGTTGCTGTAGCCGAACGCCAGCGCCGCCATGATGGACTGTGAGTGTGTGGGAGGGGAGGGGGGGAGAAACACAAACACTATGTTACCAGTACGGCTCCGTCCAGACATTTGCGACAGCTATCGCGTCTGTATCGTCTGAGAATGAGGGAAGGAGGGGGATCCAATTCATTCTCAATGGAGGTCACATGTTTTTTTTGTCCCTTGCAAATCTCTTGGCCAAAAGACAGCCTTCGGTTGAGCAAGAGACACGGCAACGACATGAAACCACGTGACTTACATAGAGAATGAATTGGACCCCCCCTCCTCCCCTCATTCTCAAACGAGACGGAGAAAATGTCGCACGCATATATGTGATTGCGGCCTAAGACTCCCTAATCGGGAGATAAGCCACCGTCACGTCGCATACACAAACTTTAGAAGGCAATGGTAGCCAAGCAGGAGGGAATATGGGAAATGGGACAGATCCATGTTGATGACATGACTTTAGAGATACTGTGTACCACTTTGCAAAATCTGTAGGAGCAATGTCAAAAAAATTGTTTTGCAAGAATCGGCCTCATGGTGGCAGAAGAAGAGGGCCATGTGAGAGATCTATCCATCCATCCGATAGATAGATAGATAGATAGATAATAAAGGTATCTATCTATCTATCTATCTATCTATCTATCTATCTATCTATCTATCTATCTATCTATCTATCTATCTATCTATCTATCTATCTATCTATCTATCTATCTATCTATCTATCTATCTATCTATCTATCCATCCATCCATCCATCTATCTATCTATCTATCTATCCATCCATCCATCCATCCATCCATCCATCCATCCATCCATCCATCCATCCATCCATCCATCCATCCATCCATCCATCCATCCATCCATCCATCCATCCATCCATCCATCCATCCATCCATCCATCCATCCATCCATCCATCCATCCAATAATTTATTAATATCTAGAAGAAATAGGGCAAGTTAATTGGTGTCATCACAATCGAATCAAATGATTGTGCTGTAAGTGATCTTACTTGGTTAAATCACAATACTTTTAGTTGAAAAGTTGAAGTTGTATATTTTGATAGTAAGCATTGCTATTGACTGCTTTGTTCAGAAACAGGGGTTTCTCAAGCTCTTCAGCAAACACCTCTCCTGTGCTCTAATACCGCATCATTTCCAGTTGGCGACAGCTCGACTGTTGCGACGCGTTTTGAGCTTGTAAATCGCCTATTTTTTGGCAAAGAGATTTCATAGAGTGGAAAAAACAAAAATATGTTATTATTTTTTTCCAAGGGGCCACATGAACAACAGAAAATGTTGTGGAGGGCCGGGCCAAAAGGCAGTGCTCCCTGCAAGATGTGCTCCCCGCAAACTAAACACACGGCTTTACCTCCGAATAAATACTTAGCAGTAAAAACATTTTTGAAAACCCGGCATTCGGCATCGACTTTTCTTTTTTAGCCACTTTAGCCATTTTGATGGGTAAGGGAATATAATACAGGTCGTCTTGACGTGTGACAACATCCAATGATCACGCACACGTGCTGATGTACGCATTGCCTCCATATGTACATGAATGCAAATAAAATAAAAATATAAGAAATGCAGCTTTAGTCCATGCATGAGGTAAAATTAGAAAATGTTTATTTTGTAATTTCCCATTAACCCTACAAGGGCCGGTCAGAGTGAACCAAAGGGTGGCATACGGCCCCCGGGCCGCACAATGCCCAGGTCTAAATTAGAGGGTTTAAATGAGCCCCATTTCACCGTTTCACGTCAGATCGGCGACAGGATAACCGGGGTGAACCAGGCTTCGTTTGGATCCTTTTGCTTCCGGAGCAGGCAAGTTTTCTGAAAATAAACGGTGCCCTGAGTTCCCAGGCACTCGCTGTTCCCAGATACCGTCAAGCCCTATACCAGGGGTCTCCAACATGGGGTCTGGGTCCCCCTGTTGGGGGTCCTCAGAGTTACTACAGGGGGACTTCCAAATCTTTGTGTGATAGAAACTTTTTTCTCCTTTTTTATATGAACCACTTGACCCCTATAGCATCCATATCCTGAGAACTTTAGCCAAAAATAGCTGATCTACAAGCTCACAACGCCTCGCAGCAGCAAAGAGCTTTGGTGTAGAGGGAGAAAAGAGCAGACTCAGTACAGAGTGAAAGGTCAAGTATTTTTTAAAGTATTGACGGTTCAAGTGGTTAAATATCTGAAAACACAAATTGACATGAATCCAAAATACACTGATGATTGAGCTGTCAAACAATGAAACGATATGGAATCTATGAAGAGGCTGTCGCCGCTTGTGGGGGTCCCTGCTCCATCTCTCTCTCAACTAAGGGGTCCTTGGCCTGAAAACATTGAAGACCCCTGCCCTATACTGTATGTCGTACCTGAATGAAATAGAAGCAGGCGAAGGCCGGAGCGCTTTCCTCTCGCCACACAAAGCCGATGATGCTGAACAGCTGTGTGTTGAAACAGCTGTCTCCAAGACCCAACAGGAAGCTGCACAGCAACGCCACCGGTACACTGATACACACACACACACACACACACACACACACACACACACACACACACACACACACACACACACACACACACACACACACACACACACACACACACACACACACACACACACACACACACACACACACACACACACACACACACACACGCTATATATATTTACATCACTTGTGGGGACATTACATAGACTTCCATTCATTTTTATGCAAGTCCTGTGGCCTTACCCTAACCTCTATCCCTAAACCTAACCCCTAACCTTAACCCTAACCGTTGTGGGGACCTACTATTTTGTCCCCACATGCCACACTGTCAGAAGTCCCCTGCAGGTGACTGTGTGAACATGCGTTTAGTCCCCATACACACACACACACACACTTTTAGAACTTTTATTATTCTTTTTTTTGTATGTATATTTTTTTGAGTATGGGACTTCTACTTTTAACAGTATTGAAACTTTTCTTTAAGTAAAAAGTTTGAGTACTTTTTCCACCACTGACTGTAACCCCCTTTGTCCTCTTTCTTTCTTTCTTTCTTTCTTTCTTTCTTTCTTTCTTTCTTTCTTTCGTACTGTATTTAAATTTCTCTATGAAACACAGCTCCAAAAACTCCTCCTTGTCCTTAACAGACAAGGAGAAAAAAGAATCTACAAGCTCGCGAGCTTGTAGATTCACGCTGTCACGCTATGATTAATTGTCACTCAAATAATTGCGATTAATGATTTCATTGTTGTCGTTGACAATTACATTTCTGTTTGGCTTGTAGGCTTTGAAGTTGCACATGGCAGATATGACACATAACCTAAAATATACAAAGAAATGACACATAACCTAAATATACAAAGAAATGACTGACGTATTTGACAACCTTATACTTAAAAACAAACATTGATCGTGGAAATAGCCGATCTACAAGCTCACAACGCGCCGCATCGCGACACGTTGTGAGCTTGTAGATCTGCCATTTCCATTACTTTTTGAAAGAGTTTGAAACTATATTAACATTTCTCAACATGGAAACGATTATGACGATTATATGCAAAAAAGTTGCGATTACCTCAAATCATTGCGATTAGACGATTATGTAATAATTTTGACACCCCTGGGGGAGGGAGGGAGGGAGGGAGGGTCCTTACCTGGGGGTGATGTAGGCCTGCAGTGAGGTCCCCTCCTCGGGGGCGATGGGAGCGTCGCTGGCGATGTTGAGGAAGATCAGGTAGAAGGCCAGGAAGTGCGTGACGAGGCCCAGCAGCACCACGGGGTTCCTCCCCAACCGGTTGCACACGTTCAGCATCCCGAACACGCCCCCTCCTGGCCACGCCGAGAAAAGCAACCCAACCCGACCCCCACACAGAAAACAAATCGTCGTTGTCGGGTGGAAACCTTATATGTCCAAAACCCTTCGTTTTGCATTTATCATTTTAAAAATGATTTAAACTAGTGAAAACAGCCGATCTACAAGCACAGTGTGCTTGTAGATCGGCTGTTTTCACTACTTTTGTGCGACGGCCTTGTGTGATGAAACAGGGCTCTACTTTGCGAAAAGAACGTATACATTTTAAACTTGGAGATGCGAGGTTTCCACCCGATAACGACGAAATGGTAAATGGTGCATTTATATAGCGCTTTTTATTCCAACACGCTTTACATAGATTGTTGCATTACATTGACTCATTCACACACACATTCATACAACCTGCTCATCGGGAGCAATCGGGGGTTAAGAGTAGGGCTGCACGATAGGGACCAAATTTCATATCTCGATATCCATGCCAAATATTTCGATATTGATACGATATTACCGTACACATTTCATATTCATTATTACCCGGCTTGGTTGAATGCTTGATTCTGATTGGTCGAGCGCAGAAATCAGCTGTGAATTAATAGGCGTATAATGACCGCTATAATTCACCGCTGCCTCAACGGCTCAGGACACCTGCTGCATTCAGGCTGCACTGCGTGGATTTAGTGCCTTATGCAACATGTCAGCCATGTAAACAAACACATAGCGACATTTACAACTAAACGTTGCTCTCAAGAATGTTTTAAAAAACATTTGAGGCGAGAAATAGACGACGCAGTAACAGAAAATGGATTCTATTTGATCAGCACTTCCTTGTTTTCCCAAGGCGAGCGTGTTGCGCTGGGGGCGACGCACTTTCAGCCGTCTGTAAACAAGGAAATACTTTGTTTTGTTTTTAGTTTTGCGTCAAATTATTAATTGTATTTATTAGCCGGGTAATAAGTGCTATAATGCCTTGCTGCTTGGTCATTATGGCTTATATGGACACTTCAGGCTGATAATTCCCCTTGGCTGACGCCTCGGGGAATTATCAGCCCGTTGTGTCCATATACAGTAAGCCATAATGACCGCACAGCAAGACGTTATCGCATACATATTTGACGTGTTGCAAAAGTGAAAACTTAAGCATTATTCAAAAAACTGCATAATAATAAGTCAATATCACTCTTGTTTCCATTTTTAATAAGCCTATGCTTCAACTCAATTATATTATATTATATTACATTAACAATGTATGCCTTATTTGATGACAGCCAATTTTCAAGCACACAACTCGCCACGGTGTGACGCTTGGAGATCGGCCATTACAAAAAAGAGTTGAGTACTTTTGCTTTGGTACTGTAAGTATATACAGTACATGGATGTTCATCATGCCAATATTTGTACCTTTTGTAATTCTTTATATAGGCTTATAAAAAGCCTAGTGCTATACATACAGTATATCATCGTTATCGGGTGGAAGCCTCGTGTCTCCAAGTTAAGCCCTGCTTCATCACACAAGGCCGTCGCACAAAAGTAGTGAAAACAGCCGATCTACAAGCCGATCTACAAGCGATCCACAACGCCTCGCGGTGCGAGGCGTTGTGTGCTTGTAGATCGGCTGTTTTCACTAGTTTAAATCATTTTTAAAATGATAAATACAAAACAAACGGTTTTGGACATACATGGTTTCCACCCGACAACGACGATATAATTAAGCACTCCTTCTACCACGGGTTATGAAGACTCACCCAAGATCTCTCCTAAGCCAATGAAAATGCCAGAGAGGCCGATGAGGCTCTTGGCGTCTTGGCCAAACTGCGTCATGGCGCCGATGCACGTCCCGTACACCCCACTGTAAAAGGTCAGCTCCAGACCTGCTCCGCGGAAGAGATTTATGTGTTTCATAAATAATGAACAAGGCCTTATGTGCCACAAGGCACAAAGTGGATAGGTAACAGGTAATAAATAATGAACACAAGTAGGGCTGTCACAATTATTACATAATCGTCTAATCGTAATTTTTTCAGGTAATCGCAATTATTTTGCATAATCGCCATAATCGTTTCCATGTTGAGAAATGTTCCTATAGTTTCATTCACTTTCAAAAAGTAGTGCAAATAGCAGATCTACAAGCTCAACGCGATGCGACGCGTTGTGAGCTGGTAGATCGGCTATTTCCACTATAATTGTTATTTTTTAAGTATAAAGTTGTCAAATATGTCAGTATTTTCTTTGTGTATTTTAGGTTATGTGTCATATCTGCCATGTGCAACTTCAAAGCCTACAAGCCAAACAGAAATGTAATTGTCAACGACAATTAAATCGTTAATCGCAATTATTTGAGTCACAATGAATCGTCATGTAAAATGTTATAATCGTGACAGCCCTAAACACAATATTTAGGCATATTACGATGTTTAGGTAGTGTCATTCTTAAGCAGTGATTTCAAGCATTTTGTTTTTAATTATTATTTCAATACATTTTCAAACAATCCAAAAAAAAGCTTAGTTTTCTCATGAATTAAAAAAAAAACAAATTCAATATTTTTTTTCCAGTAATATCATGACGAAATCACAGAAAGAAAAATAAACAAATAAATTCCATACGTTTGAAGACAAACGTTCAAAAAGTGGTGAAAACAGACGATCTATAAGCTCACAACGCTGCACGAAGCGACACAGCTTGTAGATCTTCTTTTTTTAACTAGTTTGGGTCCCGGCGAACATATAATTTCTGCTCAGTGGAAGAGCGAGCAAAGGTCCCAAATCCACACACTCCGCAAAGTCCTAATCTGTGATTCGGGAAAAAGCACGAAAAGAGGCGGCACACGGCTGCAGCGTTTCATAAAAAAATGAATATGTAGAAATATGATATTAGTATCGTTCTAAAGCTAAAGCTAGTTTCCTGCTGCTCCACATCCAGCGCAACCAGTTGAAGAAATCACAGAATGACACTATAATGAAATATCCAAGACCATAGAGCATGGTTTACTGGTGCCACTAAAAATCATTTCCTCATAAACTTTCACAAAAATATTTATAACAATTATTTTAAGCCTAGAACCAAGCCATCTAGGATGGCAGTGAATCATGACCATGACCAAAATCGCTAAACAAAGGGTATTTATCAAATAATTAAATATCAAGATATGTTTTTATATAGGATCAAAGGTTTTATCGTCATGATTCACTGAGACCCTGCCTGGATGGCTTGGTTCTAGGCTTAACATAATTGTTATAAATATTTTTGTAAAAGTCTATGGGGAAAATGAATGGGAGATTTTTAGTGGCACCAGTAAACCACCGCTGCAAAGCTCTATTAGGGTTCATGTTTATGTGGACCAACCTGCGTACGCTATAGTGACGCTGAGCAGTAGCATCTCTTTGGTGACCAACAGTTTACAGGCTTTGACTGCAACGAGATTGAGAGAGGGAGATTGATTAAAAAGTACAGAACAGAACTCATATTTTTGAGACCATTGTTTACAATGGTTTGTAATGCAAGTGCAGATGTGTTGCCACTCGATGTGGAGACACAATCCAAGATGGCCGCGGTGTGAGCATGGTCAATGCGGGCTGAACTCACCAAAAGCATCCTTAGCCTTGGCACACGTGCCTGCACTGGGTGTTCTGCAAAGATGAGGAGGAAATGTTTAGAAGAAATAGACAGAATGGGTAGCACTGTGAGAATCACAGGTCTTCTTGTTTCTTTAGATAAAAATAAAACAAAACATTTATTTTGCGCTGCCAGCATCTTTGAGTTTCTATGGTCGAAATTTGGTTTGGATAAGTGAAAAATATGAAATATCATTCTACCATGTCTCCCTACAGTGTTGATTTGTACAGCAAAATTAGTCATAGTCTTCTGAATAAAAGTTTGTTTAGTTTTAGTCATATATTAGTCATCTGAAAGGTTTTAGTTGACTATATCTCATGAGATTTTCATCAAACTAAATGCCTTTTTTACTGACTAAAACTAAATCAAATCCCTGACATGATGACTAAAACCCCTAGTTGCTCCCGGTGAGCAGGTTGGTGCCTTGCATGGTTTCCTCCGCCATCGGTGTGTGAATGTGTGTGTGAATGGGTGAATGTAATGCACAATCTATCTAAAGCGCCTTGGATAGAGGCGCTATATAAAAGCACCATTTACCATTTAAAACTAAGACTAAATATGTTGACAATTTCGTCAACAAATAGAAACTAGACCGGTTCCGAAATAATAATCAAATTACAAAACCAAACCCGAGTGGCCCCGTAAGGTCGCGTCCGATTCCGTCCCGTTCCGACTTTCTTTCTTTTTTTACAGAACGAAACCCGTGACATGTTGTCCCGAAATCCTTTTATTTCCAAGGTTCCGAGAGACCCGACCATTAAATCCCCTTTCATGTACCGAGATCCCTCACTCACGGCAGCTGTGCGGCGTGAACTTGTGCCAAGGAGGAATCTAATATTAACATCGAAACAAATGCAAGGGATAAAGGAATACTTTTAGGCTATTTTCTATCAACAGAGGCAAGTCATTTTCGGTTTGTTTGTCATGGTTTAACTTGTAGGCGAGTGCTTTCTCATCAGCCTGACGGGCGACAGCAGGAGAAGCTGCTACGCATCACGCACACGCATGCATTACGCACGCACCAAGCTCTTTTTCCCCCGCAGTAAATCTGATCTTAGACCAGCATTATCATCTCACAGTTACAGCCATTCTTCATGTCGCTGCCTCGCGGCTAATAACGGACCTGAATCTGATCCTAGGTCAGCCTAAACACAGCACAGCACACACGTTAAACACAACTCCAGTTCGTTCCGTATCCTGATCATAGCGCAGCAGCGCACGCCAGCGCACACACACACATTGATTGATTGCTTGCTTTACAGTTTGCATAAAAAGCAGAAAAGACACACGTCACACACACAGTGCAGGTCCTGGGTCCGCTCGGGTTATACACATGATGATTACAGTCCCGTGTTCCGAAGTGTTCCGAGGGAAATGCGACCGTTTCCAACCCGGCTACTAGTGATTATGATAAAACACTGACCGAACCCGGTACGGGTCTCTCGGGTCCTCGGGTAATTTCAAGGTCGGGGCCCCACAAGCTCACAGCTTGTAGATCTGCTGTTTTCAGCATGCAACCAGTGTACAATCAGGGGTGTCACACCAAATTCTGGGCCCTGGGTACAAGGATTCACTGTGGGCCCCCCATGTGCTTTAACTATTGAAAGATAGCAGATATACAAGCTCACAGTGCGGCACCGAGTGCCGCGCTGCAAGCTTGTAGATCTGCTATTTTTGAAAATTTTTACATTTGTGCAAGTTTTTGAATATTTCAAATCCTTCCAAGGTTTTTTTTTTTAAAAACCTATGTTTCTATGTCAGTGGTGCTCAAACTTTTTCATGTGAAGGACCCCCAAAATGATATGTATTTGGCCACGGACCCCCATCTCAAAATATTTAGCTCTAGGGACCCCCCAGTCAGAAGCAACATTTGAGTTACAAATGTTTGCTTAAAAAATACATGTATTGGAAGATTTGCACACATTTTCACGACTTTTCAAAAATAGCAGGTCTACAATCTCGCAGCGCAGCACTCGTAGCCGCACTGTGAGCTTGTAAATCTGGTATTTTTCAATAGCTTTCACTAGCTTTTCTAAATACTTGGGCAACTCAGTCCCACGGACCCTCATCTCAAAATATTTAGTTCCAGGGACACCCCCAGAATCAAAATTTGAGTTACAAAAGTTCGCTTAAAAAATACATTTGCGCACATTTTCACGACTTTTCAAAAATAGCAGATATACAAGCTCACAGCGCGGCACTCAGTGCCACGCTGTGAGCTTGTATATCTGCTATTTTTCAATAGCTAAAGTATAAAATACTGAAGGCCCCTCCATCTTGGGCCCTAGTATCTCAGTCCCACTTTTCCCCCCCTTGTGACGCCCCTGGGGCTTTTACTTACTGCTCTGTGGAGGAACTCTCTGACGACGAGTCCACCAGGAGGCCCGGTCCAGACGTCGTCTCCGAGGACGACGTGGGGTCAGGGTCCTGCTTCCTGATGAGGAAGAACAGGAAGCAGCCCACCAGGCTGATGACCGTGAGCGAGATGAACACCGTCTGGCGTGCTTTGTCTGACACACGCACACGCGGACACACACACACGATGGACACGCATGTGCCCACGTTAAAAAGTGGCAGTAAATGAGAAAAAAACCTCCCTCCCTCGAGATACGCAAAAACATGAATTTTAATTACTTTGCATACACCGACAATAAAGTAATCTTCTCCATCCGTTCCATGTAAAAACTGTGATTAAAAAAAGAAACATCTAAAATACAGTACCTGTTATGTGAGTTTGATGGTGCCATGCAAAATATATATAGAGGTTTCCAAAGAACAAGCTGCAAAGAGAGACATGGACATGTTCAAAGAGTATTTACACACAAACACACGGCTGTGCACAAAACACAGCTAGTCAATAGCGGCATTTTCATAAAGCTGTTTTTTTCTTTTTTTGCGCATCAAGGCTTTTCCGCATACATCATTTTGTGGAAACATTTCAAATTTTGCAAAAACTTTCATTTTTCGCAAAAACATTTTTGCGCTTAGAGGTGGATTTTGGGGCTTTATCGAAAAAACGAAACACGCATCAGTGCAATGGAAACAGGTCAGCCTACTCTGTTCTAGTTGAGGAGGGTGTCTGAAACACAGTGAGCGGTGAGCGCGCGCGCACACACCGCAGCCCTCCGCTGTTCTCGGAGAGGCAGGGGAGGTATGCCAATGTTGTTTTTGATTTAGTTTTAGTCATAGTCTTTTGAATAAAATGCCATTAGTTTTAGTAATAATTTAGTCACCTGAAAAGTTTTAGTTTTAGTCAAATTTTAGTCGATTAAATATCATTGCGTTTTTAGGCGACTAAATCTACTGTTGATTTAGTCAACTAAAATGTGTTTTGGCAGGCCTTGATGGCATCGTAATGACCGATTTTACACTTGGTTGCGTGCTGAAAATAGCAGATCTACAAGCTCACAAAGCGTCGACGCGTTGTGAGCTTGTAGATCGTCTATTTTCAGCACCCAACACCTGAGAGCAACCAAACATAAAATTACTCTCTTCTCCACCAGTCCCTCCCTGACGTTTTAGTCTAAGAATCACATTTTATCATTGAATGGAAAAACAGGCAAAATGCACATTTTCTTTTTCGATTTAATGATGATTCGCTTCCTATTTTCAAAAAAAGCGTTATGGATACGCAGCTAATGACGCCAAGTAAACAAGAGTCACCTGAACTGCAGCAAGGCCCAGAATATGCCACTGTTCCTGCCGATGGTCGTATCACTGGAGTTGACGGCCAGCACATAGCCCTGGGCCGTCCACAACACTGGAAGTATAGATCACATAGATCAGAGGACAGAATCTGAACCCTGGCATATTGAGTACACCAAGGTTTTATGTTAGAAATGTGGAGTATGGGTTCCCAGCATTTAGAAACTGCCGGATGCTAACTTGCATATGTTGAGCAATTTTCATAATTTGCCTAATTCGATTTGTTTAGCATAATCCTCCATAATAATGGATAATATGTCAAAAACTGATTGGCTGATTTGAACAATATTGGAGTGGTTTTGGGGGTTATTGAGAATGCTGAATCCATTTCTGACATTTTCTAAATTCAAAATGGCCGTTTTAAACCGGAAATTGCCATATACAACATAAAAAAGTATCAAAATCACCCCACTTTAAGTTGGTATAAGGCCATTTCCGGTTTAAAACGGCCATTTCGAATTTAGAAAATGGATTCAGCATCCTCAATAACCCCCAAAACCACTCCAATATTGTTCAAATCGGCCAATCAGTTTTTGACATATTATCCATTATTATAGGGGATTATGCTAATTAAAGCTAATTATGCAAATTATGAAAATTGCTCAACATATGCAAGTTAGCATCCGGCAGTTTCTACATGCTGGGGACCCATACTCAACATTTATGACATAAAGCCTTGGTGTACTCAATATGTCCGGGTTCACAATGGGGCTCTATGGGCTGGCAAGTAGACTACCAGGGGTCTTCAACGTTTTCAGGCCAAGGACCCCTTCCTTGGTTGAGAGAGAGATGAAGCAGGGACCCCCACAACCTTTTCATAGATTCCATATAGTTGCATCGTTTGACAGCACAATCGCCTGTGTATTTTGGATTCATGTCAATTTGTGTTTTCAGATATTTAACCTTATCTAATGAACTTGACCTTTCACTCCGTACTTTTTTCTCTTCGACACCAAACCTCTTTGCCGAAAATAGACGATCTACAAGCTCACAACGCCTCTCGGGGGAAAGCCTGGTGATCGTTTACAACGGGCCATTTGATGCGGTCTAGGCGGAAACCACAAGCAGAAGAAGTGTTGGTTCCCCCTGTTTGTTTCCCCAAACCCAATTAAAATGCTCGAATAGCCTTGTGTAGTCTTGCCAGTCGCTACCAGTTGGACTAAAAGATGCATATACCAAACGAATTCTCCAAAAGCAAAACTACACTGCTTCAAGGGTTTTATTAGGTAGGCCTTAAAAGTATGCTCTTGAGTGCAGGGGAAATATTTGGGGTTAAAACTGTTTCCGGTTTAATAGTTCCGGCCAAAGTGTAGTCCGTCTAGGACTACAACATGACGTAGAGTGGTTTCCGCTCCCGACCGGATCAAACCCTGAAAAGTGAAGGGACCCTCCCTAGGCTAGGAGAATGCTATTTCTCAAACTTTGTTTGAAGGGTCGTAGGCAACCTCGTTCACATTTTATTTGCAAATTGTTCAACCATTTGAATTGATATACGAGAACAAACAAACAAACGTGATATTTCATCACTTTCATTTTACCTGCTGCTGCTACGCCAACGAGTACAGAGGCTGTATAAAAGGTCCATGTATAAGGATGTATGAACATGGCAATGTAGCCACTGCAGGAGGGGAGAAGAACAACATTCACATGTCATTAGGAGAGACTGGCACAGCTAGTATATCTCTGCTGTTGGGCCGAAACCTCCTAACTCCAAAATGTTCATTTTCGGGAAAATGAGCTCATGTGATTTTTTTACTACTTTTCATTGGTTCAATATTATTTTAACCAACACACAGATGGGTGTTCAATAGCAAATATTTATGAGAAAAAAGAAAAAAAAAGAGAGGGCCAATCGGGTGGTTTGGCAGAAAGTGTGAGTTAGGAGGTTTTGTCCCAAGCACTTTTTACTACTTTCCATTGGTTCAATATTATTTTAACCAACACTCAGATGTAAAGGGTGTTCAATAGCCCTGATTTATGCCACAAAGTTGAGAGGTTTTGGCCAGACAGCGACGATATGTAAAGATGGGGTGCCATTAAAAAAAAAAAGAAGAAGAAAAAAAAAAACACCAGGTATGCCTGGTTGTCATGGTGGGTGGTGACCAAGCTGAAGGTAGCCATACCCACAGTGTGTATGGTAAAAGGGGAGGGATGATTTTATGATGTCATTAAATCAATGTTTTTTTGATCGGGCCTTTTGACTTGGGGGCTTTCAGCTCGCAGGAAGAAACCAAAAAATACACAGTGAAGGCAAATTTGCACATTATAAGCACACCCGGGGGTCTATTAGAGTAATGTTAACTCCATAGACACATAGAAAACAGAAAAAAGTACAAAATTATGGTACCACCTCTTTAACTGAAAGACAAGCGGTGTGTGTGTGTGTGTGTGTGTGTGTGTGTGTGTGTGTGTGTGTGTGTGTGTGTGTGTGTGTGCGTGTGTGTGTGTGTGTGTGCGTGTGTGTGTGTGTGTGTGTGTGTGTGTGTTACCTGTATAAAAGTCCACTAAAGAACATGGAGAGCTGTGGTCCTATGACCGCGACCACTGAAGGAGCAATCATGTTGGATGCAGAGAACACACCATAGATGATGGACATGCTACAAGAAGGACAGGACAGGACAGGACAGGACAGGACAGGACAGGACAGGACAGGACAGGACAGGACAGGACAGGACAGGACAGGACAGGACAGGACAGTTAGATGGAAAGAGTCCGCTTGTACAAACATCCATTTATTGAAACCTTAGTTCTGTGGGTCCCCAGATGATTAACTTAATGTGCAACATTGTTTTCTCACGCAACAGTAAACAAACCAACATACCGTTTAAGTGTATAGAGGGTAACACTTGTAACACTTCTATAATGACAAATTAAACATTGACCAAATGTTCAAATACTAGAGGCAGAAATTGTGAAAATACCTGATCCTACATGCTCACAACGCCTCGCAATGTAGATCTGCTATTTTCACAATAGAACCATAATTATACAAAATTCTCTTAGTGCTCGTCAGGGTGGGGTGGTCCCCAGTTAAAATAGGAGAACCAGTGGTTCTCAAAAGATTGAGAACCACTGCCCTAGTTCAGTGGTTCTCAATCTAGTTCAGTGGTTCTCAACCTGTGGGTTCGGGACCCTAAGGGGGGGTCTCCAAATTATTTTGGGGGGGTCCCCAGATAATTAGCTTAATGTGTTTTTTCACTGAACAGTAAACAAACGAACATAAATGTATAGACTATAGAGGGTATCTGCACATTTCTAAAGTGAGAATTTTAGTTTTTAACTCATTGAGTGCCAGCGCCCTCTAGGGGCCAAAGAATGCCAGCGCATCTCTCATAGGCGAGCGCTTTAGCTTCCAGGACTTCAGCTTCCAGGACCTGACGTGCTCACGTTCATGCACGGCATGGAAATGTCCCGGATGAAGATGCTAACAGAATGGCTATTCCCATTTTGTCATCTAAAAGATCATTTTTGGGCGATTTCGCCGTAAATAAACCTCGCGCCGCTTCCCTAAAACACAAAAAAGAGATATAAGCCTTTAAAGATGCGGTCTTTCATTGGATTAGGCGGAGATTGGCGATTGCGTTCGCAAATTACGGCCGGCCGGGACGTTGTTAGCTTTCGGCTAGTAGCTACAAAAATCAAGCCAGGCTTCAGAAGGCCTCTTATCATTTTTATTCATTTCATTAAATATCCCGATCTAGTTCGGGATAGGCACCCTGGAATACGTCGCGCCGCCTACAATGAACATTGGGTGAACATTGGGGGGGTCTAAACTTTATTTTAAACCATTTTCAATGGAATATATCGTCGGACAGAGTAGAATGGCTTGCTGGCTAGCGGCTAGCGAGCCGGGACCACCCACGTTGCTCCAAGCAGCTCGGGGTAAGTAAAATAGCAAATAAAAATTGTTTTTGATCCAGAATATCCCGAACTAGTTCGGGATAGGCACTGGATGAGTTAATACTTCTACAATGACAAATTAAACATTGGCCAAATTGTCAAATATTATAGGCAAACATTGTGAAAATAGCTGATCTACATGCTCACAACGCCTCACAAACGCGAGGCGTTGTGAGCATGTAGATCTGCTATTTTCACAATAGAACCGTGTTTTACAAAATGTAATGGCTCAACTCTTAGTGCTCGTCAGGGTGGGGGGTCCCCAGTTAAAATATGATTATTTTGTGGGTTGCGGCCTGAAAAGGTTGAGAACCACTGCCATAGTTGACCAGAGTCCCCCAGGGGTTTATGGGGTCCCCCTCCTGTTTCCCCCTCTACACTACATAGACCATCTTTGGTGAAAATAGACAAACATGTAGATCGGCTATATTTGAAGGGATGCTCACCCCAGAATAGGGATGCTATGGTTCTTTTGGAGATTCTCATCTCACACAAACGTTGCCTGACAAAAATAACTACTAGCCCATTTTATCAATTTAGTTTTACTCTGCCAATTGCTCCATGGCAAAAAAGAAAAAGAAAAAAAGAACTATGAAACAAGCTATTTAGGCCTAGAATTATTGAATGCTTTAACTATTGAAAAAATATTTAGTATCATTTTAAACTTGAAGTACAAAGTTATTTTCAGTCAGTTCTAACCAAAATGGCTATTATCTCAACATTTTCCTCGCAACATAATCACTAAAATATCGTCACTGTCGGGCAGAATCCTCGTATCTCCAAGTTTCAAATGTTTATGTCTTTTGGTAAAGCAAAGCCCTGCTTCATCATACAAGACTGTCGCACAAAACTAGTGAAAACAGCCGATCTACAAGCACACAACGCCTCGCGATGCGAGGCGTAGTGTGCTTGTAGATCGGGGTGCCTCGGATTAAAAAAAATATAAAACGTTCAACAATGTAGTCATAAATTACCTTGTGTATCCACTGCCATGGAACTCTGAGCTGTTGAAGCTCTTCAACACCGTTTGCTGGGAAGACAAAGAAAATGGACGGTTATGCCTGGTTTATACTTCCTCGTACAACGGTGTCACGTGCAAATAGCTGACCTTGTAGGTTATTGGCACCGTTGCAAAACGAAGTAGAAATTAGGCATTACAGTATAGTTTGATTGCTGAGGTTCTATGTAATCAATATGATCAGGACAAAATGAAGAGGTTCTAATCAATCAATACCATAAGGATTGATTGATGAGGTTGTGTGTAAACAATATGATCAGGATTAAATGAAGAGGTACTGTAGGTAGGGCTGTCACAAATTATTACATAATCGTCTAATCGCGATTATGTCTTTTTCATAATTGTCATAATCGTTTCCATGTTGAAAAATGTTTAAATAAGATGAAAAATAAAAAAAGTGGCAATAGCAGATTTACAAGCTCACAACGTGTCGCGATGCGATGCGTTGTGAGCTTGTAGAACGGCTATTTCCACTATCAATTTAAGTGCAAGTATAACGATGTCAAATATGTCAGTAATTTCTTTGCATATTTAGGTTATGTGTCATATCTACCATGTGCGACTTCAAAGGCTAAAAGCCAAACAGAAAAGTAATTGTCAACGACAAAAACTAAATTAAATCATTAATCGCAATTATTTGAGTGACAATTAATCGCCATGAAAAATGTCATAATCGTGACAGCCCTAACTGTAGGCTATACAGTGTGTGTGTTGCTGCTCGCGAGCAAGCCTGGCTCTTTAGTTGAGTGGTAACGTACGCGACATCGGATACATAGGTCCCGGGTTCGCCTCCCGGCCGAGGCTACATTGGTGGCAGCGGTACACATAGGTACTGTCGGAGTGCTCCGTCAGTTCCTTGGATATTGTAGACAGACTGTCAGTGGAGCCTAGCTACTGACTGGCACGTGTGGACGTGCTTCCAGGTAGGGGGGGGGAAGACCGTAGGCTATACAGTGTGTGTTGCTGCTCTTTAGTCAAGTGGTACGCGACCGGCCAAGGCTACAGTTCTACTGTATGTATATGAGGTTCCATGTAACCAGTAAGACTCCCTAATCGGGAGATAAGCGACCGTCAGATCGCATACACAAACTTTAGAAGGCAATCGTAGCCAAAATGGGACAGCTTCATGACATGACTTTAGCTTTGTGTGATTTTAGGCCAAAATCTGTAGGAGCAGTGTCCAAAAATGTGTTTTGATTTGGCCTCATGGTGGCGCTAGAAGAGGGCCATGTGAGAAATTTGGGGTGGATGATGATTTGCCATCCAAGGAGTGTGTTGCAAAGTTTGGCATTGATAGGGCCAACGGTGGCATAGATATGACTAGGGCAAAAGTGTGACGTGACGGACAGACTGACAGACAGCCGGTGGAGCTTTTCATAGTAACTGCGACCTGGCGGTCGCAATCAACATAATCAGGATTACTTGAGGTTGTGTGTGATCAATATGATCAGGATTGACTGATGATGTCCTGATCAATATGATCAGGCCTAAATCAAGAGGTTCTATGCAATCAATATGATCAGATGTGTGTAATCAATGATATCCAGTTTGTTACCTCTATGTTGCCACATGTTGTAAAAGCAGTGAACATGAACATGAAGGCAAATCCCAGGATGATGATGTTCAACAGCGATCTCCCCTCTGGAGACATGATGACGTGTAGTGTGACAACAAGTCAAGTGTAATCAGTGTCTACTCCTCCTAAATGGAACAGAAAAAGACACACATTTATATACAGTAATCAACTCCAGTTTATTGTCACATCATGCAAAAGGTGTATAAGTGATTAGGTGAGTGTCTTTGGTGCAAGCTTCACACAAATATTGCAAGCCCACTAGCCAAGTTCCATTTATTTGTATAAACATGTCTTAAAACAACAGGAATTGCTTTCCAGTCAGGAGAAAGATGACATCTAGAAGGCATATGAAAAATGCAAGGTCATGATTTTTCCTTGGCCTCTAGGCAGTGCGCATACAAAGGTTTACACGCCACCATGAGGCTGATTTGACAATATCTAATTTCCTTCCTCTGTCTAGTGGGAATGTGTGTGTGCACAATATCACCAAAATTGCAGGCTGTGTTCATGAATTGAGGCATTTTGTTCAAAACAGAGCAATCCTGCAAACTTTGGAAGCCAGTCTTGGCCAATGAGGATGGAATATGGACAATCAGACAGCCTGTAGAGCTACTGTCTACCGATTTGCGTGATTTCTGTACTAAATCTGTAGAAGTACTATCATAAATTGTGTTTTGCAAAAAACGGCCTCATGGTGGCGCTAGAACAGGCCCATGTGAAAACAAATGTGGGGCAGAGGTTCTGAATTGGCATTCAGGGAATGTGTGTGCAGTTTGGCAGCGACCGGGCCAGCAGTGCCGGAGATTAGTTGGTAGCTAAACAAACACATTCCCTGGATGCCACACAGGTACACATGGACGGACAGACAGGGTGCAAGACAGTCTCAGCCATGCCTTTCGGCCTGGTGGAGACAATCATGACACATTACAGCTAGGGGTGCCCAAAGTGCGGCCCGGGGGCCAAATGCGGCCCGAGGACAAATATTATACGGCCTGTGACTTTATTCCCATAAATTGTTTTATAAACGGCCCGTCAGCACCGCCAAACAAGAATATTTTCCCAGCGTATAATTTGTCAGGATTGTTCCCTGTTGTCTCGAGTGAAGGGGTCAAAGAAAGGCTATTTTAGTGTCATTTTTACCTGGCACATCCGGTAACATTTTGGTAATGTGAGTTATTTGTGTTTTGTTCAGAGCACACACCTGACAAAAGAACATTGATATTAAATATTGATGATAGTTAAATAGTCGTTTAAATGCGTATGCCTAGATTTAGTCGGCCCTTAGGGTGTTTTTATATTTCCTAAAGTTCACCCCTGCATTACAGGGTTCAGAGAGAGCCACACGTTAGGCAAACATACTAAAATCAGAAAACACAATAGAAGCCAACCCAGAGACAATGATCAAAAGCATTTTAAATAAAGTATAGGGCCTAATGCCAAAGTAGTAGCCTATGAGTAAATACAACAATAAATGTCAAAGTGTGTGACAGTTCCTCATTCTAAAACCAAACAGCAGCAGATCAAATACCCATACACAATGTATTGCATGTACAGTAGGCTATCCATAGCGTTGGACACAAAGTAGTAAACTAGAAGGCTAAAATAATTCATCCACAAGTTGTCAGCAATCCCAGAAGTACACGGTTTGACCTTTGATCACAAGAGTCATTTATTGCAGTGTTTGTTTGCGTTATTATCATATGAAATCAAACTCACCTTCTGTCTGCATGTAGTTCAACCCTGTGGCTGCTATAGTTTGTGACAGGCTGACAGCTCATAGCGACCTCATCAACATGGTACTTTAGCTGAGTAAGAAATAATACATATGTTATGATAATAATTCAAGAGCTAAGAAACAACTCTTTGATTAGAGTAGGACAACGAATGAAGTAGTCTTTCGACTGTTTCCAGGCAGCTCTTCTTCTGTTTTTCATTCCTGCAGCGTAGACAATGCACAGCGTATTACTGCCCTCCACAGGTCGGTAGTATAACTCATTTGACATTATCCTCAGTGAACATTATTTATAGCAGTGGTGGAAGCCTCTAGTAATAGCTTACTCATTATTTTTAAGTAAACTGCTATGTAGAAATACTCTGTTACAAGTAAAAGTCCAGGATTATAAATAGACTTTACCAAAAACATTTTCAAATGCATACAATGGGTAAAAGATCTTTTGAAAATAGCAGATCTACAAGATGTGACGCATTGTGAATGTATTTAGATGAAAATGAGAGACTGTGAGAGAATTACGAGATCATAAAACTTTATTCAATCAACAGAGTATAATACATGAGTTTGTATTTCATCAAGTCAAGCTGCCTATCTTCATGTTTCTCTGTTAACCCATTTAGGCCTAGACTTATTGAATGCTTTAACTATTGAAACATAGCAGATATACAAGCTCACCGAGTGCCACGCTGCAAGCTTGTAGATCTGCTATTTTTGAAAAAGTTGTGAAAATGTGTGCAAATCTTTGAATATATGTATTTTTAAAGCATACGTTTGTAACTCAAATTTTACTTCTAGGGGGTCCCTGGAACTGAATATTTTGAGAAGGGGGCCCGTGGACAGATTCATATCATGTTGGGGGTCCTTCACATGAAAACCACTGACACAGTAGTCTCTGAAGAACAGACTAGACTAACTGAGCTCCAGTTAAGTGAAAAGGACCTTTTCTTTGACGATGGCTGGTCAGATTGCTGACATAGAAATAACCTTAGAACCTTAGAAGGATTCAAAAGACACTTATAGAATCGGGTCAAAATTCTAATTTTTATTTTTCTAAAATGGCAGATCTACAAGCTCGCAGCGTGGCACTCTGTGCCGTGCTGTGAGCTTGTATATCGGCTATTTTTCAGTAGTTAAAGCATAAAATAATAATACACCATAATGTGTACCCGTTCTGAATGAAAATAATGTCCATCCACCCACCACACCCTCCTGATCCATTCTTTGGCCTATGTCTTCTTAGTGCTACGACTATGTCAGTCAGTCCATTGGTCCATCCGTCTGTCTGTCCAACACTTTGGTCCCAATTGAACAACAATGTCCTCATAAACTGTGGGCTTCTTCAGTGTAACTTCACGGCCCCCAGACAGAAAGCTACGAGGAGGCGCCGGGGCTTGGACAGGGCTGGGCGGAGCTACGGCTGATCGGCAGCTCCTTCGACAAATCGGAGAGCGGGCTTCGATGACAGGCTTTTGGATCAGCCAATGGGGAGAATTCAGCCACCTGAGAGAGAGAGAGAGAAAGAGAGAGAGATTTTTTCATAATCAAC
This sequence comes from Nannobrachium achirus, assembly GCF_963921795.1. NCBI lineage: Eukaryota > Metazoa > Chordata > Actinopteri > Myctophiformes > Myctophidae > Nannobrachium > Nannobrachium achirus. The sequence continues at coordinate 66,632,188 of NC_137813.1, forward strand.
TAAATCGATTATATTAGCCACTTGAACCCTAGTGTCCATATTTTGAGAACTTTGGCCAAAAACAGAAATTTAATTTATCATGATATCATCCTCCATCATGCACTGGGATTAATTCACCTTTTATTTGCCAGGCTGTCAGACCAAAATGTACGTTTTCAGGAAAATGAGCTCAAGTGGAGTTAGGAGGTTTTGACCGAAGGGCTTTTACTAGTTTTCATTGGTTCAATATTATTTTAACCAACCCACAGAGGTAAAGGGTGTTCAATAGCACATATTTATGAAAAAAAGAGAGGGAAACTAGCAGATCTACAAGCTCACAACGACGCGTTGTGAGCTTATAGATCGGCTATTTTTGGCAAATGTTCTGCCCCAGGATAATGGATGTTTTGATTATCGCGATAATATCGTAAATTGTGATTTCTTTGGTCACAATAATCGTGATATAACATTTTCATATCGTCACATTCCTACTTACGGGGACGTAGGCCAGGTTGTCGCGGAGGCAGGCGTCCTGCAGCTCGCCACGCAGCGCAGTCACATGACCGCGCTGGGCGGAGATCTCCTGCTCCAGCCAGCCAATCCGAGAGCCCGCTGCCTGGTAGAGATCAGCGAACGTGGAGACCAGCCTCTAGAGGGAGCCAGAGAGACAGTTACCTTTTCTGTTAAACCAGTGGTTCTCACACTTGGGGTCGGGACCCCAAGTGGGGTCCCCTAATTATTTTGTGGGGTCCCCGGATGATTAGCTTAATGTCATTTTTGTTCTCACTCAATGGTAAACAAACCAACACACAGTATAAGTGTATACAGGGTATCTGCATATTCTAAAGTGACAATTTAAGGACTTTCAAGACTGTTTTAACACCAAACTGGCCAAACTGTCAAATATTAAGTAAGCAAGAGGCGGACATTGTGGAAATAGCCGATCTGCGAGGCGTTGTGAGCATGTAGATCTGCTATTTTCACAACGTTTATCTGTGGAACCGAGTCACATTAAATGTAATACCTACAATTCCAAGTGCTTGTCAGGGTGGGGGTCCCCAGATCAAATATTTATTTTGGGGGTCATGGCCTAAAAAGGTTTGAGGGAGATGGAGAGCCAAACAAACAAAACAAAAAACGCACTGGTACTCCGAGGCTACTTTTCACTTTTCACAAATAAATAAGTGAATGAATGAATACAGTAAGTGAATGAATGAAGTGATAGCTAACTCACATGCAGTGACCTCCACACCTCCCATCATCCTCTCTGTTCCCGACAGCTCCGCGTGCACTCTGGGTAACTGCAGGGGGAGGGGCTTACCCGTCACAGAGCAACGTGATTGGACCAGACCGTCTCTGACCTGGGAGAGGGGACACCGACAGAATGGGAGAGAGAGGGAGAGAGTTAAAAAAAAAAAAAACTAAGATACAGTAGGGAAAAGAGTGACACCCAGAGCCACAACACTAGACCATGATTTGGGTGGAAACCTTACCTTCTATGTCCAAAACCGTTTTGTATTTATCACTTTAAAAATGATTTAAACTAGCGAAAATAGCAGATCTTCAAGCACACAATGCCTCGCAGTGCAAGGCGTTGTGTGCTTGAAGATCGTCTATTTTCACTAGTTCTGTGCGACAGTCTTGTGTGATGAAGCAGGGCTTTACTTTGCAAAAAACGTACACATTTGAAACTTGAAGATACAAGGTTTCTTTCTGCCTGACAGCAACGATATACTATAGCAGCCATAGTAAAAATACCTAATATATTGTATATACTACCAAGTACTGTACCATGCGTGCGTGCGTGCGTGCGTGTGTGCGTGGGTGCGTGCCTGCGTGGGTGCGTGTGCGTGCGTGTTACCTCTTTGTAGGTGTTCTCTACAGTGGTCATGAAGTTGACCAGAGACTTTTTACTCCTAGGATAGAGGGATGAGACAAAGATATAAAGAGTCACTTGATATAAATTAACATGTAGATATGCTTTAGCGTGTATGTACATTTTATTTATATAGCACTTCTTACAGAGAGAACTCACAAACTGCTTTACATACAGAGAGATAAAAAAAACTAAACGGGGTACTGAAGCAGTTAGAAAAGAAAAATAGCCTGTATAAATGTTAAACAGGACAGCAAATAACACAAAAAAGAAAATATAATCATGTAACACATGTGCAAATGCTTGTTCAAAACAACATATCTACAAGCTCCTTTCGCTCAATGTGGTGAGCTTATAGATCTGCTATTTTCACTACTTTAACCCTTTTTTTCTTTTTATTAATTAACTTAGCCCATTTAGAACGGGTACACATTATTGTGTATCATTATTTTATGCTTAAACTATTGAAAAATGGCAGATATACAAGCTCACAGCGCGCGCTGCGAGCTTGTAGATCTGCTATTTTTGAAAAATCGTGAAAATTTGAATTTTGACCCGATTCTATAAGTGTCTTTTGAATCCTTCTAAGGTTTTTTGAAAACCCTATGTTTCTATGTCAGCAATCTGGCCAGCCATCGTCAAAGAAAAGGTCCTTTTCACTTAAATGGAACTCAGTTCTTGAGAGACTACTATGTACTTGGCCACGGACCCCCATCTCAAAATATTTAGTTCCAGGGACCACCCAGAAGCAACATTTGAGTTACAAACGTTCGCTTTGAAAATACATTATATTCAAAGATTTGCACGCATTTTCACGACTTTTTCAAAAAATAGCAGATCTACAAGCTCGCAGCGCGGCACTCGGTGCCGCGCTGTGAGCTTGTATATCTGCTATTTTTCACTGGTTAAAGCATTCAATAATAATTCTAAACATTTAGGAATTATTTTCAATTGATGAAACGTGGTGTGTGTGTGTGTGTGTGTGTGTGTGTGTGTTATTACCTGTGTGTGTTCGTCAGTGAATCCTCCATCTGTCTCAGACGGTCCTCCGACTCTCTCTTCTCTCGCTGTGCGGCCGACAAACGTTTACCCAAAATCCTTAGCGACTGCTCCTTGCGGCGAACCTCCTGAGGATGTGTGCATGTGTGTGCGTGAAAGAAAGAGAGCTTGTTAGTAACATTGATGAGTAGAGCCTTTAGCACGAATCTAATCTGTGTGTGTGTGTGTGTGTGTGTGTGTGTGTGTGTGTGTGTGTGTGTGAGAGAGAGAGAGAAAGAGGAATGGGACGATAATCTTAATTATCGTTTATCGTGATAAAAAAGAAAAATCGTATTGTGGAGATCTAAATGTATCACAAAATTGTCCTCTATCACACACTGGGATCAATTCACCTTTTATTTGCAAGGCTGCATATCCGGTACCACTTAAACCCTCTATAATTGGTAAAAAAAAAGGACCTGTAAACAACATACTTGATACAGTCTTTTTTTCACTCTCTACCAAATCACTCTGCCAAAAAAATAGCTGACCTACAAGCTCACAACGGGTCGCAATGTGAAACGTTGTGATCTTGTGGATCGGCAATTCTTTTGGCAAATGTTCCGTCCTAGAATAATGGATATTGGGGGATATTTTGATTATCGCGATAATATTGCAAATTGCAATTCTTTTTGGTCATAATAATTGTGACATGACATTTTCTCATCGTCCCATCCCTAGTGTGTGTGTGTGTGTGTGTGTGTGTGTGTGTGTGTGTGTGTGTGTGTGTGTGAGAGTTTGTCTAGCTATACCTATGGGGACTAAACGCATGTTCACACAGTCACCTGCAGGGGACCTCTGACAGTGTGGGGTAGTGATGCGCGGATTGACCCGGTGCCCCCACCCGCCCGCCAACCCGCCCGCATGCGGGTGGGTGGGTCAAAGGTTTTCAGACTCCATTGGCGGGCGGCGGGCGGGCGGGTTATCACCACTCTCATGTGCAAAAAATAAATAAGAATAATCACCTGTTCTTATTTGCCTTTTATTCTTAATAAGAGTAGGCCTATAAGAATAAGAATACTACGTTTGAATACGAGCACGACGAGCGAGCGAGTTTTAAAATGCGCCAGAGAGGAGCGAGGTTTCTCCTCCTCTCCTTGGTGCGAGGCAGCGAGGACCGTCCCAACTCCGCTCCTGTTGGGGCCGCGAACCACATTTTGCCAACATTTGACACAATGTGAGCACAGCAGAGAAGATGCACAAACAATTCAGCGCGTGTCGCTGATCAGGATTTCACTTATATGTCTCTGTCATCCACACAAGTCCGTTTATAAATACTTTGTGTGTTGGTTAAGTTATATAACCAGCCAGTCAACGGATACGATTTGAAACACAACTTTCGCAAGTGAGACGGATTTTTTGACTGAATGAACCAACCACGCTCACCTCGAGACTCCAGTCGCTCCCATCTCTCCAATCTGGTGATTAATCAATAACCAACAGGATTTAATATTGTCCGTCTTTTGCTGTCTGTTTAAAGTGCGAGGCGCCGCGCTGTATAAATATGATTGACATAAAACCTGAAACGCCATTCTTACCCCGACGATGCCCTAGCGAAGAAGAATGAACGTCTTTGAATGAATGTCTTTTAGGCTAAACCCCAATTTGAACAACACGTTTGTTTATTTAGCCCATGACAATATTGTGCTACTGTAGACCTTTCTGTAAAGCGACTTTGGGTACTTAGAGAGCCGTATATAAAGATGAGCTATTGTGGAGATGATATACCATCTTTTTTTTTAAATGCGGGTTGCGGGGCGGGCGGATTCTTGATTTATATATTGTTCTGCGGCGCGGGCGCGGGCGGGTTACGTTTCGTGCGGGCTGTGGGTTGTGGGTTGTGCGGGTTATGAAAAAAAGCTGACCCGCGCACCACTAGTGTGGGGACAAAATAGTAGGTCCCCACAACGGTTAGGGTTAGGGTTAGAGGTTAGGTTTAGGGATAGAGGTTAGGTTTAGGGATAGAGGTTAGGGTAAGGCCACAGGAATTGCATAAAAATGAATGGAAGTCTATGTAATGTCCTTACAAGTGATGTAGATATATAGTGTGTGTATGTGTGTGGGGGGGGGGGACTGCCCCATATGGTTCGAACTCCCGTTGGTCCGAACACAGTCGGCAGATTAGTCACTCACCAGCGTCGGCAGGTTAGCTACTCAACAGTGTTAGTTTTACTGAGGTTAGGGTTAAGGTTTAATTTAGGTGGTCGGACCAAAGGGAGTTCGAACCAAGGACACGTTAGCGTGTGCGCGCGTACGTACCTGTGCAGCCTGGCTCAGTGTGTGTTGCGTGCGGGTGGTGTCAGCAGTGTGCGTGTGGAGTTGTGCGGTCAGCGTGCGTAGCTGAGCGGACTGCTCCTTCAGCAGACCCTGGGCCTCCTGCTCCCTGTTCAGGGCCTGGCGCAGCTCCGCGCACACGCTCTCAAAACGCTCCACCGGGACCTAAAGGGGCGTCACAAGGGGGGGAAAAGTTTACAGTTTAGGCATTTAGCAGACGCTTTTAATCCAAAGCGACTTCAGTGGCGTCAGTTCAGAAAAAGCTAAGATATGGCAACATGACTGGTGTCTTGCACGCGCCCAAAAGCGTGCATGCAAGACACCAGTCTTGCACACCTGTCTTGCACGCCTTACGTTAGCAGCTAAACTTGCAGCTAAACTTGCCACAGGCACAAACCTCCCACAATTAACAATGCATTGCACCTGTGCAGCTGCTGGGAATATACCATTCTGTCAAGATGGAGAGAATACAAGTGTGGAGAATACAATTATAATACCTTGTTAAAGTGACCATTTTGTTAAATTTTGCATTTGTAGTTATTTTACTGTAATTCAACAACATAATAAACAGCACAGATAGACAAATAGACATTCGTGGATTTATATTTAAAAGTAACTTCCCCCCCCTGGACCCAGGGTATGGCAGCTGCATAACCCTGCCATACCCAATTGACGCCCCTGAGCGACTTACAATAAGCAGGTAATACACATCACTATAATAAGCAAGATAATATGTCAGTACATTAACAACAATATAAGAAATGCATCAATCTAGAAAAACAATAACATAGGCAGACCATGTGCCTAATCAGTAAAAAACTTTTATAACCTTTTAAAAACTGCTATCTAGCTTCATATATGGTCATTGAGGGAAGGGGAGTGTTATGGGTTTAGGTGGAGTCTGAAGAGGTGAGTCTTCAGTCCACGGCGGAAGCTAGGGAGTGAGTCTGTAGTTCTAATGGAAGCTAGGGAGTGAGTCTGTAGTTCTAATGGAAGCTAGGGAGTGAGTCTGTAGTTCTAATGGAAGCTAGGGAGTGAGTCTGTAGTTCTAATGGAAGCTAGGGAGTGAGTCTGTAGTTCTAATGGAAGCTAGGGAGTGAGTCTGCAGTTCTAATGGAAGCTAGGGAGTGAGTCTGTAGTTCTAATGGAAGCTAGGGAGTGAGTCTGTAGTTCTAATGGAAGCTAGGGAGTGAGTCTGTATTTCTAAGTGCGACAGGGAGTTTATTCCACAGTTTGGGGGCCAGGAGGGCAAATTGTCTAGGACGAGTGGATTTTGTCCTGGGGATTTTAGCAAGGGTTCTGTCAGCATCCCTGTGTGGGACTGAGTTACTAGGGCCCAAGGTGGAGGGTCCTTGATTATTTTATACTTTAGCTATTGAAAAATAGCAGATATGTATTTTTAAGCGAACATTTGTAACTCAAATTTTGCTTCTGGGGGTCCCTGGGACTAAATATTTTGAGATGGGAAACATATGTTTTTCAAAAAAACACAAAGGATTTGAAATATTCAAAGACTTTTTTCAAAAATAGCAGATCTACAAGCTCGCAGCTGTGAGCTTGTATAACTGCTATTTTTTTCAATAGTTAAAAGCACAAAATAATGCGTAATGATGCGTTCCCTCCCCCCATGAAGAACATTCATGGGGGGCCCGCAGTGAATCCTTGTACCCAGGGCCCAGAATTTGGTGTGACGCCCCTGACCAAAAGTAAAGGCACTCATTGTGCACAATGTCCTCATTTCACACACGTGGGGCCTGGAAACGATTATGACATTTTAAGTGACGATTCATTTTCAAACGATTTGATTGTGTTTGTGTCGCTGCACACTGGAGCATATGAATAAAAAAATAAATTTCTCTTTGGCTTTTAAGTTGCACACAGCAGATAACCTACATGGGCAACTGAATACTGAATTTCCCCTGTGGGATAATAAAGGTATCTATCTACATATACAAAAGAATGACTGGCAACTTTATTCTTTATGCATTTATAGTGGAAATAGAAGCGTTGTGAGCTTGTAGATCGGCTACTTTTTGAAAGTGTTTGAAATGATATGAACATTTCTCAACATGGAAATTGCGCTTACCTCAAGTAATTGCGATTACCTCAAGTAATTGCGATTAGACGATTATGTGATAATTAGCCCTTCGCTATGCCCCTCCCCAACCCGTCCTTGTCCAATACCACGTTAGCAACGAGTTACTAAGAGAGGAGCGATGGAACGCCCATAGGCCTTGCATGTTATATGACAGCTCTTGTCTCTTTCACATGTAAATAATCGATCGTTTCAGGAGGAAAAGCTTCAAAATGTCCCCTAAATCTAGTCACCAAAGCCTGCCCTGCAGTAGGCTGTGCACAGGAAGAATGTGCATGACATTATTTCAATGAGTAAAAACACAGGGAAATGTTAGTGACTAGGGCATTCATCAATTATTCGAATAGTCGAATATTCGAATATCAAAGTCACTATTCGTCATTGTTCACCAAAGTCGAATATTCGATTATTTTAATTTTTTTATAGTTTTGTGTTTAAAAATATATATATATTTCTTCATGGTTTATAAAGCTTGGCTAGATAGGAAGTCATAAGAACCCTGACAAGCACTTGGAATTGTAGGTATTACATTTAATGTGATTCGGTTCTGCAGATAAATATTGTGAAAATAGCCGATCTACATGCTCACAATGTTCGCCTCTTACTTACCTAATATTTGACAGTTTTGCCAGTCCTGTCGAATGTTCGAATACTTTGAGGTTGAATAATTCGACTACTAAAACAGGGAAAGCATCCGTGTCATTTTCGATGTGGCGCTGGTTATTAACACTTTAAAAAAAAGACTTTTTAATCCCAAAGCTGGCATGTTTACAGCACAAACTAGGCTCGGATGGCGGCCGCCATGACACACTGTCACATGACACACGTCATGTGACTAGATGACGTAAATGTTGAAGTCAAGTGATAATCCATCTGCACAAAAACAACCCCGCCCGGCCCTTCAAAATAATAGTGGGGGCCTACGGAGGAATCGGCGCGGCACCAAGGCACCAAGCATCCCTTCAAAGTAAGAGGCAGCAGAAGTGTTAAAACATAGCAGGTCTACAAGCTCGCTCATATCATCATAATGGTCTACATGCTCACGTAGATCTGCTATTTTCACAATTTCAGCCTCTAATATTTGACAATTTGGCCAATGTTTAATTTTTCATTTTGGAGGTATTAAAAAGTCCTTAAATTGTCACTTTAGAAATGTGCAGATACCCTCTATACACTTAAAGTTTAGGTTGGTTTCTTTACAGTTGAGTGAGAAAAACAATGTTGCACATTAAGATAATCATCTGGGGACCCCCCAAAATAATTTGGGGACCCCCCTGGGGGTCCCGACCCACAGGTTGAGAACCACTGCTTTACACCCGTCACCCACCTGCCACTGGAGCTGAACCCGGGGCTGCCCGAGGTCGCCCCCCAGTGGTCGTCTCTGTCGGTGCAGCGCAGCACAGCGCTGTAGCGCTCCTCCTCCGTCTTGCCGTCGGTGTTCTCCAGGGAGACACGGCGGCGGTACTGCGGGCTGCTCTCGGTCTCGGTGGCGAGCCGCGCCGCCCGCGCCTCCCTCTGGCGGAACGTGTCGCTGTTCCCGCGCTCCAGAGGAACGCTGTACGGCAAAAGGAAGATAGGGGGGGTGGGGGTCGACAGCGTTGGTTTGGTTCGAACAAAAACCCAAAAGGAAATGCTCGCCGACTACCTTTTATCGCTGACGAAAACTACCGGTAAATAAAAACTAAATAAAAATTGATTCATTCAAATAAGTTATGCCTTGTATAGACAGTATGCGATAATGGAATCCGTAGGAGACTGGTTGAATAAATTAGAAGGCGCGGCTTGTGATTGGCTGCAGCGGAGGTCTGGAGCGCTCGGCTGTGGTCACTTGGACCACGCGGGTGAATGTTAACCTCTATGCCTAAACCTAACCCAAACCCTAAACCCTAACCTCAGTAAAACTATGCCTAAACTTAACCCAAACCCTAAACCCTAACCTCAGTAAACCTATGCCTGAACCTAACCCTACCCCTAACCCCTAACCTCAGTAAACCTATGCCTAAACCTAACCCTACCCCTAACCCGGGGGTCAGCAACCCGCGGCTCTAGAGCTGCATGCAGCTCTTCAGCGCCGCCCTAGTGGCTCCCTGGAGCTTTTTCAAAAATGTATGAAAATGGAAAAAGATGGGGGGGGGCTCCAGACAGATTCGTTTTTTGTTTTTTTGGTCCAGTATGGCTCTTTCAACATTCTGGGTTGCTGACCCCTGCCCTAACCCTAACCTCAGTAAAACTATGCCTAAACCTAACCCAAACCCTAACCTCAGTAAAACTATGCCTAAACCTAAACCTAACCTCAGTAACCCTGACACTGGTGAGTAGCTATAACCTGCCGACGCTGGTGAAGCAAAAAGAAGCGCTCCTTCCCCCACCGTCTCCTACGGATTCAATAACAGCATACAGTATGGATAATTAGAGCACCGAAGTCTGACTAAGTTTCGCAACCTTTCTGGGTCATGTTTTTTCCCCCCACATTCTTCTGAATTCCCATAAATGTGTTTAATATCGAGTCAGCTCAGAGCTGTGTTCATAAACGTAACATTGAAGGGGTTCCAAATGGACCCTTACAGGTCTGTAACTCTGAGGCGACCGCGGTTTTCCCGGTGAACCTGAGCGCAACGGTGGAGTGTGGGGAACACGCACCACTGACTATTGTATAGAGAATTAGAGGCACTCTTGCCGATTTAGTAAGAGACTTGTCGCCAATTGCAAGATATTTAAAAGTTATTTGGGGCCATGATGATAACCTTTTCTTCCCACTACTAGACTAAAGACTTTTCAGAAGTTAATTTAATATTTTCCATGATTTCCTTTATCCTCATCTAATCGTGTGCTAATGCAAGCAGCTGTTTTCAGCAGGTTTTAAGGCCTAGTAGGCTTTTCAGAAGTTCATTAATGTTTTCCATTTAATGATTTCCTTTATCGTCATCTTGCGCTAATGCACGCAACTGTTTTCACCAGGTTTTAAGGTCTTATTTTAGTCGTTTCTCATAAGCTCGCGACCCTCCTTGCCCATCGGCCCCCACCGTTGCGCTTAGGTTCACCGGGAAAACCGCGGTCGCAACTCTGAGAGTGTACAAATGGAACCAAATGGACCCTTACAGATCTGTGACAGTGTATAAATGGAACCAGATGGACCCTTGCGGGTCCACGGGAGGCCGAGAGACTGAACTCACGTGTACATGGAGAGACTGAACTCACGTGTACATGGAGAGGCTGAACTCACGTGTACGTGGAGAGGCTGAACTCACGTGTACATGGAGAGGCTGAACTCACGTGTACATGGAGAGACTGAACTCACGTGTACATGGAGAGACTGAACTCACGTGTACATGGAGAGACTGAACTCACGTGTACATGGAGAGACTGAACTCACGTGTACATGGAGAGGCTGAACTCACGTGTACATGGAGAGGCTGAACTCACGTGTACATGGAGAGGCTGAACTCACGTGTACATGGAGAGACTGAACTCACGTGTACATGGAGAGGCTGAACTCACGTGTACATGGAGAGGCTGAACTCACGTGTACATGGAGAGACTGAACTCACGTGTACATGGAGAGACTGAACTCACGTGTACATGGAGAGGCTGAACTCACGTGTACATGGAGAGACTGAACTCACGTGTACATGGAGAGGCTGAACTCACGTGTACATGGAGAGGCTGAACTCACGTGTACATGGAGAGACTGAACTCACGTGTACATGGAGAGACTGAACTCACGTGTACATGGAGAGGCTGAACTCACGTGTACATGGAGAGACTGGAGTCGTAGGTGGACTTGACGCCGTACGTCTCCTCGTGGGACTTGAACATCTCGTTGGCGTCCCAGCCGTTGGCCTGCAGGGGGAGCAAGAGAGCAGGTAAAGTAAATAACATATGAGCATGGTTCCCACACATCTTTAACAATGCATTTTCAAAACTTTTCCATAACTTTTCAGAAGTATTTTACCCCATTTCCAGGCCCACAGCAATCAAATGGTGCAATACAAACAATTGCCAGAAGATGTCATATGTGTGCTAAACATGAAAGGTAATATGAACTAATTGCAATAAAAGTAGCAGTGCAATAATGAGAATGGCCCAAGACTGACTCGAGCGAAGGTGTCACGTGACAAAAATCACAGATCTACAAGCTAACAATGTATCACTGTATACAGAGCTTGTAACATCGCGGCGGTAGTTTTTCTTCTCTGTGTGAAAGAAGAGACGTTCGGCTGCTGTGTACGGGAGCTCCCACGCGCACAATGGACACGTGCCGTGTGCACGGATCCCCCTGAAATCAGGTAGATCCAAAAAGCTGTGGCAGCTAATCTACATTAGTTATGGCAAAACTATAGTGGCGTTTCCATAAAGCCACTTAATGCGCATTAAGGCTTTGCGAATAAACTTTCATTATCTGCAAAAACTTTTATGCGCTTGGAGGAGGTGAATTTTTAAGCTTTATCGAAAAAACTAAATGCGCATGTGAATGGAAACGGGTCAGCCAATAAATGCGAATAAATGATGACGTTCTGGTCCATTGTATGTATAGAGTTAGCCCACAAAACAAACCGGTTGTTACACACAGAGTGACACGGACCGTGTGTACATTCCTCCCGTTTTTCACAACGTGCCAGGCTGCCAGCTGTAGCTCTTTACAGACTGCTGTGCAAAGACAACCTCCGACAGAACCAGTGGTGGGCAAGGAGGTAGGGAGCGCTTCGCTGTGTTCAGCTGAACCGCGCTGAGTCGGCTCATGCGACCGTCACTAATTCAAATGACACCCGCAAATGGAAACAGGCTAATTCGCTTTGTCTTATGCGCATTTCTGATAATTTGCTTCCTATTTTCGAATACGTTTATGGAAACATGACTTATGGCACTCACTGCGTCAGCCTCCAGCTCGTAGCTCTCTCCGTTGCTGTCCCCAGCGTCCCAGCGCTGCAGCACCTTCTCCCTGTGCTCGCCGTTGACCCGCGACGAGCTGATGGCCGTGTCTGTGAACGAGTCTATGTGCATGCGCATGCACGCGCGCACGCGCACACACACACACACACACACACACACACACACACACACACACACACACACACACACACACACACACACACACACACACACACACACACACACACACACACACAATAGGGATGTAAACAGTGGGATAAAGCAACCAAGCAAATGTACTCAAGTACTGTACACAGGGATCATCGTGGTTGTACTTTTTCCTTCTTCGCGTGAAAGAAAAAACTTTCGGCGGCCGTGAACCGGAACCCCCGCGCACACAACTGGCACGCGCCACGTGCAACGGAGCCCAAAAATCTGCTGAATACAATAGGAAAGGCTCCATCCCTACCCATGTTTACCGTACTTGTACTAGATCCCACAAGAATGTTTTGCTGGGAGAGAGAAAGATCAATAACAAAGTAGATATTCTCCTGATTTTGTCTCTCTGACAAAAGCCATTTTAGAATGAGAAAATCTCTGGAAGATCGTGTGGTTTGTGAAGATGGGGTGTAATATTTAGTTCAGTGAGCATGAAGCTAAAGAATGGTTCAGAAGCTGTGTTCACGTTCACTCTTCCATTGGAACTAACAGACTCCAACCTGATTCCTGTCTACTAAAGAAGGCGTCCACCCACTTCATACAAACAGGGGAATAAACGGAAATGGCGAGTCTTGTAATTTTTCAGAGGTCATCGACAGGGACGTGCAGAGAATGTTAGAGAGGCAGGGCCTGAAATTCCTAAAAGGGCCTTTTGGTGAAAATATCGAAAATAGCAGACCTCCGAGCTCACAGCGCGTCGCAGTGCAATAGCAGACTTCCAAGCTCCCAACGCGCCGCAGCGTGACGCTTTGTGAGCTTGGAGGTCGGCTATTTTCTGTGCTTGATACCACACTGAACTAAGCATAATCAATTCAATACTGGAGATGTAGCGTACTGCATGGATTTCTACACAGAGAGGGCAATTCTTTCAACGTAAGATGATGCATTCAAGTCCAGGAGAGTTTGGACAAGGCAATCTTTGTGAATGCTGCCTATAGCATGGAAAGAGAGCACACATCATTCTAGGGGTCCTTGACATGAAAAGGTTCGAGCGCCACTGATCGTAGCAACGTAAGTTTTTCAAAAAAACATTTCAAATATTTTTTAGGCAGTGGTTCTCAACCTTTTCAGGCCGCGACCCCCAAAATAATCAGCACAAATAACATTTTGTATAACACGGTTCTATTGTGAAAATAGCAGATCTACATGCTCACAACGCCTCGCTTTGCGAGGCGTTGTGAGCATGTAGACCCCCCAATATAATTTGGGGACCCCCCCTGGGGATCCCGACCCACAGGTTGAGAACCACTGCCCGTAAGAAATGGCGTAAGAAATGCTGACTTCAATGGTGTATCTTTGCACTCGACCGATGCAATTTAGAAATGAATGCGATCGGCTCGAGAAACATTTCATGAAGAAACGTACATGCTTTGGTGGAAATAGAGCTAGATAGAGCTAGATGTTGTAGATCGGCTATTTTCAAATAGCCAGGTTAATAGACCTAAAGTGGTTTATGTATTTATTTATTTGTTTTGCAGAATGGACCTGGGGTCTTAACCCATTTAGGCCTAGAATTATTGAATGCTTTAACCAGTGAAAAATTGCAGATATACAAGCTCACAGCGCGGCACCGAGTGCCGCGCTGCGAGCTTGTAGATCTGCTATTTTTGAAAAACCGTGATATATATATATATATATATATATATATATATATATATATATATATCTTTTTTTTTTTCTTTTTTTTTGGCAAGTCTTTGAATATATTTGTACTGAACATTTGTAACTCAAATATTTGCTTCTGGGGGGTCCCTGATAAAATATTTTGAGATGGGGGAGTCCCTGGAACAACATATTTTGAGATGGGGGTCCGTGGCCAAATACATGTAGTATTGGGGGTCCTTGGCATGAAACATTTTGAGAACTACTGACAGAATCATAGTTAAAAAAAAAAAAAAAAAAAAAAAAACGTTTCAAGATTTTTTAATATTTAAAGGATAAAATATTGCGTAATAATGTGTTCAGGCCAAATATGTGAACACTAGGGTACCTCTGGTGGCGTAGTTGAGGTCCACATCGCGGCAGGTCATGGTGACCAGGTCGGCGGGGCTGAACACCATGGTGTCTGTGATCTCCTCCATCTTGGGGGGCGGGGACTCTGGGGACACACCCCCTCCCCCTTCCTCTCCTCCCCCTCCCCCTTCGCCTCCTTCTCCCTCGCCCGCCGCCGCCACGCCATCGCTGCACTTGTGGACGGCGTCCACGGCCAGGTCGCACTGCAGACAAATGAAACCACATACAAATCTGAATGAGGCGTCAATTGGTGCATGGCAGCTGATGTAACTTGGCTACAGGGGGAAAAATAAAATGTACTTCTTAAAATAAATGTATCATGCCTGTTGCTAAGGTATGGCAACATGCCTGGTGTCTTGCACACGCGACACCAGTCACGTGGCCATACCTTAGCTTTTGCTGAACTGACACCACTGCGCATGAGAAAGAGAGAGGAAGAAAGAGAGAGAGAGAGAGAAAGAAATATGAAGGGAGAAAGAAAGAGATATAGAGATGAAGAGATGAAGAGATGAAGAGATAAAGAGAGAGAGAGTGAGAGAGAGAGAGAGAGACAGAGATAGAGAGAGAGAGAGAGAGAAAGAAACCTGTTCTGTAAAAAGAAATTCGCATTTAATTAATTGCTTTAGAGAATTAAGGGGAACACACACCGGACGCAGAGGCGACGCGGAGGCGGCGCAGAGGCGGCGCGGAGGCGGCACGGAAGCGGCACGGAAGCGGCATACAGCCCCCATGGTTCTCCCCACCGGGTGAAATGGATGTGCTGTGTGGCAGCGCGCCGCACCCAGTTGGGGTTACCGGGCGGCACTTCACGTGCGTCGATACCGCGAGCCGACTCTGCGCAGCCGCCCGCGCCCAGTGTGTGCTCCCCTTTATCTGCCCATCATTTTAGTCTTTTAATTAGGCTCCCAGACTGTTACACGGTGAAGTTTACTTTGAAACATTCGTTTCACTCTCTTCTTCTTCTTCTTCTTCTTTAGTCATCACACATGCACGCGCCGTCTCTCTCCCACTCAGACTTTGCGATAGTGTTTGTACGAGGTGGTTAGTGGCTCGCTCAACAGACAGACAGAAAATACAGACAGAAGACAGAGGACCACAGAGGTCCACATAAGCAGCAGTCACAACAGACTTTTACTTTCAGCTGTCCGCATTTCTTCAATTATTTTTTCTCTTTTTAAAACTGGACATACGGACAGACGTAATACACACACGGTCAAATGTTGGCGTGGCAGGCAACACTGCCGGCAACTGCTGCTAGGTTAACTAGTAACTTGAGTTTTCAAATAGCTGCAATGATTTGGTAGAGAATTAAAAATATATACTTTATCAAGTACGCTATTACCAGGTCTGTTTTACCAAGTATAGAGGGTTATGCAGCTCAACAGATAAAAGGTGAATTGATCCCAGTGCATGACGGAGGATAATTTCACGATACATTTAAATCTCTACGATACGAGTGTTTTTTTTTATCACGATAAACGATAATAGAGATTATCGTCCCACCCCACGACTGAGAACTTCGACCCGTGTGTTTACCTGTGAGCTTAGTGTCTTGAAGATGCCCTCGTACACTGTGCCGTTCTTCACCTGCACATCACAGGTGGAACCCTGCAAAACAAACACCATGACACGTGGCAGGGAAAGAAAGTACTACAGCAGGGGTTTTCAAACTTCTTTGTCTCAGGGCACCCCATGAATCTTTTTTTAATCCGAGGCACCCCTACATTATAATTATCACTCCCAGCACCCTTATATTTATAGCATATCGTCGTTGCCGGGTGGAAACCTTGTATGTCCCATGAAACGTTCGTTTTGTATTTATCATCTATAAAATGTACTGAACTAGTGAAAACAGCTGATCTACAAGCACACAACGCCTCGCGATGCGAGGCGTTGTGTGCTTGTAGATCAGCTGTTTTCACTAGGTTTGTGCGACAGTCTTGTATGATGAAGCAGGGCTTTGCTTTACCAAAAGACGTATACATTTGAAACTTGGAGATACAAGATTTCTGCCCGACAGTGACGATATTTTAGTGATTATGTTGCGAGGAAAACGTTGAGATAATAGCCGTTTTGGTTAGAACTGACTGAAAATAACTTTGTACTTCAAGTTTAAAATGATGCTAAATATTTTTTCAAGTGTCCAAATAAATTCCAAATATTGTCAAATGATCTCGTGGCACCCCTGGACTGCCGTCACGGCACCCCAGGGTGCCCTGTCACCCACTTTGAAAACCCCTGTACTACAGTATCAACACTGCAATGTAGAAATACTCTACAAGTAAACATTCATAATTCAGAATTACATTTTACTTGAATAAAAGCACAAAGGTGTTGGTATCAAAATGTAGTTAAAAGTATCAAAAGTAATCAAGTTTTCAAATGTATAAAATGCACAAAAATACCTTTGGAAATAGCAGAACCACAAGCTCACATTGGGTCAGATAGCGACGCATTGTGAGCTTGTAGATCTGCAATTTCCAAAAGGCCGAAATGTAGTATACAGGGCTGAAGTGGGTATTGTTTTCTGATAATAATCAAAAACGAGTAACTACAGTTTTCAAATAAATGCAGTGGAGTAAATGTACAACATGTGCCTCTTAGATGTAGTAGCGTAGAAGTAAAACTACTGAAAATTGGAAATCCACACCAAACCACTTTGCCGAAATATAATCTGTGAGCTTGTGGATATGCTATTTTTGGCTAAAGTTTTCCTCAGAATAAGAATAGGGATGCTAGAGTTCAGAGCTAGAGCCTGTCACACAAAGATTTGGCAGCCCCAGGGGCGTCAATTGGGTATGGCAGGGGTATGCAGCTGCCATACCCTGGGTCCAGGCGGAAAAATAAAAGTTACTTTCAAATATAAATCCATGAATGTCTCTTTGTCTATCTGTGCTGGTTATTATGTTGTTAAATTACAGTAAAATAACTACAAATGCAAAATTTAACAAAATGGTCACTTTAACATTATTAATTGTGGCACGTTTACTAACATGCCAAGTTTAGCTGCACTTGAACAACCGTTCCGGGCTGCCATATCCAGCCGTAGAAACGGGGGGAAAATAAAATGTACTTCTTAAAATAAATGTATCGTGCGCCTTCGCGCGCGTGCAAGACACCAGTCATGTTGCCATACCTTAGCTTTTTCTGGACTGACGCCACTGTGCAGCCCCCCCCCCCTCCCAGTTACTCTGAGGACCCCCTGTATAAGGCCCCTGCGATACACAAAGCATGAGTGTGTGTGTGTGTGTGTGAGTGATATGATATGATATGATATAGTACTTTATTGTCAGTTCACACTGAAATTTGTCTTGCGACACAGCAGGTCATGTATGCGACACATAACATATATACACACATTTAACACATGTAACAAAAAAAGACAAGACAGGTTTACATACATAAGGATAATATAGACGAGAGCAGTGTCCACCGCCAAGCCTACCTATGGCCAAGCTCCTGATTAAGCCTTAAAGTCGACTGATGGACAAAGGACCTTTTCAGTTTGACCTTTTTGTATGCTGGAACTTCGTATCTCCTTCCTGAAGGCAGCAATCTATATTCTCTATGCAACACATGGCTACTATTAGAGGTAATATTTCTTGCTAACCTTAGAATGCTGTTATCATACGTATTCGTATATAGCCTCTGAAGTGGTTGTCCAACTATCTTTGAACAAATGTTCAGTTGTTGCAGCAGTTGTGACTTTAGGGCTGCAGACAAGCATCCATACCAGGTGGTACTACAGTACTGGAGAACACTCATAATGACAGACGTGAAAAACATAAGAAGAATCTGTCTACTAGCACCAAATGATCTTAAACGGCGAAGGAAGTAGATTCTTTGCTTTGTTTTCTTACACAAGGATTCAATCTGATCTTTCCATGACAAAAGCTGGTCTATTACTACTCCGAGGTACGTATACGAGCATACCTGGTTGATCTGTTGTGTGTGTGTGCGTGTGCGTGTGCGTGTGTGTGTGTGTGTAACAGGACTCACCACGACCGCAGTGAGAAAATGAAGCATGCGGGCATTGCTGTAGACGCCCTCAAACACCTGCAGGGCAAAGACAACACAACGAGCACAAGGTCAGGCTCTCAAATGACACACTAGCTCTGAACCTTGACCTTAAACAACAAAACAAAAAGAAACACATCGTTTACACCCCCCGTGGCGTACTAATTCTGACTTCCATACACCCTGACAACAAGGAACTCCAATGGTGTCTCTTTGCACTCGACCGACACAATTTAGAAATGTATGCTATTACAAAAGTACATGTTTTGGTGGAAATAATGTCAATAATAATGGACTAAGCTTTTTGCAGCTTGTGTGTGACGCTGTAGTGCAGGGGTCATTAACCTTTTTGAAATGAAGTGCCATGTTTTTATTTTCTAGAGTGTAAAGCCTCGATCAGAGTCGTGTAGTCTTTTTGAGTCATGAAACTACGTTACGTCATTCCTCGCGGTGAAGAGCTTTCCACCGCGAGTCCTGACACATCTCTCTGTTTTTACTTTCAGACAGATAGGCTCTTCACCCCGTTCACTGATTGGTCGACCTGACCCAGTCAGTCACGGTGAATAGGACTTCACCGTGACTGACTATGATGGCCTTCACTTATTTTCTGACTTGAGGTGGAAAGCTTTCCACCTAAAATTTGCGGTGGATATAGCTCTTCACCGCAGACTCTGATCGAGGCTTTAGTGTGCCTAAATACTTTATAAACGTTAAGGACGTCCACAACTACAACACCAGAGGCAGCGCCAGAGATCACGTTCAACCCAAAGTCAACTCAAACAAAGGGTCAAACTCGTTCTTCTGCTATACAACCAAAATGTGGAACGCCCTACCGAAGGCCTTAAAGGAGTGTGGTTCCCTAGCATCCTTTAAAATCGCCCTGAAAAACCACTTACAGGCGGCAGCCATTCGCAACTGGCAATAACAAACCTAGCCCAGCCTCCCCTGACCCTTCTTTGTATTTACCTACTGTATATATTTTTTTGCACTGGTTATTTTATTTTTATTTACTTTTTTTTTTACTATATCTACTGCATAGTACTGTGTTCTATCTGTCTGTCATTCAATGTTATATGAGATACTTCAATGGTTTCCTGTGTAAATAAGCCAAGTGCTTTCCTAGGATCTCCTTTTAGTTAACCTTGCACCAGTGAACTGTACCGTCATGAAACTGTACCTTTTTCTATGCAAACTTCTAATAAAGTCTTCAATCAATGTCAACATACATTTTAATGACACATATTCTGACATATTTTGATTGGCAGGACATTGTTATAACGATTTAATTGACCACGTTCTCTCTCACACTTCTGCCAGTGTGCCGGTGATCACCCTCCCCTTGGCACCCGTGCCTAAGGTTGCCTAGCCCTGCTACAGTGTGATCAAGTAGGAGCATTCATGAAAATGAAAAAGGTCGGTCCTTGAAATGAATAGGGTTGAGAATCACTAAGACAGAAAGAGTCTGGTTGTTGTTGTTTTTGATTGATTGTTTGATTACTATTACTAATACTTTATTAGCCGTTTGCGTAGGAAAAGCACAGGACAGTACAGTTCAGATGCAAGGTCTACTATGGCTAGGGCTGTCACAATTATTAAATACTCGTCTAATCACAATTATGTGATGTAATCGCAATAATTTTGTCATAATCGTTTCCATGTTGAGAAATGTTAATATAGTTTCAAACACACTTCAAAAAGTACTGGAAACTGCAGATCTGCAAGCTCACAACACGTCGCATTGTGAGCTTGAATGAAGCCTTAAGCGCTTTGCACACAGGACAGCTGCGTTTTTTTTTTTTTTTCGTTTGCTGCATGAATAAAACGCATTGGATTAGGTGTGCAATGCTGTGCGGAATTGGCGCTGCGGATCCCAAAAGGAGTCATAAAAGGAGTGATGAGTTTTTTAACGCATGCGACAAGACGCACAAATCGAACTGGGTTCGATCGAGAAAAAAACGCACGGCCGCAGCCACTCGTCGCACGGCCAATTCGGATCCGGTGTGCATGAGGTCGTAGAGAATCATTGTTTTCTTTTTAAAAAGTGAAATTGTCCGTTTTATCCGTACGGATAAACGCGCCTGTGTGCAAAGGGCTTTACTCAGTTCATTTTTGTGTGTATTGTTTTGTGTGTATAAATTGTGTATAAGCTGTTCCAGAAAGAGACATTAAAATACTTACGGGAGATGACTGACTCTGTGACGGTGGCTTCATTGTGTTTCTTGTCCTGAAAGAAAAAAAGAAATACAGATAAAATAAAATAGAAAGATTAGTTTAACGCTATAAGCTGGTTATTAACACTTCTAGTGCCATTCTTTTTCTAATCATCCAGACAGTGTGACGCCATTCACTGCGCTTTATTTTGAAGAGCCCCAAAAGCCACAATCGTGTCCGCGTTGTGGAAATTCACTAGATAGACCGGGGTGTTTACTTTCACAAGTAAATGAAAAATTCGAAACGCGGCCG
The DNA here is from genome assembly GCF_963921795.1 of Nannobrachium achirus. Classification (NCBI taxonomy): domain Eukaryota; kingdom Metazoa; phylum Chordata; class Actinopteri; order Myctophiformes; family Myctophidae; genus Nannobrachium; species Nannobrachium achirus. The sequence continues at coordinate 66,653,031 of NC_137813.1, forward strand.
ACACGGCCCAGTGTCGCCGTGAAAAAAAGTGTTTCTCTGCGATCAAAGCGTTTTTGGTAAAAAATGTTGATCAAATTTGAACTTGGATGAATTGTATTTCTATGCCAGGGGTTTTCAAAGTGGGTGACGGGGCACCCTGGGGTGCCGTGACGGCAGTCCAGGGGTGCCGCGAGATAATTTGACAATATTTGGAATTTATTTGAACGCTTGAAAAAATATTTAGTATCATTTTAAACTTGAAGTACAAGGTTGTTTTCAGTCAGTTCTAACCAAAATGGCTATAATCTCAACGTTTTCCTTGCAACATAATCACTAAAATATCGTCAATGTCGGGCAGAAACCTTGTATTTCCAAGTTACAAGACCGTCGCACAAAACTAGTGAAAAGAGCAGATCTACAAGCACGCAAGTAGATCTGCTGTTTTCACTAGTTTAGTACATATTTTAGATGATAAATACAAAACGAACGGTTTCCACCCGACAACGACGATATGCTATAAATATAAGGTGCTGGGAGAGAAAATTATAATGTAGGGGTGCCTCGGATTAAAAAGAATATTCATGGGGTGCCCTGAGACAAAAAGGTTTGGGAACCCCTGCTCTATGCTATGTTATTGGTCACAAATTAGATTGCTAATCTATCTAGATGTTTCTAGCTAGGATATGGGATATGGCTGCCCGACCGGGGTCAATTGTAGCAATGTGTTACTATGCAAGCAGATTTTATTTTATTTATTTGTATTTTTTTGGTCTGGGCTTACATATACTTTCATGTTAGTAAATGGAAAAATAAAATCACTAAATTTCAAAGTAAAACATATTTAAATACAAAAGTATAGGCATACATTTGAAAAAAAAAAATGAATTAATATTTACATATTGCAATGAAATACTGTATATATAAAACATGATTAAGTAACAATTACAAGTCAAACGCTATAAGGGCGAGTGGTGACTGTAGGGTCATGATAGAAAGTTATCAAATAATGTGTTTTTCTTTAATTAAGTGATATGGAGGAGGAGGCATTTAGAAACACAAACATTCAATTCAATTGAGTAACTGTCTGTAAAGCAGTGCTGTGTGACTGAAATCTTATGAGTAGTATTACTAATTATGGCACATATGTTTCTTTAACAAAAGATGACAAGTGAATTTCAAGTAGTCTGAGAATTATGGAGGACAATGTAAAAAGCGTTACTTTTGACGCTTCTCTCCTTATTAATTTGAGGGGAATTGTTTGAGAAACCATTGTTTAAACTACATTTAGGAAAAAGACCAAAATAAGCAACTACACTTTATAGAATCAAGCCCCCCAAACCCCCCACCCAACCTACTGTTATTTTCAAGCGTTACAGAGAGAAAGAGAAAAAAAGAATACTTATAATAAGCAGACATGGCAACACACTGGTCACTAGGAGGAACAACAAAGTTTATGTGAGGTGACAACAAGCAGCTAGGCCAGAGGCGTCAATTGGGTATGGCAATGTATGGTAGCTGCTATTAAAAAAAAAAAAAAAAAAAAATCTAAAAATGAATGCATCATGCCTGTTGCTAAGGTATGACTGGTGTCTTGCACGCGCGCCTTCCACCAGTCATGTTGCCATACCTTAGCTGTTGCTGAACTGACGCCACTGGCAGCCAGGCTGGTCAGCTGACACCAACACAATGGGCCAGCCCAGATAAACTAACATCACAAACAAGGCACAGCATCGACCCTGCATATGAATGTCAACCTCATCATTACTATTCTAAAACGTTATTAAACAGTTATTACTAACAAAAAAATCGATTTAATAACGAATTATGTTTTGAATACACATACACACATGGACCCCTTTGGAAATATAGTGCTATCTTGGGTTATGCAGCATCCTTTTGCATGAGTCTGTAGTCTGTAGGCCTACCTCTGAGCTTTTGTTGGTGTTGTTGCAAACTGTTAATAAAGTATTCAATCAATCGAAATCCAATGAACAAAAAAATAATTGTTTAAAAATAGCATATAGCTTTAGTGTAATAGTATAATAGCACGTCTATCTGTAATAACCTCACTACGCCTTGATAATAACATGCCATGGTGTGATCTTGTAGGCATAGACAATGTATGCATGCCACCATATAAAATAGTGCTTATATGAGTTAATCGGACAAATCAATGCAGTAGCCTATAGACCTATATTTTTGCCTATATCAATGCAACTTTTACGTTGATGCATAAAATAACAAAAAGATATGTTAAAAACACACACACATTCTCGATTAATACAATAATCGAAAAAAAGTAATCGACGGAATTAAGCACTATTTAAGACACATCGGCAGCTGCTACACAGCCATCATCATTTAGTAGCCTACATATTGTTATTAAGTTAGCCTGCGATAGCTGCTGGCTAACCCCAGCTCTAGCTAACATGTCTACTTTAGTAGTGCTTGTTTCTGAACGTGATCGTGCTGTAGAAGAGAAGATAAAAGGTACTTTTTAGTCATGGGCATCCCTGTCCATCCGCTGCTAATGTCAACGCTGTGATCGGATCATCATCACCACCATCATCATCATCGATAACAACAATAACAATAACACACGCGCGCGCGCACACACGCACACACACACACACACACACACACACACACACACACACACACACACACACACACACACACACACACACACACACACACACACACACACACGCACACACACACACACACACCGTCTCTACCGTCGATGAGGACAACAACAAAAACACTGCGACGAGGGGGCGCTCGATTCAACAACGGCCGGCGAATGGCCTGCTGCCCTGCCGCCGGCGGGCGGGGCTGTAGACCAAATAAAAAACTGTATATCTCCGTGTTTCCGAAACATTTTTATGGGTTTTTTAATCACTATTATAGGCTATCACTATTATTTCAAAACATTTTCAAAAAACATTCCCAATAAGCAACACATTTAATTAATTAAAAACTATATTCAATCTTTTTTTCTCAATAATCTCCATAATGAAATTAAAGAAACAGCCTATTAAAATAAATGCCATAAATTAAAGAACAAATGTTTCAGAACTTAAGAAGTAGGGACAATTGTAAATCTACAAGCTCGACAATGCGGCACAAACGTGGTGAGCTTGCCTATTTTCACTAGTTTGGGTTCCGGGCAAACTCATTTCTCTTTTCAGTCTTGAATATATAGATGTTTGGTCTGGTTCATATGTTATTCATTATTCATTATGCATCATTTCTGCTTGTATGTTGCCAAAAATAATTGGCTTTTTTCATTAAAAGTGCAGCACAACATCACCTTGAGGTGACATTTTGTATCTGCGGCAACCGGAACGACCCGTGCATCCAGGGCCTCCTCGAACGACCGGGTCATATAACTATGATATGAACGAGCGCTCCTCAAAAGGAACCCGCCCCCGGCCTGTGCTTTGCGTTGTGAGTGGACGAAGTTGCCGTCAATCAAGGTGTCCGCGTCTTCCTATTGGTCTGAATGTCGGTCAGTGACGATCGAGAAAATATTTACAGGAACTGTGTCACTATGAGGACATCTACCCCGTACTGCACGAGAGAGTGTTTTTTACTGGTGATTCAGTCAGAGTGTATGAAAGGGTGCGCTCGTTTTATTGTCCACGACATTGCAAGCGGCGCGAAGGCCAGCGGACCTTGGTCCTGCTCTTCGCCCCCGAGCGCCGCAGGCGCGAGTGGCCGCGAAGAGCGGGCCAGGGCCGCGCGGCCGGCGGAGCGCCGCGCGAGTTACGAAGCCGTGGTGAATGCAAGTTGTAAGCACACAAGTGAGAAAAAACACATTTTACATTTTAAATACGTTAAAGCGAATAAATAAATAAAAACACTATTCAAGTATATTCAATGCATGGATTTTTATTCTCAAAAAGCACAGCATTACAAACAAGGCAAACAATATGCCCAAATAGTGACACGTTTCAATTTGCAGGGCACACATCATCATCATCACACAAATTAAAACCTTAAGCAGTGTGTTACATTTGGCTCCCTTGCTTTCTTTGATATCAAGGTGAGTCATAAATAAAGCACGCTCATGTTCTTTAACTGCAGCAACACCCAAAATACTGCCAGAGACATTGAGAGTTTCTACCATTTCAGTTACATCAGCATCAGTTACATTAGCAGCACGGGGAGTTGCTAAGAATACACTAGCAGACGTCATGACACCATAAGAGCCTACGATCTGGTTTAAAATGATGCGTAAATCCTTTTCACATTGGACTCTTGATTGTTTTCCCAGGGTAGTGGTAATGATACAATCTTTGAATTTAGAGGGAACAAAGCATTTTCGAGCTGTATTACAGACGAGTTCTATACTCCTACCTATATTATAGCATGGATTCATGTTGGGTTCAACACTTCATTTTGTAACTTTTCTTTTTATGAATAAAATGTTATTTTGTCCAATATGTAGGCCTATGGTAGAGTATGTTAATACAATATAACAATCTGTATGGTAGAGTATGTTAATACAATATAACAATATGTATGGTAGAGTATGTTAACAATATGTATGTAGAGTATGTTAATACAATATAACAATATGTATGGTAGAGTATGTTAATACAATATAACAATATGTATGTAGAGTATGTTAATACAATATAACAATATGTATGTAGAGTATGTTAATACAATATAACAATATGTATGTAGAGTATGTTAATACAATATAACAATATGTATGGTAGAGTATGTTAATACAATATAACAATATGTATAGAGTATGTTAATACAATATAACAATCTGTATGGTAGAGTATGTTAATACAATATAACAATCTGTATGGTAGAGTATGTTAATACAATATAGCAATCTGTATGGTAGAGTATGTTAATACAATATAACAATCTGTATGGTAGAGTATGTTAATACAATATAACAATCTGTATGGTAGAGTATGTTAATACAATATAACAATCTGTATGGTAGAGTATGTTAATACAATGTAACAATCTGTATGGTAGAGTATGTTAATACAATATAACAATCTGTATGGTAGAGTATGTTAATACAATATAACAATCTGTATGGTAGAGTATGTTAATACAATGTAACAATCTGTATGGTAGAGTATGTTAATACAATATAACAATAAACAATCTGTATGGTAGAGTATGTTAATACAATGTAACAATCTGTATGGTAGATTATGTTAATACAATATAACAATATGTATGGTAGAGTATGTTAATACAATATAACACATGCCTTCTCTATTTGACCGACCAAATCAAACGCGAAGCGGATGACGGCAAATATAGCGGCATGGTCATGATGGACCTCCAGAAGGCATTTGACACCGTACATCATTCTATTCTGATTGAGAAACTAAAAGCCATCGGTCTTGACAGCGCAGCAGTGAGTTGGATGCAATCTTACCTGGTGGGGAGGGAACAGGTGGTGGAGATTAACGGTACCCTGTCCCCCCCCCTCCCAGTAAGCTGTGGTGTTCCTCAAGGTAGCATACTGGGACCTCTGTTGTTCCTAATATACGTGAACGACATGGCATCTGCTTGCGACTGCAACCTGTTCCTGTTCGCGGATGACTCGGCTCTCCTAGTCTCGGGCAGGGACCACTTGCAGGTCGAAAAGACACTTAACTCTGAACTAAGTAAGATCTGCACATGGCTTAACGACAACAAATTATCAATTCACCTGGGAAAAACGGAGTCCATCCTCTTTGGATCAAATCATAACCTCAAAAAAGTTGATAACTTCACAATCAAAGTGGGTGACAAGGTCATAACACGAAAAAACGAAATCTCTTACTTAGGATGCATCCTTGAAGCTAATCTTTCCAGTGAAAAGATGACTTCTAAAGTAATAAATAAAATCAATCAACGAACTTGTTTCCTACAGAGGATCGCCCCGATGGTCAACTTCAACACACTGAAAACCATAGCTGGTGCAATAATCCAGCCCCTCTTTGACTACGGAGTCCACGTATGGTATTGTGACGCCCCACAAGCCCTGAAAACTAAACTCCAAACAGCCCAAAATAAACTAATTAGGGTCCTGCTTAAACTTCCCTATCAGACTCATCTCACCGCTACTCACCAGCTAAGAGTGGGGTGGCTCAGAGTAGATGACAGAGTACAGCAACTTGCAATGGGCCTGGTGTACAAGATACACTACACCACTATGATACCCAAGTACCTGTCAAAATACTTTATAAACATTAAGGATGTCCATAATTACAACACCAGAGGCAGCGCCACAGATCACTTTCAACCCAGAGTCAAAACCAACAAAGGGTCAAACTCTTTTTTCTGCTATACTACCAAAATGTGGAACGCCTTACCGAAGGCCATAAAGGAGTGTGGATCACTAGCATCCTTTAAAATTGCCCTGAAAAACCACTTACAGGCAGCAACCGTTCGCAACTGGTAAAAAAATGAACCTAGCCCAACCCTACCCTCCCCTGCCCCTTTTTTGTATATACTGTTTTGTTTAGACTTACTGTCTTCTTTTGTTTTTCTTACATATATCTACTGCATAGTACTGTGTTCTATTTGTCTGTCATTCAATTTTATATGAGATACTTCAATGGTTTCCAGTGGAAATAAGCTTAGGCTTTCAATGGATCTCCTTTTAGTAGACCTTTTACCAGTGAACTGTACCGTCATGAAACTGTACCTTTTCCTATGCAAACTTCTAATAAAGTCTTCAATCAATCAATCAAACAAACAATCTGTATGGTAGAGTATGTTAATACAATGTAACAATCTGTATGGTAGAGTATGTTAATACAACATAACAATGTGTATGGTAGAGTATGTTAATACAATATAACAATCTGTATGGTAGAGTATGTTAATACAATATAACAATCTGTATGGTAGAGTATATTGATACAATATAAATAGGGGAGGTTGTATTTAGTCTCCCTGCTCTTCTATTGAGACATTTACTGTAGATGGTGTCAAAGGTCATGACTCACCTAGACCAGGGGTTTTTCAAAGTGGGTGCCTCGGAATGATTTGATGATATTATTTGGAATTCATCAATATCACTTCACAATGCAGATCTACAGTACACGCTCACAACGTGTCACGTCGTGACGCGTTGTGAGCTTGTAGATCTGCTATTTTTGGTGAACTCTCCCCCCAGAATAGGGATGCTGGGTTTCAAGTAGTTGTAACGTTATTTTCAGTCAGTTCTGATGGAAACGGATATTTCTCCTTAACATAGCCTACTGTATCTCAGGTGGGAAGATATGCATATTGATGTGGCTTGATATGATGTAAGATTCTAAAAGTTAACAGAGTAATTCAAAGGTGCAACGTGAATCTTATCGCCTGTCTCTCTCAATGCAATGCCTGTCTCTCTCAATAATAATTATATTTCATCCTTCAGCTTCACTGTTGGCTCTGTACTTGGTCTAGCTTTTGTCCCTCTACAGTTTAGAGGCCAGTTTCACTATTTTTGCGGACCCCTGATATGTGTGTGTGTGTGTGTGTGTGTGTGTGTGTGTGTGTGTGTGTGTGTGTGTGTGTGTGTGTGTGTGCGTGTGCGTGCGCACGTGCGTGTGTGCATGTGTGAGAGAGAGAGAGAGAGAGAGAGAGAGAGAGAGAGAGAGAGAGAGAGAGAGAGAGAGAGAGAGCTGCAGCTCTGTGCTGTGGTCATAGTTCCTCCCCTCTCTGACTCAGAGGAGTCAGGAAACAAAAATTTACAGCACACTCTTCTCTGTTGATGCAGACAGATACACACACAGAGACAGGCGAAGATTCACATTCAGATCAAACACACCCTGCAGTGAGGAGGACAGACAGTGTTTCCACAGCTACAGGAGGGAATACTGACCCAGACCACTGGAACCTGCTGCTGACTCTGTCAGCTGAATGGACTTTAACAAGAACCACGATTAAAAGTGAAAGTAAACTTCAGGGAACATTCTAGAGGAGGGAGTGTTACCACCACTGACTGGCTGATTTCCTTTATTGAGCTGAGTGTTTGTTGCAAGGGACAAAATGGCATCCAGGAAAAGGACTTGCCCAGAAGAGGATTATTGCTGTCCTGTGTGTTGTGACATCTTTAAAGATCCTTTTCTCCTGTCCTGCAGCCACAGCTTCTGTAAAGCCTGTCTGCAGGAATGGTGGAGAGAGAAGGTAATAAAAGCATGTCCAGTTTGTAGGGCGGAACAGTCTGTGGATCCACCCAGAAACCTGGCTCTGAAGAACCTGTGTGAGGCCTTCATACAGGAGAGACATCAGAGAGCTTCAACAAGGTCTGAGGTTCTCTGCAGTCTGCATGCTGAGAAACTCAAACTGTTCTGTCTGGAATGTCAACAGCCAGCTTGTTTTGTGTGTCGAGATTCTAAAAAACACATCAACCACAGTTTCAGACCCATTGATGAAGCTGCACTGGATCACAAGGAGGAAGTCCAGAAATCTCTGAAGCCTTTACAGAAGAAACTGAAAGTTTTTAATAAAGTTAAAACAAACTGTGACCAAACAGCAGAACACATTAAGGTCCGGGCCCGGCACACAGAGATGCAGATGAAGGAACACTTTAAGAAGATGCATCAGTTTCTACAAGAGGAAGAGGAGGCCAGGATCACTGCACTGAGGGAGGAAGAGCAGCAGAAGACTCAGATGATGAAGGAGAAGATTGAGGGTCTGAACAGAGACATATCAACCCTTTCAGACACAATCAGAGCCATAGAGGAGGATCTGAGAGCTGAACACATCTCATTCCTGCAGAACTACAAGACCACAGTGGAAAGAGGCCAGCTCACACTGCAGGACCCACAGCCGGTCTCAGGAGCACTGATAGACGAGACCAAACACCTGAAGAACCTGACCTTCAGAGTCTGGGACAAGATGAAGGACATTGTCTCCTACACTCCTGTCATTCTGGACCCCAACACTGCCCATCCAAATCTCATCCTGTCTGATGATCTGACCAGTGTGAGAAGTGGACAGAGACAGCAGCTTCCTGACAACCCAGAGAGGTTTGACCACCGGTGCCGTGTCCTGGGTTCTGAGGGCTTTAACTCTGGGACTCACAGCTGGGATGTTGAGGTTGGAGACAACACATGGTGGGTACTGGGTGTGTTAGCAGAGTCTTATCAGAGGAAGGGAAAGGGAAGGGGTCAACTCTGGGGTATATGGTTATCTGAAGGTAAATACATAGCAGACTCCTCACCAGGGTCATTCACTGTTCTCTCAGTGAAGCAGAACCCCAAGAAGATCAGAGTCCAGCTGGACTGGAACAAAGGAAAGCTGTCCTTCTCTGATCCTGATACCAACACACACATACACATGCGGTAGCGTGAATCCATATTCACATATTTTGTACTTATTGTACTGTCAGTTCTACGCCAAACTTAAGGGTGTGTTCTAATGTTGCATGGTCAGATAGGCGTGGGACAGGGGCAAATGTCTGTTCCCAGGACTGTAATAACTAAAGATCTCGCATCCATTCTCTATTTTGGGGTGGGGGTCAGGGCCCTGTTACCTGCTGTGTTTAGTTAAGGTTTACAGTCAACAAAGGCCTTTGGGTCACCGGCCCCTTTGGCCACCATATGGTAAACCTAATCTCACCCCTGAATCAACATGTCTGTCTCAGCTAACTCTGAGAGAGTATAAAGAAAGCTCAAATTGTTGGAAAAAGGGTCTTCTCCGGCCAGACGGCGGAGGGCTGCTGCCCTCTGTGCTCTGTGCTACATGCATCTCCTACAAATAAACCAACCTGGAATCGAACCATCTTTGCCTGTCTGTGTTCCTGATTGACTGCTTGTCTTTTCTCTTAACTTCTTCTCCGTGGCAACAAAGGAATTAGGATTAGATTCAACTCACAGTAACTCCGGGTATTTCTATTCTAGACTCTTTGTCTAGTTGGGATATTTCACACACCTTCACACACACTTTCACTGACACACTCTTTCCATTCATTGAAACTGGTCATTTTGTCCCTCTGAAGATGTTACCATGGAAGATCAGTGTAACTCTGGAACCACGTAGTTAGATGATGATGATGATGATGATGATGATGATGATGAAGAATTAATCAGATCAGTAATAGTACTAGTGCCAACAATAATGGTAATTCATATTATGGGGATTCATAGAAATGTAATTGTCTCAATAGTAAACATTGAGATACTTTACTATAAACTGTATTGTACTTTTTACACTATTTCTTAATACAGAATCATCACGTTGGAACAATCTCTTTATGACATTATAAAGAATGACATGTTATAATATGATGGCTAGCAGAGGTCAGTATGTTAAATATTACATTAGTTTTATGAAAACAGAATGGCTGAGGTAGACTATGAACCCTGCAGTCACTTAAATCACTGTTAATACAATTATAACAAACACCATAATAAAATATTAAAACTGTTTACTTGGAGGTATTGTGGTTCTAATTATGTCACGTTACTCTTGCGTGACACGCGTGCGTGCGTGCGTGCGTGCGTGCGTGCGCGTGCGTGCGTGTGTGTGTGTGTGTGTGTGTGTGTGTGTGTGTGTGTGTATGTGCATGCGTGTGCGTGTGTGGTTCAGACCCAAAAGAGAAATTAGGCATTTGCCCACCCATGACCTAAACTAGTGAAAATAGCTGACGTGAGCTTGTAGATCAGCTATTTTCACTACTTTTTAAACATGTTTCCTAATTTATGGAATTTCTTAGATTTTGTTTTTATTTATGAATGAAATTACTTAAATATTGCTTTTTTGGGGGGGATGTTTTTTGGAAAATGTTTTGAAATAATTGATTAAAAACAAATAGTAGGAAATAAAATACAATACAATAAAGAGACCCATAACAATGTGTCCATGACCTACAAATGCGTCCTGACTCCCGACCCAGTGTTTGGGGGGAGAGTGTCGATATTTCGACGTAACATGTGTTCAACGTTCTTTTTTTTTTGACACTGGTGAATGCTAACCTGGTGATTGTTAAACACTATGCCTAAACCTAACACAAACCCTAACCTCAGTAAAACTATGCCTAAACCTAACCCTAACCCCTAGTCGAAATAATGACACATAGGCCTACTAGAAATATGTTGCGAGATTTCACTGTGTTGGGGAACCAGTGACATAGACTGTAAGGGATGGTGAACCACTGTAATCTGACCACTCACCTCTTCAGACTCCACCTTAGACCAAGCCTTGACTTATGCAAATAGGTTAAAATGACATTTAGATAGCATGTTATTCAGACCATAGGTTCATTATTTACCTCTAGCATCCTATAGTTCAATTTCAAATGTTTATGAACGGTGCAAACCGCTCCTACCGGTAGATTGTCTGTTTGTCCCACGTCTGTTTGTAGGTACGTCCCGGCCAAGCTTCAAGGGACGCTAAATTAAACTAAAACGTAGGGGTGGGCGATATGGAAAAATACAATATCACAATATATTTCCAAGCTGTATTACGATACACATGCAATCTTGCAAAACACATTTTGGCCTATTTGTGTATACATGTGACCTGACCTGACGGTCGCTTATCTCCCGATTAGGGAGTCTTACTGGTTTATGAAACCTTTCTAGAAAAATGTTAATTCGTGAGTTTAGTTCTCTTGCAATGTTGCCTGCGCCAAAGTGTTCAAAAATATCATATCAAATATAAGTGCATAATAAATAACATAATTAAATACTACTGCATTCATGTCTTCATCATCTCTATTCATCGTTAAATATAAAATTCATTCATTTTGTGTGGCAAAGTCTCTCTTAAGTTGAACTTGACTAAATAGCACTGCTAACTTAATTTTCTTTTCTTTATTTTTTATATTACGTTTAAACTGATGCTAGGATCACAGGTAAACCAATAGCCTAAACTAGCATCAGTCTCTCTTAAGTTGATCTCAACTAAATAGCACCGCTCACTTCACCCTGGGTGTGATTTTTCTTTTTTAATAATACATTGTTTAGAGCTAGACTGATGCTAGGTTGGTTTGCCATGTGCTCCTCGTTTACTGAGGCACTACACTGTCTCTATGCCAGGGGTCTTCGACGTTTTCAGGCCAAGGACCCCTTAGCAAAGAGAGCGATGAAGCAGGGACCCCCAGATTCCATAGTTTCATCGTTTGACAGCACAATCATCAGTGTATTTTGGATTCATGTCAATTTGTGTTATCAGATATGTACTGTAACCACTTGAACCGTCAATACTAAAGTTGACCTTTCACTCTGTACTTAGTGTGCTCTTTTTTCCCCTCTACACCAAACCTCTCTGCCGAAAATAGCCGATCTACAAGCTCACAACGCCTCGCCCTGTGAGGTGTTGTAAGCTTGTAGATCAGCTATTTTCACTACTTTTTAAACATGTTTCCTAATTTATGGAATTTCTTAGATTTTGTTTTTATTTATGAATGAAATTACTTAAATATTGCTTTTTTGGGGGGGATGTTTTTTGGAAAATGTTTTGAAATAATTGATTAAAAACAAATAGTAGGAAATAAAGGTGTTGTAAGCTTGCTAATTTTGGCTAAAGTTCTCCGAATATGGACGTTAGGGTTCAAGTGGTTAATATAAAAAAGGAGGAAAATAAAGTTTCTATCACACAAAGATTTTAAGGACCCCCAGTAGTAACTCTGAGGACCCCCTAGGGGTCCCGGACCCCCTGTTGAAGACCCCTGCTCTATGCATTTGATACATGTGTGAACAAGCTCCATGGTGCCACCTGCTGGTCAAACATTCAATCCTCTGAACGTTCCAGGGAAATATGGAAATCCCATTGAAAGATCTTTGCCTACAGTCTTAAAACTAGAGACAGATGGTAATGTCTTTTACAGAGGACTCAAGTTATGGTTGAAATCAAATCAACTGTGCTCACATGAATAGTTTCTGTTCCTTACCTGCTTTGTATCATCTGCCCATGAAAGATTGGGATTGGGCTTATCGGGTAGCCACTTTCACGCATTCCCCCAACCAATGAAATCGATGACATTAAAATCGCTAAAACGATAGAAAGCAGTAAATGAAAACATTTTAAGACTCATATTTTCTTTGCTCTAATTACAATCTAAAATGAACAAAAAAAAAAAAACAAAGTTGTCCTTTAACAGTACATCCACCTACAAGCAGGGGTGAGATGCCAGGGGCTCGCGTGGGCTCGGCGAGCTCACACTTATTTTGCTGCACGCACGCGTGCCTCATATGCACACACTAAACACACACTTAACAATAAAAACAGCGTGCGCGCATGACGTCATGAATTTAGAGGACCCACACTTCTAAAATCCATATCACACCACTGCCTACAAGATAACCAAAAACTAAAAAAAGGAGTAACAGACCATTTAGACCAGTGGTCCTCAAAGTGGGGTCCAGGGAGGGACTCTCTGGGTTCCTTTTGGGAGGTCTAAATTGACCCATATACCGGTACAAGTATGTACTTTGACAGTATAGAAATGAACGGGTCCATTTGGTTTCATTTGTATACTGTCAGAGTTAAGGTTAAGGACCTTGACATTTTAAAGTTGGAGAACTACTGATCTAGACCAAAATGCAGGTTAAAATTGAATTCTTCAATGAATGTCTGTATTAATTTCAACCAGGCTCCCTCCATTGTATCACAATTACATACGATATCTCTGAAAAGGCATGTTGTGGACTGTGGAGACATTGTATCGTCTCAACGATATTTATCACCATATCACCCACCCCTACTAGAAAAGGTGACATTGTGGGAAAGTGGTTGCACTGACACAAGTCACAAGGAATCCACAGCCACCAGACTTAATTCAGGTCCAAGCACATCATAATCTCCATTTGCACACTTGTAATCAGTGGTGGAAAAAGTACTCAAAGGTTATACAAAATTGTACAGTAGTAAATCTAGTTACTTTACACCACTGCTTGTAATCCATGAGTTTCATAGAAAGTTCCCTTCTTGAATTCTGTTTTGTATTTACCAGCTTGCAAAGCTGATCAATAGATAGACAGCCGATAATCTCAGAATCTCCTGCAAATTGCAGTTTTCATGACATCAGAATTATGAGATGTTATAATAATAATGGCATCTTGTCAGTAACGCCAGAGTGTACCGCCCTCTGTCTATAGCTGACCTGTCACATCACATTGTTGTGACATCACATTCCATCCTTGTCCCTTGTATCCCCATGTATATGGAGATCCCCGATGTCATCAATATTAAACCCATAGCTTGAATGCACATATATGGACATATTGAGTCTCATTTTGGTCTATAACATAAGACATCTATGATGTCAGTCATATCCATATTTGGGGAAATATTTGTGTCCACACTTTGTCCGTCCTGTGCGAATTCCGACCTGCACAACCTCACCCTTTAGACCATACATGGGCAACTGGCGGCACGGGGGCCACATGCGGCCCCCACCTTCACTTAATGCGGCCCGCAGGTTAATACCAGAATACTGATATATTATTGATTTCAGCTGTTACAATTACAACCATGATCTGCTTTAATTCTGTCAGTCTATATTAGTAGCTTAATGACTAGTGTAGTAGTATTAAAATGTGTTTTTTTTTGTTTTTTTGTATTTAGTTTCATAAAGTTAATATAACTAAATTGAAATTAAATCAAAATGTTACATTTAAGGATTCCATTTAAAAAAAATTATAATAATTCAGGATTCCAATTCAAAAGAAGCAAAAATAGCCGATCTACAAGCTCAAAACACATCGCAGCGCGATGCATTTTGAGCTTGTAGATCTGCTATTTTTGCTTCATTTGTATGAGATACTAGAATGATAAAATAGGACGTAGCAATATGCAACGTGGCCCTCTGGAGTGAAGGTGAAAATATAGTGGCCCTCTGGAGTGAAGGTGAAAATATAGTGGCCCTCGCCATCATCAAAGTTGCCCACCCCTGCTTAGACCCTTAGGCGTCTTACTAGTACTAGTCCTTACCCGTCCTTACCCGTTTGAACTCTGAATTAGAGGTTTGCACCCGCTTCGCCCGCTTATGAAATATCAAATGAATTCCATAAATTAGAGAACAAAATGTTTAAGGACTTCAGAAGTAGGGAAAATAGTAGATCTACAAGCTCACATCTGCTATTTCCACTAGTTTGGGTCCCTGCCGGGCAAATGCCTATATTTCTCTTTTGGGGGATAAAAGTTTGGGAACCACTGATGTAGATTATATAATAATATATAAATGTTTGGTCTGGTTCATATGTTATTTATTATTCTATGATATGGTATTTATTATGCATCATTTCTGCTTGTATGTTGTTTTATTTATTTACTTATTTTTGTAACAATACAAAACGTGGTTATGGTACAGTGCAGCACAACATCAAATTAAGTTAAAATAAAGTCAGTCCAAGAAACAAATAAATAAATAATAAAAGTAGGAAACCATTTCACCTTGATGTGATTTATCATTTTGTATCTGCGGCAACCAGAATGAACCCGCCCCCGGCCTGTGCTTTGAATTGTGAGTGGACGAAGTCGCCGTCAATCAATGTGTCCGCGTCTTCCTATTGGTCTGAATGTCGGTCAGTGACGAAAATGTTATTGATTGGAACTACTGACCACACGCACACACACCACAATCCACAACTTATTATACAAAATATACAACTATACAAAACATGTATTAAATCAGTACTTTGTGCAGTTTCCAAATACTGTAAAGTTCTATACTATACCTACTGTATATTATAACTTGGAGTCATGTTAAAGCCACATTTTTCTTTTTCTGAATAAAATAAAATTTAGTCCAATCTGTATGGTAGAGTATGTTGATACAATATAACAATCTGTATCGTAGAGTATGTTAATACAATATAACAATCTGTATGGTAGAGTATGTTAATACAATATAACAATCTGTATGGTAGAGTATGTTAATACAATATAACAATAGGGGAGGTTGTATTTAGTATCCCTGCTCTTCTATTGAGACATTTAGATGGTGTCAAAGGTCATGACTCACCTAGACCAGGGGTTTTCAAAGTGGGTGACGGGGCACCCTGGGGTGCCGTGACGGCAATCCAGGGGTGCCTCAGAATGATTGGATGATATCAAACATATAATTTTCCGAATGTCTGAGTGACCACTTTTGCATCCGTTCTGGAGCACCAAGAGTCGGTGGTCCCCGGGAATTCCCCGTGAGCAGCCCCGTTGGGGTGGTCATTTGGTCATTTTTGCACATTTGGTCATTTTTTACATCTGGGGGTCCCCCAGGGACCTGGGGGTCCCTGGGGCTCTGGGGGTCCTTGGAGGTTGTAGTTTGGCAGGCAGGGAGTGTGTGTGTAAAATCTGGCATGGATCGGGTCAACGGGTGCGGAGATATA